>NC_064286.1:46414110-46470013 GCF_019186545.1 Solanum stenotomum | reverse complement strand
TCCAAAGAACAACTTTAGCAAACGATTGCATACCAAGATTACATCAATCCTTCAGAAACTCTACTCTACTTATAGGCAATTCCCACGAGCACACTACGCATTGCATTCTCAGTTCATTCAGATTTGTGAAATAAATTAAAGAAAAGGAAAGAGAGTAGGAGAGCAAAATGCAAGTGAGATCTTATACATATTGATACCTAGAAGAAGTCCATCCATGTCAAAGATTACATGAGTGATTGGGCCTTTTCGTGCAGATGAAGTATCAATGCCTTGATTCGCCATATTTGAACAACTTTTAGCTTCTCCTGGCGCACCACAATTACGATTGCAGGAGATCTGACCGTACTGGTGGATTTAATCGAGATTTAGCGCCTTTTCCTTTTTGTTTAATTTTTTTACTTGTTTTTGGCCTGCATACTCGTCAAGATCGGCTCAATGGAATAAATATCTAAAAAGTCAAAAGTTAAAAAAAGAGAGTTACACTTATTTAATTTTTCATATATATTAGTGAAATTGTCCGTACTTCGCGCGACTATAAAAATATTTATAAGATATAGTATGTAATATTTATCTTAGGTTAGTATCGGATAATATAAGATGATATTTTTACATCTTTTTAAGTGCCAACTATTCATATGTATATAGTTGAGCAAAACATTATTGTGATGAATTAAATGGAATAAGAGGTCATATTTTAAAATAACAATATACTGTATTATGTTGAAAATGTTTTTGTATGTTTAAATTTCCTCTTTCTTTTGTAGGAGTACAAATTCTCTATAACATTAATAAATATAAGAATTTCAGAAGGACTTAAAAGAAAGGATTACTGAAAGGAGATTAATAAATTAACAAATTAAAAAAAATTAAGTCGTAAATTTTTTTTTAGATTTTTTCATTCGAATTGAGTATGTAAATTAACTGGTTATATGATATTATCTTATTTTAAATTATGTGAGATTTTATCGTCTACCAAGAATTAATTTGACTCATCTTTGAAATTCAATTGAATTTATATATATAATATTTAGTCCATATTAATATTTTTTTGTGAATTCAGTGATATTCTTAATTACACTACACTAAATATAATTGGCAAATAACAATTTTTTTAACCCAAATTTCGCTTTAATTAGAAGATCAATTCCTTCCTTTTTCTTCTCCTACCATTCTAAGAATTCTTTAAGTAATATGTTTTTCCATTTGACCAATTTGTCATTTATTCTACATTAATTTCGAGAAATTTAATATGAAATAAATCAAGACTATAAATGGAACAAATTAAATGAATCATTAACTATAAATTAAACTTCAATTTCATTCATATAATATGAAATTTTCCTTTCATATGGAACAAACTAAATGAACCATTAACTACAAATTAAACTTAAATTTCAATCATACTATATGAAATTTCTTCTTTCCTTTCTTTTTTTTGACAATTTCCTTTTCTTTTCCTTACTCCTCTCTATTTCTTTTTATTTTCCATTTTCTCCCAATAATGTCGTATCTATATATACTAGATCGGTATGGCCCGTGCCAGCACGGGCCCAACATGTAAGTTCGTGCATATTTGATATTTTTATTCAGAAAGATGAAATAATGTATAGAAAATTCAAACTATTGGATAAACTTAGCCATACATGTATAAGAAGCAGTTATCTTTAATCAAATATACTATGATATGAGAAGCTAAGAGAATAGTAATTTTCCAACTTAATTAGATGAACTGTAGCAGGAAATGATCAAACTTGAAGTGTAAATTTTCTGAATATGCTTAGCAAGAAAAACGTTTGCTGCCAAAATATTCAGGAACCGTCACCAAATAAAAAAGTACTAAAGTCCCATCCAAATATAAAATATAAGTTCCATAAATAAATAAAAAATGTGAAGAAAATTGAAGTCTTTAGATTTAGATTAATAAAAGAACAATCTAACATCAACAATACTTGTGGTTTCTATTTCCTCACCAATCGTGAAACATAGAAGAAACAATCTAACATCAATGATACTCGTGGTTTTTATTTCCTCATCATGGTGAAACATAGACACAATTTATGTTTTGCCTTTGCTACAGTGAATCTTCTCAATGATTTTAGCACTTACAATTTTCACTCCCTTGTAGTTCTCTTCATTAAATATGCACATAGAAGAATCAGAAAGAAATGTACAAAATTTTTAGAAGCAATATTAAAAAAGCCACTGGGATGTGCGAACCTCGACAGTCCAAATATTGTTAACTTTCACTTTCATACTTAGCTCCAAGATTGAAGTCTTGCGCACCAAACTTGTATTCCTGAAAGTACCATGTATTTAAGAAATATTGTTATGAAATAAACTATGACATCTTATTTCCTCAATTAAGTAGATATCCAAGGCAAAGGTTTAATTAGCAACTAATACCACATTAAAGAGAACGAAAATGATCTTCTCCATAAAATTATTGTTACAGCAGATAGAGGAAACAATTTTAGTCTCAAGTCCATGTCATATGCTGGGCAAATTAACTTGCAACACTCTTATCTCCTTTTCATCTTGAAAGTAATCAAAATTTGTGCCAAAGGTGATTTCATTATTGATCGACTCTTCCAATATAGAAACTGAAGTACCTTTGTAAAAGGAATGATTCTTTATTTAGGATCTGCACAATGTGATATCAAACAAACACTACCATACAAAGTGTTAAATAGTACCAAAGCAAATACATGCACTATTTTCTCTAATATCTTTTACCAAACAATCCTTAAATATCATCATCACAAATTACCGTCGTCAATAATAAATCATCTCTATTTATTTAGCCATCAATGTGCTCAATAGATACTTTAATCTATAATATGTGCAGAATACCTAAATACATTGTCTATCAAAACTATTCATAGTTAAATACTTTTAGAGAACATATAACCAAAACAAATGTTTGTATCGAAGGAGACATCACAAGTACATCTAAATTCATTGTTCCAACTAAGAAGGAGTTGTAGTCCCAAGCTCAACCTTTTCCATTTCAAACAAACAATATATGGAGAGGGTTCAGGGTACCTTCAAAAAGCAAGTGAACCACATTCAACTAAACAAACTGAAATTAGCGAATGATAAAGCAGAAGTTATAGTGATTTCACCTATTGCACAAATATTCCTTATTTAAGGAAAAAATTTAATAAATGAATAGTCTCGAGTCCTAATTTCAACGTTTAAGATCACTAATGGAGACAATGAAGAGATTCTATCTTGGTATGATCATAACACAAAGTTAAAGGGAACTTAGATAATGATACATTCATTATATAAGGCTAGGCACCATTCACTGTTTCTAGTTGTTAGCCTTAGGCTGGGATTTTGCACCAGTACCAATATGTTTTCAAGTTGCACTGATTAAGAGATTATGAAAACGTTAAGTAATCTAATTAACTACACTTAGTTCCGTATTTTTTCTTGGTGAAAGCATATGTTATAGAAAGACAAATCACATTAAATGAGTGAAAAGCAAGAGTTTGAAATCAAGAGAAGAAAATGAAATAATTAGAACACATATGATAGAATGAAGGATCTTAGAATTATAATTGAATGTAATTTCCCTTGTTTTCCATATTTTATTTTTGTTTGTTCTTAAATATCACTCTAATGTTGTGAATCTTAGAGGAGAACCGTACTCAAAAGATCTCTATGATTAGTTATTCATAATTTTCACATGGAAAGATAAAAACCTGCCATCATAAACAAAGTTCAGCATTTACATCAATTATCTCATTTTATTGATTTCTAAGTATCATCATACAAACTTACCTTTACATGTACCAAAATAAGAACTTAAACACTTTAATCTTTCAAACATATTAATCCATGGGCAAACTAAGAAAATATAAATGCAACAAAAACCCTGAATAAACATAGAAAAATAAAGGTCAAATTAATATCAAAGTTTAGAAAATAAAAATAATAGAGATTTATATGGCAGTAACAAACGACCTATATCCAGTTACCTCAGACAGAAATTATTTTTTTATACTGACGGAAGTGTTTCTCTGTAATTCACCGATAAACATAATTTGGTATTCTGATTTTGATTTTGTACCCCAATTACACTCCAATAATCTCTTGCAAGGAACCACTCACCTTCAAGATACTTTCTCTAACCTGCATGAAAATTTCAAAACAAAAAATACATTAAAAGTAAATTAAAACAGTACCTCAAGGGAAAAAACAAATAAACCCAAAAACTTGAAGGAAAAGGCCAGAAATGTATAATCTGAACAAAAACTATCTCAAAGTCGTCAAATGTGAAATTTCACCACCAAATTGTCTTAAATCATCCTTCTCGACACACTCCTGAACCTGAATCCTGGAGAATAAGAGAGAGACAGAGATTAGGACAGCATAAGAATAGAAACATTGCAAATATTTTCTGCTGATCAATAATGAGTGTGCTTCTCTATCTACCCTTCACTTAAATACCCAACTTTTATCGACAATAGGGTCTAAAGTCATGACGCGCACTTAACTCACACATCACATATGTTGCGCTCTTTTGCAACTACACCAAAGTGCTAGGGGTAACTTCGAGACATTAACTGAGCCAATAAAAATAGAAACAAAGAATTAACTTAAAAAAATAGGACAAACTTGATTGTTTGCTTGGGAATACACAGACATAATACAATGCAACAGCCATTTCAAATGCAAAACCCATAGAATATAACTTCTTATTACTCTGTAGATAAAATGATCACATGAGGCCATAAAAAATAGCTCTTGTGTTGTGCTGTAAATTGAAGGGCAAAGTGAACTTCTAAGCCCTCCCATTACCATACCAAAGGTAAAGGGTATAATATCCATGTTTTCACAAGAAAAACGATCAAACTTTCACCCGTCTAGCTCTAGGCCATCTCATAGCACGCAGCTACATGTTAATCTAGAACAACAATGTCATGTCATCTTATACAAAACAATATCACATTCGCTACACGTAACTATATGTCCATTCATTGCCGAAGAGTAGATCTTATATTCTCATCCTGATAAAAAGCAAACTAAGGTCCAGTTGCAAAATATTTCTTGAATTTATAATTCAACTACTACTATTACACCCCAATCTTCTCACAAGCAAGTTCAAGGTTAACTACATGGATGCTCACTGTCCATATTGCTCCATCTAAGCATGTCTGCTACTTGAACTTACAAATTAAACCACATCAGAACAGGTTTATGAATTAAGTTGCTAAGCACCCAAACCACAAAAACACATTTCAAACTCACTTGGCATGAAAATGCCTCTGGTAAAAAATTGAACTTCACTAAAATTTCAGTTCAAACTTCAAATAATATCCAAGTTCTGTAGCATCTCCACTAGGAACTTCAAACAAGTTATTATTGTGGAAGCAAATTTAAATTGCCATCTAAAATGGACCGTACGGTATCAGCATAAGGCATGTTGATGCACCAAGTTTTTTTTTTTTTGGATCAAACAACCTAAGCAATGTGTGCATTTCGAAAATAATCAAACAGCGATCAATTTAACTTTTAATTGGACAAACAATCTAGTCCAAAGCGGCAAAAGATTGGCACATGATATAAACACTAAAATGAATTACATAAACAACACTATAATTTAAATAACTCATGAGCGAGTTTCCAAAAGACGCTTAGCTCAAATAAAACATATTTTCACAAATATATAAATGCAGACAATTCAAAGCGAAGTACCATATAAAGAGGAATGACAAAAGATACGAATAATAAGAAGCATAAATCCATATATAGCCAAAATTGGATACCAAAATTTGAATTATGTGAGATTAGAACAAAATCAAAGCTCAAATGTTAATGAAATTTTCAAAGTAAAACTTAAACAACATAAGCTTAAAGAATACGATAAGAATATATATACAGTTGAGAAGTGCGGAATGTGCTTCTACTTCAATCTCTGTCTCATCTTTCGGGCGCTTCCTCTTCAACCTCAGCATACGCTTTTCTTGCGCCGTAAGAAAAAAAAATGACGAAATTGAGCATAAAAGACTTACGGAATGAGTGAAAATGGACAAATACGGTGCTACAAAATTCATGTTATCTTAGCTCTGACTCTGAATTATATTGGTGATGATCGGAAATTATTACTAATCCTCCAAAAAATTACCATAGAGATCAATTATTTTTGCTTTCCTGATAAAANTGCTCCAATTAAGCATGTCTGCTACTTGAACTTACAAAGTAATCCACATCAGAACAGGTTTAGGAATTAAGTTGCTAAGCACCCAAACCACAAAAACACGTTTCAAACTCACTTAGCATGAAAATGCCTCTGGTAAAAAACTGAACTTCACTAAAAATTCATTTCAAACTTCAAATAATATCCAAGTTGTGTAGCATCTCCAATAGGAACTTCAAACAAGTTATCATTGTGGCATGGAAGCAAATTTAAATTGCCATCTAAAATGGACCGTACGGTATCAGCATAAAGCATGTTGATGCACCAAGTTTTTTTTTTTTGGTTCAAACAACCTAAGCAATGTGTGCATTTCGAAAATGATCAAACAACGATCAATTTAACTTTTAATTGGACAAACGATCTAGTCCAAAGCGGCTAAAGATTGGCACATGATATAAACACTAAAATGAATAACATAAATAACACTATAATTTAAATAACTCATGAGCGAGTTTCCAAAAGACGCTTAGCTCAAATAAAATATATTTTCACAAATATATAAATGCAGACAATTCAAAGCAAAGTACTATATAAAGAGGAATGACAAAAGATACGAATAATAAGAAGCATAAATCCATATATAGCCAAAATTGGATACCAAAATTTGAATTAGGTGCGATTAGAACAAAATCAAAACTCAAATGTTAATGAAATTTTCAAACTAAAACTTAAACAACATAAGCTTAAAGAATACGATAAGCATATATATACAGTTGAGAACTGCGGAATTTGCTTCTACTTCAATCTCTGTCTCATCTTTCGGTGCTTCCTCTTCAACCTCAGCATACGCTTTTCTTGTGCCGTAAGGAAAAAGAAATGACAAAATTGAGCATAAAAGACTTACGGAATGAGTGAAAATGGACAAATACGGTGCTACAAAATTCATGTTATCTTAGCTCTGACTTTGAATTATATTGGTGATGATCGGAAATTATTTCTAATCCTCCAAAAAATTACCATAGAGATCAATTATTTTTGCTTTCCTGATAAAATATGGTACACTTTTTTCAATGAAGAATAAAGTAGTACATGTGTGAGTAATGATAGAGTAATAAATGTGTTTCTAAGGAAATAACCCTGTAGCAATTTACCCCCAAATCCATCAACTTTAAGAACATTTTGATTTGCTTTCAATACATTTACAAAGTACCATGCATGTTTATCCCTTTCTTGTAATTTCTCTATTTCAATTTTTGAAGAATGTATCAGAAAATCAGGATAAAATCATTTGAATGCATATGGAATAATCAGAAACCCACCCAAAAAAAAAACTTAATAGTACAAATAAATTAACAGATATCCAAAAGACAAAGATATATATAGCTTGAAGATGGTGACATATTATTCAAGAATGATACCAATTTTGATTGAAACTCGCCGCTATCTTTGACCAACGAAGACTCCAGGATGACCGTTATCGTCAATTATAGTTTTAGCGGCGCTTTGATCGATTAAATTTTGAACACCAACCTTATTCTTTTATTTTGACTAGAGCCGTGAAAGGCGAAACAATGTTGTGGACATTACTGTCTCTTCCAATGTGAAGACTGAAAGAAGGAAGAAATGGGTTTGGAAGATAATAGAAATTAATGGACCGATCCACATGTCACTGAAAGAGGAGAGAGTTTGGTTACGGGTAGTGTAAACAATAGTCCAAGTAAAAGTACTACTCACATTACATTTTGTACAATTTGCAGTGTTGTGTATACAGAAAGTAAAGTAAAGTAGATTTTTTTTAGCTTGTTGGTGTGTTAGTACTTTCCCTTATTGGCTTATATATAAGGGTTACAATTTAGGTTGCTTTTGGTACAACTCTTTTATGTTGTGTTGGTACACCATAAGTGCCATTTCTAAATAAGAGTATATATATATATATATACACACTTACTTCTAGTCTACCATTAATTTTAATTTTACTTTATCTCCTTCTAATTATATGAAAAAACTTCCATACTCAATTTTCTATCTAAATTAATTCATTATTTTCTTCTACAATGAAGAAACGATAAAGAAGATGGAAGGAAAAAAAACACTACATTCATACAAGAGTTTATGCTTATAAAATATGTCAAATTATTTGTGACTTCAAGATACATTAGACATCATTGATCGTCTAGTCATGCTTCCAATCGTCATCACGACAAAAAAACTCTCCGATCAACCTCTTCACTAATGGTATATGTGTAACATTCAACAAATGATATGTTTCATGCCCAAATGACTGAGGCTTTGTGTCTTGAATGGTAATAAACAAATGATTTGTTTCATGCCCAAATGACTGAATTTTTTTTGTCTTGAATGGTAATACGTGTGTTGATAATCTAAGAGGATTAGAGGAATATCAAATAGTAGCAATATTGATATTTGAAATTATAAAGTTGTCTTCGACTCATGTTTAGGTCATGATTCTCCAATCTGATAGTTTGTATGTGTTTATATAGTATTCAAAAGTAATTGATAATGTTTACATCCCTACTCTATTCGAATAGGGCTAAACGTCGCGATGACTCAAAAAATAATCAATTGATTCAATTTTAAAAGAATTTTAAGAAAAATAAAAATTTTAAAGGAGGCGCCACCTAATTTTAGGAAAATTAGGAAACCATTAAGTGATCTACGAAACCATTAGATTCTAGGTAAGGGGTTCAAGTTATTCCGAAGGTAAGGGGTTAGGCATCCTTCGAAATCCACAAATGTGGATCCCGACTGAATTCATTTTTTTTCAAATTGAGGATGAGAATAAAATAATGTACAAATATAATAAACATGCAATATACACAAGTAATATGATAAAACAATAATATAGAAATCGACATAAATTTGTCTATCGTCAATAATATACAATATAAAAAGGAGTATAATTTGAACCTAATTCGAATAACTTCAATAGGAAGCACCTCCGAGTACCTGTAAAGACACTTAGTAAAAGTGTTGGTTATAAATAAATATGAATAAAAATAAAGGAATCAAAAATTAATTTAAAAATAAAAATCCGTCTTATTAACATGGGAGGCCTTGGAAATCGACGGTAATTTCTTCATCGGCCATTTTGAACAAATAAAATATATGAAATTAAACTAAATTTCCGTCTTTTACAATGTAAAGGCCTCCAAAATCGACTGAGAAATTTTCTCATTGGCCAATTTTAACAAACAAACTATATAAATTTAAACTAAATTTCCGTCTTTAATATTTAGGAGGCCTCTAAAACCAACGGAGAGATTTTTTCATTGGCCACTTTAACTTGTTTTGCTCGAATTAATTAAAAAGAACAATAATACATCAAAGATATATAAGCATCCACCCTTAAAACTGACTACAAAAATATAAAACAAGGACATAATAAAATATAAAAAGAAAAAAAAATTAAAAGCAACATTCAATTCAATAATAAGGAAACTCAACAACAACATTCAATAATAAGAAAGCTTAACAACAACATTAAACAATAATGTAATTTAGAAACAACAACATCAAAAAGTAAACATTTGAAATTTGTTCATCGTGAATATTATAAAAATGCTAAAAGGTAAAACAATATTAAAATAATAAAATAGTAGTGAGCATGTAACACCAAAATAGCAAATAATAATAAAATACGTCATTAACAATAACAAAAAATGTTCAAATTCAGTGCAAACCAGAACCTAAATAACAGAGCATAAAAATATCAATACAAACTAGAAAAGGGCAAATCAAAATATAGTGAAATACAACCCAAAATAAGAACAAGAACGAAATAATATCAATCCAAACCATGGAAGAAAACATTTATCAAAATTAACAATAATAATAAAAGGAGCTTTAAAAATGTACCAAAAGGGGAAAAACGAGAAGTCACAGTGGTTCCTAGTTGTTGGACTTGCACCGGAGATTGAAGCTCCTAGCAGTTGATTTGTTGTTGTATGGCTGTGTTGAAGCTGGAGATGTAGTTTCTCGGGTGCTTGCTAGATTTGGGGTTTTGTTCGGTCTATTGTTGGTGGGTGAAGCTGTTGAACTCGGAGTTCATGGATGGTCTGCAACAACAACGAGGGAAGAGAAAATGACGGGGTTTGGGGTGGTTGTTCTTTGAAGAGATCTGGTTCGTCGGCAAAAAGGAAAGGGGTTCTGGGTAGTTTTCGTAGCTGTTTGTGATCTGTTAGCAGCGTTGGAGGAGGTTGTTTGGTCGCTGTTTTCAGGCGAGTTTGGTTCCGATTTAGAGGGTTTTGGGTTGTTATTTCTGATGGTTTTTTGCTGGAAAAGGCAGGTCTGGCCGGAAAAGGAATAGAGGTTTAAGGGTCCGATTTAGTTGTTGTTTCAGCTGGGTATAGGGTTGTTGTTGATGGTGTTCTGGTGGCAGTTTTGGAGTGGGGTTTTGGTGGTGGTTTCGAGTGGTGTTTGCCGACTGTTCGCCGGTGAAAGGAGAGGCATTTGAGTTTGTTTCTGGTAGGTGTGGTTAGAGAAGAATGGGAAAATCGGGGTAGTTTGGCCGGTTGTGGTGGAGGAACGGTGGTGAGACCTTGGCGGCTCAAAAAGGAAAAATACATCCTTACTCAATTTGAAAATTATACACCAACCCTAATTTTTATTTCACCACCCCCTATTTTTTAACCTAACCAAAACCTATATAGAAAATAATTATTAAATGGGCTCAATTTTTGGGCTTCTGATTGTGGCCCAAAATTATCGATCAAGTAAAATATTTGTATTTGAATGAATTTTTAGATTATGCAAAATATCAATATTAACAAATGTAACAAATAAAATGAATTAAAATAAATATAATGAACGTACTAATGACATGTAAAAAATGTAATTTTAAATTAACTGATAAAAAACCCTACATTTTGATAAATAAAGATAGTTATATCGATCAACTTATTTAAAATTATGAAAAAAAATATTTTGAACCATTAGATAAATAAAACTTAAAAGTTACGAATTTTAAAAATACTAGGCCAAAATTGGGTGTCAACAGATAAAAAAACTTTTCAAAATTCTATAATTAAGTGATGAATAAATCCTCTTAAATTTTGTAATGAAGTGATTCATATACAAAACTGTAACTGATGTTGGGTTGGTTTTGAAACGTTTTGGATGTTTTGGGCTACTGCTATATTTATTGTGACCTTTTAAACGTTTTGGGTTGCTGCTATATTTATTGTGAACTTTTAGATGTTTTGAGTTGTTGCCGAGTAATTAATTACTCCTATTTAGTGTGATCTTTTAATGCATTGATTTTATTTTTGTAGGAAAAAACTCAAATTTTATTTTTTAATGAAAAGATAAAAATAGATAATTGCAAATGCTGGCCATTGGAGGCTGCCACATCAGTGATTCTAAATTTAGCTTTATATATATATATATAGATTATATTCTCATAAAAAATTTAAAAATATTATAATTGACTATGATTTATTGATTAATTTTTTTTCAATTGACAGTATAACGTTTCTTGTAATATTTTGTAAAGAAAGAATAAATATACATAAATTATTGACTTATTGTATGTTATATAACAATACAAATGTTTTAATTTTGAAAAAAAATTCAATAGAATCAATTGCTACATAACTATCAAAATTATTCTAATAATATTGTTTAAAAATAAAATTAAAATTCACAAAGAATATGTCAATAAGAGTATCATATTTTTACTTAAATAATATTTCGTAATATTTTTGTATGAGCATGTGACTCTTAATAAAAAATTGAGAAAAGTGTTGAAAGCACCCTTAAATTAAACTTGGTGAGATTTTAGGGGCGTATTTCACTCGTGTTGCAAGATTGAGTGTATTTAAGTTCAATTATTCAAGTAAAATGTGTTTTTTAAGGCCGTTAATGATTCAGAAAATCAAAAATAGAAACTAGATTAATAATTTACGTCGAATTTAAAAATATTTTCAATAATTCTATGGTCATTTAATGAGTATAGTCACCTAGTTTTGAAGGCAATAATTGATCGTAATAAATTGATAATGAAGAGTCATAGCATGAAGTCCACACAAATACTTGATTCCTTCAATAAATTTCCCCATTTTTCCTTTATCTATTCTTTTTTCTTCTTTTTTTTCAAATTCCAGCTTTCTTAGTCTGCTCTTTCTTATTTTCTTGATTTTAGGTAAATTTTGTGTTTTAGATATGTATCTGAGACCTTTCCCAATTAGAAATACTTAAACTTGTAATATCAATTGTTATTACTCTTTTCTGTTTTATTTCCTATTTTATTGATTTTAGATTTATTGTTTGTTTTTTTTTGCAGGTTGATTGTGCATGAATTCGTTAATCAGATTTAAGTTATTTTATTTTGAAGATATCTTCAAATTTTTATTATAGGTGAATTTTTCCTTAATCTGAAGATGATATTGTTGACATGTATTATAATAATTCTCTCGCTCTTTTCTCACACAAATTAAAGTGTTTGTGTTCGTGCAAATGTTAATTATTATCCTTTTAAATTTTTCATGAAACTTTAGTAAAATTTAAATCAGTATATTTATGTGTGAGAGAGAACCAATTTGGATATATTATACAAAAATAATAGAAATATTTTTGTATAACATTTCTATTGTTTTTTATATATTTTTTCATGTAGGAATATATTTTTAAAATGGGTCTGATTAAGGATTTTAAAAAAGAAAAAAAAAAGTCTAAATCAGAAGTTGAAATCAATAGCTACTTCTCTTTCACTCTGAGGTATGGTGATTTCATATGATTTGGTTTTAAATAGTTTTAAGTTTTATAAAATACATCAAAAAAACTAAAATTATATTGTCTGCTGTGAGGAATTTAAAAGTGATACTTCCACAATTACTCTCATTTTCCTTTATCTTTTGTGAAATCCAAAAATTCTCTATGAAGGAAGATAAAAGGAATGAATGAAAGATAATATCAAGAATGAAAAATAACAAAAAAGGTTATAATTAAACCTTGTGTTGATTTTCTTATATTTTCTTGAAATTAACATTATCAGTATTTTATTTTTTTTAACATTATAAGTTTACAAGAAGATTACGATATTACATAAAAAGAATATTGTACTATTTTTAATTTCAATATCTTTATAGAAGAAGATTATAACAATACTTTTTGAAATAATAAGTATAATTTGAATGATCATATGGAAAATCAACTCTAGTAAAGAACTTGAACTCATTATGATCAACTCTCACCTAAGTTTAAAATGGTACTACTATTTTCCTACCAATTATGCAAACATTCTACTATTTTCCTCAATCTCTTTAAGGTTTCTGGTAAGTGATTCAATAATTTACTATTGGAAATTGAATTTTGTACAAGATATTGTGCATGGATTCGGATAAATGTAATAGCCTTTTCCTAATTAGATTCTATATTTGTAATCCTTAAATGTAGTATATAAATATCAAATGGCAAATCTTATAACTAAAGTTTATCAAGAAAACCCTATAACTAAAAGGAGAATTCGAAATCCTTTTAACTTACTTTAATCCGTCTCTAAAAACTAACCTATTTTTTTTTTGGCTTAAAAATATTTCAAGATGGAAAGAGGCAGAAGAGAGAAGGCAATAATATTACTGGTTGTGACTCTTTCAACATGTTTCTCTGCTTATGGACAAGAAATGATCACTGATCCAAAAGAAGGTAATTTAATTATTTCCTCCTCTTGTGTCAAGCTAGTTAATGATATTTGTAAAGGTTCGTTTGGTATAGTATATATAAAAATAAAGCTAAATAAAGTATATTAGTAATGCTTATATTAGTAATATTTGCATTAATTATAGATAGATTATTTTTATGTATTGTTTGATTTGGTGCATTAAAAATAACATGTATTGCATAAAAAGTTTTATTTACAAAGATACCATTCACAATGATAATGAAAAAGATGTAAAAAATGGTTATAAGGGACAACTGCGTCTTTAACCATTATATTGCATGCATTAAAACTAGGGGTATTCACAATTTGGATAAAAATCGATCCAAACTGAAAAATCAAACCAAATCGAATCAATTTTTATTTGGATTTGATTTGATTTAGTTTTATATTTTAAAATACTGATAGTATTTGGCTTTGTTTGAGAAAACCGAAGAAATAAACGAACCGGCAAATTATATACATATATTTTATCATTATGAGAAAAGACATAAAGTGACACATGAATTTGACCCGAATTTTCAAAAAGACACCTTAATTATGATGGCGTCCTATTATCCCACTAATTAATCTTGAACTAATATTATAAATAACTAATATAATTTTATTTTTACAAATATTTTGTTATAAAATATATTTTCTTATTTTTCTTATTATTTTAACTATTTTCCTTTTTATTTTTTCTCTTTCTTTCTACTTTCTTCTTCAAAAATTTATTACCATCTCTATTGAAGCTTCTCACTTTCAATGTCACAATTTTTACCAACACTTCACCTTCCTTTTTTTTACTACTATTAGTTTTACTCTTTTTAATTTTAAAATTTTAACCAAATATTTTCTTACATTTCGAACAATTTGATAAACCAATTAGATTGCAAGATGATTAGAAAGTATCATATAGTTTTTTTTTATCTGATTTCAATTAAGTTCTTTCATTTTTTGGGGAATTCATTGATTCTTTTTAAATTATCATTTCTAATTTTGAAGTTATATGAAAAGGAGTAATTGATGATACCTTCAAAATTTTAAATTTTCTTAGAAAAATAATTAGTTTTGTTATCAATAATTCAATAAAGTCTAAAAAATAGTATTAATTCCTTTTTATAAAAAAAATCACTGAAATAAAGAATTTGATTGGAGAAGAAGAAGAAAAAGAAAAGAAAAAAAATGGGAGAGTGTTTCAACTTGATGTGGGGGTGGGAGGTGAAGAAAAAAAAAATGGAAGAATGGATCACTTGAAAGTGCGGTGGGGGGTGGAAGAGGAAGTGTAATTTAAGATGAAATCAAAATTAAAATAAATCAAAAAGTAATCGAGAGAAATAAAGAAAAAAAAAAAGATAAAAGAAAAACTTAATATGAGAAAAAATTACATTTTTAATTAAATTAACACGTGTCATGTTATGATTGGTGTGTGAACACACTTTCTTCTTAAAATTTGGGGTTGATCGAAAAATGATACAATAATATTTGTTCAAAATTGTTTAGTGGGGTAATAGGATGGTTACAAAGTTAAGGTGTCTTTTTGAAAATTCAGGACAACTTCAATGGTGACTATATGTTTTTTCTCTATCATTATACATACATAATATATTATTTATGTAAACAATTTTAAAGATCTTATATGTGTTTTCATCAAAATTTATTTTTAATCTATTTATGAAAGCAAAAATGTTCAAAACGAGAACTATCTTATTGTTTTCATGTATATGCGTGTCTATGACAATTTTTGGTGGGATTAGAATTGTCATTGTCTCTTCCGTCTAGGCCAAATGGTGAATATTGTGTATGGTTAATAACCAAATCGAACCGAAATCGATAAATGTATATAATAATTGGTTTTGAGAATTTAAAAACTGATTATGTTGGTTTGATTTTGACTTTGACCAATAATCGATCCAAACCGATCCGTGAACACCCCTAATTAAAACCATTGCATTACTAAAACCTAAGAATCCATGGTATTAGTAATACACACCTTAATACACAATAGATTATATAACTAATGATTGATTTAGTTATACATAAATTGGAAAATAATATCAAACAAGGTATTAGTACTATACAAAGCTAATGCGTACATTATTTTTTCTAATACATTCTATCAAATAACCACTTACACTAGCAAAATGAGAATTATTTAAGAAGCGGGTACTATCAACTAGAATTTCCCTAGTGGGCAGTGTGGGATAATTGATAATACCGGTGGAATGCGACGGGATAGTTAATAATGGTGGGAGATGGAAATAACTATAAATGGATGAAATTGGTTATTGATTTTTTTGAACAAATATTTTAATAATATTTAAATTTGATTACATATCTTAATCATCACATCTATTCAAATCTAGTAAGTGGTTGTAACCGTTTTTTTTAGAAATGAAAAGAAAAAAGACACACTTTATTAGCTAATCTAAATGAATATTTAAGATTCAGATATTAAAGATAAATAATTTAATGACTGAAATCAAAATGATTAAGATATCATACATTAGTTGTAAGTAAATGAGACCTTAATGAATTCGAATAAATTTAAATAATTAAGATATATAACAAATTCTTATATATTATCATTAAGATGTTATCCGTTCAACTATTTCAATGAAGAAACTAAGTACTACTCATGCACTTTAATATTTCATCCGTCCCTAAGTACTTGTCCATTTTTGAATTGACATATCTATTAAGAAAACAATAATTGACACAATGAATTTACCATTTTATTCCTAGTAATTATGAAGTAGATGAATTAAAAATTTAAGATTTTCAAGAAATTATATCCTTTTCAGAATTAATTAATTGATGGTACAATAGTTAAAAATTTTTTTTATCTTTTTTTTATTTGTCAAAATAGACAAGTAAAAAAAGAAAAAATTGATAAGTAATTACTCCATTTGTTCATTTTTAATTGTCGGTTTTCTTTTTTTAGAGTCAAACTATAAGAACTTTGACAAACATTTTACTATGTATATTTTCATCATATTGATATGTAAAAAAATTGCAATTTGTAGTAATTTTCGTATAGTTTTTGAATATCTATTTTTTAAAAAAATAGAATTAATGTAATTTAATTTAAATTTTAAAAACTAGTCAAATTGACTTTCGAAAAGCGCAACATGACAAATAAAAATGAACGGAAAGAGTGGTTATAGAGGGAGTTGTTAATTTACAAACAATACATTTAATTATACAATAACAAACAAACATGTGAACGTAATTAATATTAGATTGTATAATTACTAATTGATAATTACCCTAATAATTACACTCATTCCAATTAGATGGTGACTTTTCAAACGGAATTTAGGAAGTGGATATTCGTTCTTTGAGCTTAATGATTGTGACTTTTATTTAAAAAATAAAAATAAAAATATTTAAAATGATTTTTTTCGAAAAAAGATGATAATTATGTAACACAGAGGTATAAATTAGTCAAATTTTAAAACAGAGGATATAACTTCTATGCTTATTGTGTTTTTGCTGAAATCACATTTGTGAGAGTGTGACCTAATTGATGCAACAAATTGTGTAGTAGTAGTAATTAATTACTGTCGGAATGTTCAGTGAGGGCGCTAGAGGCCATTCATGGGAGACTCGAAGATCCACTGGGCTATTTGAGGCATTGGGTGAAGGAGAAAGACCCATGCACTCATTGGTTTTTTGTGCACTGCATTCAAAACCAAATGGAAGGGTATCAGCATGTTCAAGAATTGTACGTAACCCTACTGGGTTTCCCTTTCGATCTCTTACCGATTGAGTTTTAGTTTATCTTGTAGCTTACAATTTTTTTTTTGTGGACTTGCAGGCGTCTGATGAATTTGTCCCTATCTGGTATGCTAGCTCCTGAGCTTGGCCAACTTAAACATATGGAAATTTTGTGAGTCCCTATAACACTCATTTGGTATTTGTTAGAGTGAGTTTAAGTTTCACATTGGTTGGGGATAGACATGTCGTCCTCTTATATGGACCTGGACAATATTTTCCCTCATGAGCTAGCTTTTGGGTTGTGTTAGACTCAGATGTCATATCTTTATTCTTTACATGGTATCAGAGCCAAGTCCATTTCCGTTTGAGCTTCCGATCCATGCTCCTGTTGGGCTTGGGCGTGAAGGGGAGTGTTAGAATGGGTTAAAGTCCCACAGTGGTTGGGATAGACTAGTGGTCTGCTCATATGAACTTAATCAATCCTTTTCTTATGAGCTAATTTTGGAGTTGAGTTAGGCCGAAATGTCATATCTTTACAATATTTATTCAGTTGTAATTTTTGGTGATTATGATTTCATTTTTGCTTTTTCAAGGAATTTCATGTGGAACAACATTAGCGGCAGCATACCTAAGGAGATAGGCAGCATCACTGCTCTGAGCCTACTGTATGTCTCTCTTCAGTGCTCAATTTCACTCTAATCATTGTTAACAGAACCCCTTTTTGTTTGAGATGATGACCTGAAAAGAATCAATAGTTTGGACAAACCTATGGCCTTTCATAAACTCATTTTCGCTTACTTTCTATCGCAGTGAATTTTGTTATAAGTGATTAGGAAATGAATAAAAAAAATACAGAAACATAAAATGACAGTGTTAAAACTGTTAATTGAAGAAATATTAAAATAATGGTTAAAAAGGTTAGTTTGATAGAGGTTATAAAATAGTTTCTCCCTCCATTTCAATTTTTGTGTCTTAGTTTGACTTGGCACAAGGTTTTAAAAAGCAAAGAAGACTTTTGAATCTTGTGATCTTAAACTAAAAATGCGTGTTATGTACCAAAATGCTCTTTGATCTTGTGGTCTTAAATATGCCACATAGGATCTTTGATTTAAAGATTTTCTAAATATAGAAAGTGACATTCTTTTTTAAATAGACTAAACGGAAAGTAAGACACATAAATTGAAACAGAGGGAGTTGTTTGGTAGAAAAAACAATGGAATGTTATCAAACATTATGTGACGTCGCAACATGGGAAGAATGTCATATAAGTTGAAGGAGGGAATAGTCTGCATTTGTGAAAAATAGAAGGAGACACCTCTAATTTTTGGCAGTCAAAATAGAACCTTTCAATGTCATTCAATTGCTAATCAATCTGTAGAAGGCAGAACGGAGTGATAGTACATAGTTTTTGTTCCATGTAAGACAAATAGTGATGATTCTCAGCCACTTCAGGTCCTATCTGCTGTGTAATCTTGAAAGATGAAGTGATGGTTTGGAGTTCATGTTTAATTAACTGTCAGGAGTTTCTGGTATAATATCTACAGAACTAAGTATACTAACTACTTGAACTCATCTGATGGAAGTTCTAAATATCATACATAACACTAGCGACAGCTACAAGGATTGACTGATATTCCATTTATGTTGTCTTGATTGAGAAATGAAGCTCTCATATGGCTATAATCCCAGCTAGAAGTCTTACCTTTATCATGAGAAGTCACATATACATATATTGGAATTTCAGTTCTCCATATAAGCCTCAATCAACATTTCTGAATCCCTGCTTCACTTGAAGGCCGAATATGCATATACCTCACTGTTGACAATCAGTACTATTCCTTACATATGTTTTAGCTGAAGATATCTAATAAATAACTTGCATATTGTCTGCATATATGGATTGTGCACATTTACGAGAAACTCCAGTCCAACTACCATTCTTCTGTTTTTGCAGGCTTTTGAGTGGAAATCACATATCAGGTTCTTTACCAGAAGAGCTCGGTTATCTTCCTAACTTGGCTAACTTTCAGTTGGATTTAAATGATATATCAGGACCAATACCAAAATCATTTGCAAACTTGCCAAAAGTTGTGCATTTGTGAGTTCTCCATAGAATCCAAAGATACTGTACTGGTTGTGGTGGCATGGAGATGTTTACTTTCTGTACTGATCATGCTTGTTCTGGATGCAGCCATATGAATAACAATTCTATAAGCGGTCAAATTCCTCCAGAGCTGTCTGCTCTACCTCTTCGACACTTGTAAGAATCACCTTATCCAACAATATATAAATACTAGTAAGTTTCATGTTTGGATTTACTTGGATGTGCATTATTTCAGCCTTCTGGACAACAACAACTTATCAGGTCACCTTCCACCAGAGCTTGCATGGATGCCGAGCTTAAAGATTCTGTATTACCTGCCTTCGAAATCTTAAGCTTTTGCTGTTTCAATATTTCTAGATTCTCAACAATTTAATGTCATTTCAGCGTTAATAAACAAACCCCAACACCTCCCTCCCCCCTCACAATATCAACTTTTGCAGTCAACTTGACAACAATAACTTTGAAGGCTCTGTGGTTCCAGCTTCTTACAGCAATATGTCCAAACTCGTGAAGTTGTAAGTTACTAATATCTCAGGTTTTGTTGGTTTATGTCCCCTGTCCTGTCTGATGATATACATGCCCATTTTCACCAAGCAAGAATATAGAATTCTTAAGGATGTTTGCCATCACTCAAGGTTAAAGACCGTATTTATCCCAAACTTTGATCAGAAAACAAGTCCCCAGTGAACAGTCAGAAATATATATATTCTCCCTTGTGATGTGACCTTTTCAGGCGCTAGAATTACAAAAGAGGATAACCAAAAAGTTTTCTCCATATTACATCAATGTACTCCCAATAAGGGTTTCCCACCCCCTTCCTCACAATAAATGAGAGGCTACAGCAGTATTTTCATTCTTTGGCAGTGACCTTTTGACATAACATGGAGCAACAATCTAAGACTGACGAAGGAACTCAATACTAATTTACTATATTATGAAGCTTATTGTGGTCATTCTATGATTATATTCACCATTCTTTAATTAATATTCTGCATATTATTTCATCAAACCTGCAGGAGTCTTAGGAACTGCAACTTGCAAGGAACAGTTCCTGACCTGAGCACAATACCAGGCCTTCGGTACTTGTAAGCATACTTCATTGAGAAATTCCTCTGTCCAATTAAACCACATTTTGAAGCTTATGTTCTTGTTGTTATGACCTCAAATAATGTTGATATCTGCTAAATTTTGCTTAATAGTTCTTATATACCAGATGAAGTTGAACTCGTCTGCCATTCAATTTGCTTTGAAAACTTGAAAGATAGACAGTTAAATTTACAACCAATGACAATGCATCTGATGCCAATTTCTCATGTCAGGGACCTTAGCAGAAACCAACTCACGGGAAATATACCTTCCAATAAGCTGTCTGATAATATCCAAACCATGTAAGATTCTGGTAAAATATTAAACTGCTTAAATCTTTACTGGGTAATACAGCCAACTTTTAATCTCACTCCCTTCTTCTTCTCCCCTCCCCCTCCCCTACTCTCTATCAGTATTTGTGGGTAGGTGGTCTAATTGAATTACTGTCTTAACATAAACTCCTTTCTTTTTGATGTTTGAGTAACTCAGTCTTGGTAATATCAGACTCTCGATAGTGAAGTAACTACTTTGATGATGATTGCAGCATTCTGTCAGGAAACATACTTAATGGTTCTATTCCTTTGAGCTTTTCTGCCCTTCCAAATCTGCAAAGGCTGTAAGGAGCTTCATTTGCTCAATCTTTGTTTCTTGATCCTCAGGTTATTTCAAATTTCATTTCGATACTATAATAGCTGCAGTATTGACACTTCCTTTCCTAAAATTATTTTTCTTGTAGGTCACTCAACAATAATAGGTTAAGTGGTTTTGTGCCAACTACCATTTGGGAGAATAAGACATTGTCCTCAACTGCAAAACTTAGATTGTAAGAGTATCATTTGTTCATTTTCCTCTTAACAGTACTTTATTTTTCATTTTTGTGCTGTATACTGCCCCACAATCGATTGTCTATATAAAGTTGTTAACCATAAGATATAGATAAAACCTTTTTGTAGAGAATCAACCAAAATTTATGTGTCAATTTCAGTTTGATAGCTATTCAGTGCACAAGTAGTTTTGGATAGACAAAGAAGTATCCAGGAAAATAAGTACAGATATGGAATAATGTGTCTATTGGCAACAAGGTTTTTCTATCTCTATACAGTTAAAGTACAACAAGGGATAATGTGTCTGGTGTTTTGTTTTGCTAGAGGTAATATAGCATGTATACTTTACTCTTACTAAACCATGCCATGTTTGACTAGAAGTGGCCCTCATATGTTAACACCTCAGATTTCTCGGCTGATCCAGTTGATCTCCTTTGTGCAGGAACCTTCAACGTAATTTACTCTCAGATATTTCAGGGATTCTTGATCCTCCTCCAAATGTCGATATCATGTAAGACCATATTTCTGCTAGTCTTGAACATACATATTTGTGTTACTTTCAGTTCTCAGCTTTTATATTTACTAGTTCTTGGACACGTACAATGCATGTGTATTCCATACTAATTAATACAAATGAAAAGAAAACTCCAAGTAGAAAATGAAAGTTCTAAGGAGAAAATATACCGTGCAGTAGGCTCTGTTATTACCCTTCAGTATTCTATTTTGAATATAGGTAACTACTTTTATATATAAAGTTGGGTGCCATTATATCTTGAATAATGAAATTGAAGTAGTTCTGGAAATCATAAGAGAGAAAATCATTTGAAAAAGAAAAGAGAAAAGCAAACCCACAGTATCAACAATCTTATATCCAGTTATTGCAAGAAGAAGTTGCAAAAACTTTTCTACTATAGATCATCCAATTGCCATAAGTACGAATGTCTAATCCAAATACCACAATGTTTGTTTATTCATAATAGTTGAAAAGAAAAATGAGTTGCCCAGTCTTCGAAAGCAAAGCAGAAAATAAGATGACAAAATGCATGGCAACCAAAATTAAATTCATACAAGTGCATATGAATTAAATTTCATGTGACACTAAAATTCATGGCTGATTTTGTTTAAAACTGTCAAGACCCTAAAATCCCAAGCTGTGATGGCACCTACCCAAATCCCGTAGGTGATTCAATTACAATACTAGATCCATTTTAGCAATTTAAACCGTGGAATTAAAGGGAAACCAGTAAACAAGGCAAAAGCAAGCGTTGCAGGAAATACACGATACACCACCCAAAACCTGGTGTCACAAGTACAAGAGCAAAGAAAAGTAGGATTACAATTCTCAATAAGTACTATGACTGTCCAAAAAGGAAAGATAGAAATAAATAAAAGGAATGGAGTCAGGTGTCTCGGAACCAAGCAGCTCACCCCGAATACTCCAATCTATCACCAATTAGATGCAAGATAACCTATCACTAATACTCAGAACAAAATCTGCACTCAAACGGTGCAAAAAACAAGGGTGAGTATGAGAAACATGTGTACTCAGCAGCATCGTCGATCGACCCTAAATGAAGCAATAACGAGGGTTGGTTATACCATGCTTACCTTCACACTTCTCAATAACCATATCAATAACAAGTGTAAAGAATCCAAACAGTTAAATGAACAAGGTAGTTACAATTATCAGAATTCATCAAGTCAGGCAAGTAAGCTTCAGATAATGTCAACCAAACAGGTAAGAATCACTATGAAGTATGATAACCAATGCCATGCAAGTGATGTGAGATGAGATGCAATGCAATGGCCAATGCACCAGTACACACACTCCTGCGGTAGGTAGTCAGGACCCATGGAGGACTCGCGAGATCCATATACTGCCCCCACAATCTGGTCTGTAGACCCATCGGGTAAAATAGTATCATCACTCCATCTAGAATCCGGTCTATTAGACCCATCTGATAATCACTGTATCATCATTTCATCCGGAATTTGGTCTTTTAAACCCATCAGACTAACCATATGATTCATCAAGTATATAATGCATGAGACATCATATGAAAGCATGATAGAATCCTAGAGTTATGGAATACATGAATAGATAAAATGCCTTTCAGCCAGTTCATACTTCAATTTAAAAATAATAGTGAGTTATGAATATCAGATGGTCATACAAGCCATGTATCAACTAAAAGCTCAATTAGTCATGTTCTTACCCACTGTTATCATAAAAAAAAATTGATGGGTAAAAGTTTTTATTAATATGGTACCAAGATAGCACAGGACTAAGCACAAAGCTACAACATCTCCACAATCATACTACATATTCCCCCCTAAAAGAACCAAAAAAACCAAATATTGGTCCGTCCTATCTAAAGTACTACTATAACACCAAAAAAACAAGTTTTTGATACATTGATTTTTTACTCTAGCAATCTACGGTCTTTTTCCCTCAAAGCATGTCTTGTTCCTTTCCAGCCAAACAGTCCAAAATATGCAAATGGGAATGGTCCTCCATATCTGTTTCGCTCTTCCCTTTACTCTTTGAGTGTGCCAAACTTCCAACAGACTATTGATCCTGTGATTTAACCAGAGACACACTCATAATGTTCAGAAACGAGAAACTGCAATGTAGGAACAAGTGCTCAACTGTTTCCTGCTTCCTGTTGCAAAAAAACATCTGCTGCACATGGAATAGCCTCTCCTTTGCAGGTTATTTTGGTTTAAACAAGCATCCCTTGTGTCACGCCCCGAGCTACCCCCGAGACGCGGACACGGGACCTAGGACCACAAGTGATCCCAAGCTAACACTGCTGGCATGATCATGAGCATACTAAAGAAAATAAACTGATGCGGAAGCTAATTCATAAATAAATCTTAAAAGATGGAGAATACTCATATACTATAACTGAATATATCAAATCTGAGAGTTTAATACAAAAAAAATATCAAACTCAAAATACTAAGCTGAATCTAACTATGTCTGAAATAAGTCTCTAAACTGACTAGAATGTTGGGACATGCCCCAACTAGGTCTAGCAAAACTGAAACTAAAGACTAAAAGCGATAAAGATAAACATGTCACTAGTCCTCGAAGAATGAGGACTCACCACTGATGCTGCTGAACTGGAGATCGGGAATCGATCTAAGCGCGATCTGGATGCTGAGAACCTGAACCTACATCACGAGAAGATGTAGCGCACGTATGCGTCAGTACTTGAGAGGTACTGAGCATGCATGATAGAGTAAAGCTGAAATAACATATAATTGAACAAAGCAATAAAGCAATGAAACAATCTTAACATGATATAGATACTGAAAATACTGAATACTGAGCTAACTGAATGCAATAACCAATTTATAACATGCTGAGACTGAATACTGAATATACTGATAAATGGTCAATGCAATAGAATCTGACTGAACTGTGGGAGCTACTAATAACCGACATAAAACCACATGAGCTAAATGTAGAGTCCGATGTATACGCCCCATCGAGAGGACCCAATATACCCTGCCAGAGGTATAGAGGCAGGCTAGCGTGATCACTAAACTGATGTTGCCCACAGACGGGACTTATATCTACGTGGCTCGTAGTTCTGGGACTATACGGGTACGCTGAACCCTAGTCCAACTCGGTATTATGCTACTCCCAATGAATTAAGTAGTTAACTGGTTATGACTGAATTTCTGTGAATACTGGATAGCTCGAACTGAACATGCAAACTGAGAATGCAACAATTAATCTGATAATAATGCATTCATAAACTGAGGCATGTAAAACTGAATACTGAAATATCTGACCTAGCATGTGTAATTCAAGAACTGAAGAAATACATAGCTAGGGTTCCGAAATTCATGCGATAAACTGAGCAATAACATGATAATTTGATTTGGAACATTTAAATAACTAATTCATGATGATCTGCTGTAATTCTAGAAACCCTAGGTCTGTTCATAATCATGGAATCAAAAATATGACTGAATTCTAGGGACCTAATGGGCAAAAGGAACCCACTAGTGAAATCCCACATACCTGGTGACGAATTCCACGGAGAAATCTTTCGATTTCGGGGCTGGAACTGAAGGAACCTTGCTGCGTTCTTGAACTAGGGTTCTTGACTTCTCTTCTCCTTTTAGCGTTCTAATTTTCTAAGTTTTGATTAATGATTTTGACTAAGGTAAGTTCTAGTTATGTTTCTAGGTTTAAACTGATTAAAATCTCATGATTTTGGGTCTAAACGACGTATCTTAGGGGTTAAACGAAATAGGAAAAGACCAAAAGATCCCTGACTTAGCTGCTGTCGGAGTGACTGACGGACTAGACTGACGGGCCGTCATTCAATCGACGGTCCGTCGATTGGATCCGTAGGTCGAGTCTGCCCGATAGGGCTTCACTAAAACGAGCATAACTTTTTACTCGGAGGTCAGAATTTAGCAAACTCGGTGGCGTTGGAAAGATAATTCAATTATCTATCTAACCATAGGTCATGGAATACATAATTTATTTTGTGCTAAGAGTTATGACCATCTGAAGTTGACCCATCAGAATTTTCAGCTAACTGGCTTTTGACCCTCATCTACGGTCAGACCTATGGACCGTGGATCTATTGACGGTCCGTGCTGGTCGACTGTAGTTTGTGTCAGAGACTGGGTAAATGAGGTCTCGATCCACGGACACAGACCACGGACCGTGGTCTGATCTACGAACCGTGGGTCTGTCCGTGAGTCGAGACTTAGCCAATTTTTCTGAGCTTGGCTGGGGAGGGGTTGCAGTGGTGAACCACGGACCACCAGCATAGGCCGTGGTCTGACCTACGGTCCGTGGATGGTGACCGTAAGTTGCACCTGCAACTTCTCAAAATCTGCATTTTGGTCTGTTTCGAATACGGGGTGTTACACCTAGCTTCTAACCAACCAAAGCAGGCTGCTTTCAAAGGTGCCTTGGTTCTCCAGATCATTTTCCAGGGCCAGTAAGGAATACCCTGATTATTCTGCTGTAGAAACATTTTAGAAGAACTTTTGATTGAAAATAATTTATCCCTGTTATGGACCCAACTAACACATCTGTTTTGTCTCAATCAATTAAGCATGTGTTCAGTTGTTGCATCAGTTGACAGAAACTTTCTACTTCTCTATCATTCAAGTTTCTCCTGATAGTAATATGCCAGCCTGAGTTTCATGGAAATTTAACAGGTTACATAACGAAGAATCAACAAGTTTTTCATTATGATGGAGCCAGTATACATTTGCTTTTATGATTAATTCTAAAAACAAATTGCTCAACTTCTATCTCGGTTAAATGTGTTCTAGCTTCATCTGATAGCTTATGCATGTTTGTGTGCAGCTGTGTGTGCCATAATTGGTGGTTGCACAAATTACATTAATAATGTGATGGGGTTAACCCATTTCCTGATATTTTAACTTGCAAATATTTTCAATGGCATAAAGTTCCGGCTCTTCTTATCACTCTTTGAAATTTCTGATTAAGCATTCATCAAATTATGACACTGAATAATAACTTTCAGGCTTTATGGAAATCCTGTATGTGGAAATGCAAATGAGCGTCAGATCACCCAGTTTTGTAAATCAAAAGATGGAGATGAAGAGTATGGAGTCTTTAACAATCCCATTCCAAGTTGTGCAGCCCATCAGCCTTGCAACAGTTATTCCGAACATGTCCCAACATTAGCGGATGGCTGCTTTTGTGCAGCACCTTTTGGAGTTGGTTTTCTTTTAAGAAGCCCTAGCTTTTCAGACTTTCCGCCACATCACAGTGACTTTGAGCAGTGGATAAAAGACAGTGTTAACTTGAATATTTATCAAATATACATTCATTCTGTTGCATGGCAAAGCGGTCCTAGGCTTAGGACGTTTTTGAAATTTTTCCCTCCACGTATAAATGATTCCAATGATTTTGCCAAATTTAATGACAGTGAGATAGTACGGATCGCAAACGTATTTGCCACCTTTAATCTTACTGGAAGTGATGTCTTTGGCCCATATGACCTGCTCAATTTCACTGCCATGGGATATAGTTCTGGTATGTCTCCAAACCCATTGTGTTTTGCATAAGTAGGATATAATCTTTAATGTTATTCACAGATCAGATTGATTAAATGTGGACATTTTCAGTTGTAGTTGTGTAATGATTTCCTGAGGAATTTAAAGTAAAACCAAATTGAATCAAGAAAAAAAAATGTGAATCTCGTGTGCCCGTATGATTTTTTTTCTTTTATTCTTGCTGATTCTTGAATATAATTATTATGATTATTATTAATGTCGTTTATCTTTACTGGTCATGCTCAGATAAAAACTCTCTTTCCCGTTGTGCTCCATTTCATTTCTGAAAATGTCTATTTATATCATCTATCTTGTGATATGGAACACAGTTTCTTCCTGTTGTCGTTGAAGTATGCGAGTAAGAAAATTCAATGAAATGGTTTAGAGACCCATGCATTATTGAAGCTTAACATCCTCATAGACATGCTAACCTGACAGAGATGCTAGTGATTCTTAGATACTTTTGACTACATTACTATAAGCTCTTAATTAAGTAAAATCTACAGACCCATTCAGAAACTCAAGAGGAATTTCCTACTATTGTTTTATTTTTGATGTAAAGAAGAATTTTTTTATTAATGATACAGAATCTGCTTAAAGAAGCATTATAGAATCTTTGTAAGAAGAACAAAGATCTACTTTTTTATTTTTGTATTCTGTAAAGATGTTTCACAACAGAGTCTTTGTCCTGAATATATATATCTTTGTTACCTCTCTCAAAAAAATATGCTACCATATAAGAGAGACAATAACTTGCTCTGTTCTTGTCATTCTTCCTGCTTACTCAAGATCAAATTCTGAAAATGTTCCTTCTTGCAGCCCTTTTTCCCCCGTTGGGAGGAGGAAGCAGAGTAAACAGAGGCACCGTGGTTGGAATTGTCTTTGGATCCTTATGTGCTGCAGCTGTGCTACTTATGGCCATAAGATTTGTGTTTCTTAAAATGCGTCGAAGGTTCCATGTTTCAAAAGATCAATCATGTGAGTTAATCTTCAGTTATCGTATGTGACTTTGCCTCAGCTATGGGGAGTTTCTTCTCCATTTCTTTCACTCACCCCCATTAGGACCTGCTGGTTAAGTAGTCAATAGACTTAACTTTTCTTGGATATTCTTATGAATCACCAAAAATGAGGCCGTGAAACCACTTTTTTTGAGCGGTTCAAGCATATGACGCAAACTTCACACCTTATAATTTCCGATTTCCAGCTTCTGTAGAACAGAAAGATGCCAATAACCATTCTTTTTCTTCTTTACTGTTATTTTCTTGTTTAAATTGTCTATTTAATCAAGAAATAACACAGAATTGTCAACCATCTTTTTTGTATGTGGCAAATTATCTTTCTTAGTACGCTTGTTTGTAATTTAACTATGATATTGCTTGATGTTTACTTTAAGTTTCTTTTTAGGAGAGTCTGGGGCTTTAATTCCTCACATGGCCAGAGAATTTTACGGGTTTTATGGAAAGTTTGTGCATATTGCATTTTACAATAAGCTCTCCACCAATGCCCCATCACCCCTAAAACAAAAAAGTGGAAAAGAAATAAATAGAAAGTGTGCTGGGCATGTAACTTTTTATGACAACTTTTCATGCTAATGTTTTCAATGAATATCTAACTTTGAGTAATTGAACCTTCTTTGTCATTAATCTCTACCCAAGACAACGTGGAACTCATAGTAATGTTCCTTTCATTTCTTTTGTAGTGCAAAAATTTCCAATGCAAATAGAAGGTGTTAAGGCATTGGGTTTTAAGGAATTAGAGGCAGCAACTAACAGTTTTAGTAGTACAACTATAATTGGTCAAGGAGGCTATGGAAAGGTCTACAAAGGCATTTTGGCAGAGGGCACAATAGTGGCAATAAAACGTGCACAGCAAGGCTCATTACAGGGGGAAAAAGAGTTCTATACTGAGATAGAATTACTGTCACGTTTGCATCACCGAAATCTGGTTTCTTTGGTGGGATACTGTAATGAAGGAATTGAACAAGTAAGATTCTCCAAACTGGAAAAATAATACACAATACATTATATATATATATATATATATATAAATATATATTCTTATGGTGATCGTCTCAGTTCAATAGTCAACTTCTGATTGCCCAGTTCTGGTTGAACACTGTTACAAAATGTATATAGACATCATTTTAGTAGTATACATAGGCATATTTTAGCTAGTAGATATGTAGGAATCCCTCATAATTAGATAGCAGATTTGTAGGAATCCCTCTTTATTTTCTTTCCTAAATTAGCACCAAGTATATTGTATTTATATCTAGCTTATCTATTGGAATAAGAAATCAACTTCTATTCGATTACAAACACCTAGGCCAAAATTAAAATTTGTGCCTTGTTGATCATTTTGAATGCCTCGCTGCCAGTGTGCAGAAGCAATCAAGCATAGCATCAATCACCTTCTACAATTTAGAGAAATCTATTTGATATCAATCCAGATGCTAATGAAATGACAAGCATCGCATAAATGATAGTTAAATTGCAGCGCAAAGTTCATAGACTTAGCTGATTCTTCTGTTAAAGTAAACTCAAGCAAAAATCTTCTGAGATAGTATTTTCGTCATATATCTTTTTCTGTCAACAATTTTTATCACATGTTAAGTGATCCAATTTGTGAGCAAATCCAATCTACAGTGCTTAGATCACTAAATATTAAGTTCAACCAGCAGTCCCATCTATGTGCCACTCATCAGTTACATCCCTCATACTTGCGTACATACTCTGGTTGCATTAGTGAAATGCATGTCTTCTGAAAAATTAATCAAATTAAGAAACAGATGGAATGATAAGAAAGGATATTAAGTTTTGTAGTTTTCTGTTCTACTTTTGTAATAGTTGGGTTCATGTGCATGCAGATGTTGGTGTATGAGTTCATGCCAAATGGTTCCTTACATGATCTTCTCTCTGGTATGTGATGTATCCTTCCTTCGCCTATGGTGTCATTTGACTTCCTTTTGTTAGAATCAAGCACATTTATTCTCCTTTTTTCACTTTTTCTTCTGGTGTTCTTTATTTTTATCCAAAAAAGAGGGTGAAAGATGTCCCTCTAGTAAAATGTGCTTGGATACATGAAAGTAAATCTAATTTCTCAGAGATCGTTTTTTTTCTGAAGTTTTTACTTCATTTTGACTCCTGAACTCCGATGGTCAGTTTCCTACTTTCTTCACTTGTGTGATGAGGTCATCAACATGTTTATCACGTGGAACCTTATATTCTTAATTGTAATCATGTGTTAGTAAGATTATTAAAGATCTTTATTTTTACAGCTAGATATGAGCAACGTCTGAGTCTTGAAACAAGGTTATACATTGCTTTAGGTGCTGCCAGGGGCATCCTCTACCTCCATTCTGAAGCTGATCCTCCAATAATCCATCGTGATATCAAGCCAAATAACATACTGTTGGACTCCAAGTTCACCGCAAAAGTTTCTGATTTTGGAATCTCAAGGCTTGCACCATTACCTGATGCTGAAACAAGTGGAAATGTATCAACTGTTGTGAAAGGAACTCCTGTAAGGCTTTACTCGTCTTATATGTTGAAGCCTGCAATAGAAAATCGCATTGCAATAAGACCTGCAACTTAAGCAATCTAGGTAGCATGACCACAGACCAGGACTAGATATTCTTCAAAATCAATGATAAAAATGGCTGAGAATAGGGAGAACTTTTCTATATTCATTCTAACATATGCATGAAATTGTCTCATTAAATGGATCAAATCTCCTATCAAAATAATATTTTTTTTGAAACTGGTACCTCAGCATTAAGGACATGCTGGACACCATCAAAAAATGTTAGATAAAAAAAACAACTAGAAAAGAAGATACTTACAGAGATCTTAATAAATCTACAAACTGATCTATATCCTCTAAACCTACTTCTTTACACCAAAAGTAGAAAGATATTATACAATTCCATTTGACTTTCTGGATGGAATTGGATCTATCTTCATAACACCTCCCATTTCTCTCTCTCCAAACTGTCCACCAGATGCATTGTGGGATGATCCTCCACCACTTCTTTTGACTTTTGCTGCCTCCTCTTTTCATCCAGCAACTAAGCAAATCTGCAGTATGCTCCTGCATAGTCCAACTTGTCTTTGTTATTAGTTATGTTGAGAAATAGAGACCAAAGTTGTGCTGTAAAAGTGTAGTGCAAAAATAGATGACTGTTTGTTTCATTTGTCTCATTGCATAAGAAGCACCTGAAAACTATGATGGCCCCTTTTTTCTTCAAAACTTCTTGTGTCAGGCATGTTCTTTTAACCACCAACCAAGTAAAGCATTTTACCTTGGTTGGGGATGGACTATTCCATTAGTTTCTCCATATTTTTGGTTGCCCTCTACACTGTACCCTTTCTTCCATTTTATAAACCCTTTAACAGAGAATTGCCCATCAATATTGTGTTTCCATCTTAACGTATCTGGTTCAGCAGTAGTGCCATTGAAATCATCAGTCCTATTTAGCAAATCGGCTACTCTATCAATCTCCCAGTCATTTAGCAATCTCCTGAAGAATAAGTTCCATCCTTTTGCACCCCACGTATCATAAATGGTGCCATCTGGGTTGTTGCTTAGAATAAACAGGTCTGGAAAAATCTCCATTAATGGACTTTGCTCCTTCCAAGCATCCTTCCAGAATTTTATTCTTTTCCCATCTCCCAACTCTCTTCTGCAAGTTCCCTTCCAATTTGGGCCATAGAGCTCTAATGGTCTTCCAGACTCCAACTCCATAAGTATCAGTGCTCACATTGGTACACCGGTTGAGTTCACCAAACTTGTGTCTAATTACCTCCCTCCATAATGCATGATCCTCACTATTGTATCTCCAGAGCCATTTCATCAATAAACTATTGTTTTGTGCTCTCAGATTTCTGATGCCCAAACCACCTTGTTCTCTACTGTGCATTGTTGTTTGCCAATTGACTAGTTTATATCCTTTGCCCTCTTTACAGCCATGCCACAGAAAATCCCTCCTAAGTCTGTCCAGCTTTTTCATAACTTTGGGAGGTATGGGAAATAGAGACATTACATACGTAGGAAGTGCATCAAGTACAGAGTTGATAAGGATGAGCCTCCCTGCTAGTGATATGTACTGTGCCTTCCACCTAGCCAATCTTTTTCCAGTTTTCTCTATTATTCCATCCCAAATTTCCCCGGCCTTGTGTTCACTGCCCAGAGGCATACCAAGGTATGTAGTTGGCAATCAACAGTGTGATATATTCATCTTCTTAAGCAATTCAATAATGGGTGGTTGACCTTCTTCCACCCTTTCGAGTGTTCCCCACCTCCATCGATCATTGCAGAATTTAAACTTGAGTCCACATCTCACAGTAAAAATTGATGGACAAAACAATTGTCTTAAAAAAATGTTTTTCAGTGACATGCTTAAGACACATTTTAAAGGTCGTTACTGTTGAGTCCCACATTGGTCGGTGGGAGGCAAATTTGTCTCCATATATTGTCTTGGACAATCTTCCACTCATGAGTTAGCTTTTGGGGTTTAGTTAGGCCCAAAATACATTTCTTTATCATGGTATCAGAGCTAAGCCAAGCTCACAAGTCAACACACAAGGCTCTTAGGAATGGTGCCTTGAGTGCTCAATCGGCACAGATGTCTTTATCATTCCCACAGATAGCCGGCAGGGTATAATCGGTCCATACACCGAGCCTCCAACACTTGTTGGGAGCCCAATGCTCACCTTAAAGATGTGCACCGCCCATAGAGTTTCCTAACTCATATGGATACCATAGACACTCCTTAGAGATGCCTAGGCAGGCCCTTGAGGATCCCCCTCAAGGTTGCTCACTTGGTACGGCTTTATGACAGCACCCACGGGGGAGGTTGGCTGAGCATGCAACACATCTTCCCCTTTTTTTATGCTTTAAAGAAATAAGTCACACTGGATGATATGTTTTGGTCAGAGAATCATAATGGGTATTTGTTATTGATCCGAACTCCAAAGGACATCGTTTGTTCCTAAAGACTTGTCTTGACATCCTTCACACCTCCATGAAGTTTCACACCTCCATTGACTTTTTATTTTTAGTTAAGAGAATGCCCATATATATATATATATATTGCCACTTTGATATGTTCATTAATGATTTAATTGTTAGTTGACTTTTTATTTTTAGTTAAGAGAATGCCCTTACACCGACCCGAAGAACCGAACTTTTGAAAAAATAACACCGACACCGAACCGAAGAACCGAATTAGTTCGGTTCGGTTTGGTTTTCCGGTATTTATGTCCACCCCTACCCACAACTGCACGTCTAGGCCAACAGGCTCTCAAGGCTGAATCCAAGCCAACCTCACAAGTGAACACACGAGGCTCTTAACAGCGGTGCATGGAGTGCTTATTCGGCATGAAGGTCTTTATCATTCCCACAGATAGCCCGCAGGGCATAATCTGTCCATACATGGAGCCTCCAGCACTCATTGGGCGTCAACGCTATCTCTGAGGTTGTGCACGCCCATAGAGTTTCCTAATGCGTATGGGTACCTTGGACACTACTTAGAGATACCTAGGCAGGCCTTTGAGGATCCCCTTTTATCATGGTATCGGAGCCAACCCACCCAATGCTTGTTCACCCGATGTTGGCCCCCACCTTACAGTGTCCATGCTCCAGATGTCCAATCCTGGCAATCTGGGGGGTAGGGGAGTTTCACATCGGTTGATGGGAGGAAAATTTGTCTCCTTACATGGTTTTCGGAAATCCTCCCCTCATGAGATAGCTTTTTGGGGTTGAGTTAAGCCCAAGGTACATTTCTTTAGCAGTTACATACATGTATCTGACGGTCTGTCCTGTATGGTAACAATCTAAAATCACGTTTCTCAAAATCTGGCGATTAAATCTTAGTATTTCCCAAAGCAAATATTTGCCATGGTTAAGACTTCTTGTTTACGGTCAATAGTAAATTTGAATATTCACTCCAGCTGAATGCTTTATGGAATGAAACCCATATGGGTTTGACAGGGAAAATATTGAACCTGTGGAAATGTCTTGTAAACTCAAAATATCATGCCTCATTGATTTTAGAGTCAAACATCAGTCACTGTTATTTGTGATTAACAATGAGTAAATTATGATTTTCAGATATCTACCAGTTTATTCTTAACTAATCAAAGTTCGATTCAATCATCAAGTTACACTAATGAATCTAATATATAGGAACCAGTATAATCTGGGGATGATCTTGTTCAAAATCTCTCTGTCTATGTATCTCTCTCTCATACACACACACTTGCTTGATTGTTTTTGCCTTCTTGACTTCCCTCTTGAGAATTTATTATCTGAAGTTTGATCATGAATACACACTATGATCCCCTAGTATATCAATATTGCTTTTTACCTTCTCAATTATTTTTCTCTTTGCTTCTCCAAAGATAGCTGATAGTTGCCAAAATTTGACACTTGTGTAGGGCTACCTTGATCCTGAGTACTTCTTTACTCACAAGTTGACAGAGAAAAGTGATGTTTATAGCCTTGGTATTGTGTTTCTGGAGCTTTTAACAGGGATGCGACCTATTTCTCATGGAAGGAACATCGTCCGGGAGGTACTTGCTTGTTTTTTCCCCTAAGTTATCTAAGTGTTGCACTTTGTTCATGAAGACAGAAATCTTCAAGGGAACATTAGATAGTTCTTCTAGATATATTCAGTGTCTGCTAATGGATCTGAACTAAAGCAGTAGAGGGCATTTGGCATTTGCTTTCACAAGTTTCAGTTCTTTTATCGCTTTAATAAGAACCTCAAATTCCAATGTGATCTATTTTATGAAATTGAGATACAGCATACGAATCAATATAGTTGCTGGGTCCTTAGAACTTTTTTTTTGAAACTGGTAACATTTGAATTGATATTAGTACTTAGGTAGTACCGGAAGAACCATATTTACAACAGAGTAAGGCAAAAAGAAACTGATCCCGACTCTAGATGGACCCTAAAACATCTAAAATTGACTCAATCTCATTAGAGTAAACATTTGTACACCAAAAGAAGAACAACAAAATACATTAAGTATAATCTCCTGGACATTGTTGCTCCTGTTTTAAAAACATCTGTCATTCCTCTCACTCCATATAATACACCAAATGCAGGCAGGAATAATCATCCATTTGTCTCTGTTTCTAGCTCCAAATCCTGTTTCCTCCCAACTGATAAGAGTATCATCAATCTTACTAGGCATTATCCATGAGATGCCTCTGAGATTAAGGAAAATCTGCCACAGTTGGTCAGTGACTTCGCAGTGTAGGAAAAGATGTCTAACATCCTTTCCACACAAAGGGCATTTGTTAAACAGTGGAATTCCCCTCTTTGCCACATTGTCAAGAGTCAAAGTAACCTCATTAGCTAAAAGCCAAGTGAAACATGCCACTTTGTGTGGCACTTTGCCTTTCCAAATGTGCTTCACTTAATAATCTGAACTCTAGTTTAGTTTGTCAGCTTGTGTCCCTCTTTCACCTTATATATTCCTTTGCTATGCTCATTCCACCATAAGCAGTCCTCTCCTCTTTGTAGTCCTTGAAAGTTCTCCAGAAACTTGTACAAATCAGTCACTCTTGGAATGTCCCAATCGTTTAAATGTCTTCCGAGGACAAATCCCTGCCATGTCATGTCCACATTTCAGCAACTGTCTAGTGTTGATGTTGACCCAAAGCAAAGATGTCAGGAAATAAGCTTTGTAAACTATCAGGACCCATCCATTTGTCTAACCAAGAAAGTGTCTTGTTGCCATTATATACCTTGATAGTAGATTGACTTTTAAGGAATGGCCAGAAGAGCCTGATGGATCTCAAAAGACTAACACCATAAGGGATAGTGACTTCTTTAGTTACCCAATTGTCCAGCTCCCCATACTTTTTCTTGATGACATTACACCATAAAGCTTGAGTCTCCTGTGGGTATCTCAATAGCCATTTCACCTTAACAACTTTGCTCTGGTCCTTAAGGTTCTTGATGCCTGATCTACCTTGCCTTTTGCTTCGGATAATATTCTTTCATTTGACCTAGTGGTAACCTTTTTTCTCCTTGTTGCCTGGCCACAGAAAATTTCTCCTGATTTTATCCAACCTTTGAACCACTGTATGAGGTAACTGAAATAGTGACAACATGTAAGTCTGTTGAGCATCTAGGATAAAGTTTATCAAAGTTGGTCTACCTCCCAGTGACAAATAATGTGATCTCCATCTGGACAATCTCTTCTCACACTTCTCCAAAATTGGGTTCCAGATATCTATGGATCTTGGCTTTGCTCCCAAAGACATGCCAAGATATATTGATGGCAATGCGCCTACCACTCCTCCCAGAATTTGTGATAGATGCTCCACTCCGTATTGGGGACCAAATTAATTGGAGAAAGGTTAGTAATGAAGTAGAGAAAGCTGTTATGGCCCAACCCTTATTTCTTACTGTAGAATGCTTAGGGATGAGTTCCCAAAGTTGGATGCGTTGACATAAAATGTTATGACAGCTAGAAATTGAGATCAGCACTAATAACATGTCCATTGTCTTAATAGTATCCAGTAGGTGTTTGACCTAAATGAAAATGGTGAAGTCCTCAATGTTTAAGCTGATCCACAACTAGTACTAGCTCACCAGCCTAGAAGACGAGAAATGGGAGAAAATTAGAGTTCGAGATCAACACCTATGTGAATCAGACATTTTGAATTAAAGCTCAAACTATTTAGAAGTTTGAGGAAAAACTACAGTCAAAGAAAAAACTGTTGAACTCTCCAAATAGTTAAAGTGTCATTCTTTTTGGGAACGGAGGGAGTAAGAAAAGTTACTTTTGTACTAATGACAGGTGAATGCAGCATGCCAATCAGGGATGATGTCTTCTATAATAGACAAGAGTATAGGTCCATATTCCTCAGATTGTGTCAAGAAATTCCTGGATTTGGCCGTGAAGTGTTCACTGGATGAACAACAGGACAGACCGTTTATGCTGGAGGTGGTGAGAGAGTTAGAGAACATAACTTGCATGCTTCCAGCAATTGACAATAATAATATTGCACCCGATTTAGATGTTTCCACATCACCAACTTCAGCTTATTCCAGACACACTACAACCTACACGACCATGGAAGGAATTGAGCTTGTGAGCGGTGTCATTCCCTCCATCAGGCCTCGTTGATGTTTTTAAGGGCTTGCTATATACCCTTCATTTACCAACATGTTAATGGTCAAAATTCTGAAGTATTAGAAGTTCAGTATTAGTAAGTCTGAGGTATGTAAATATATATATGCAGTTTGAATCAATACTGAGAGGATAAAAAGACTTGCTTGTATATATTGGTTATAAAAAAAAAGACTTGTATATATGTTGTTGTTCCATTCAGAAGAGAAGTGATTTTATCATTTCATGTAAGAGTTTTTTTAAATGAATACAGAAAACAGTTTGTTTGTAGTAATCAATTACTGAAAATATTACCAAAAGAATGTGTTCTAAAATCTCATGTTATTGAACTGTTTTATTCATCATTTTTATTTTTATTTTGTTTTAGAAATACGATAGATTTAACGTCTAATTATTTATTACACAACAATAACATACCCGGTTTAATTATTTATTACACATAATATGAAAATGATAAGGTCCTACTATATTCTTTTAGGGAGAACTCAGATAAGTACTACTCATACACATACATTGCAATAATATGACCAATTTTAACTTTGCAAATCTGTAGCCCAAAAACATTAGGCCTGGGTTCGGAAACGAGGATTTTCTGTTGTTCTTTTTCAAATATTCAAGTGCAAAGTTGGATGATTTTCCATTTTTCTCCTTCATGTTCGTATACGTTCTTATTCTAGCTATAAAATTTTTTTTAGCAAATCCATAAATAATACAATTTGAAAATTTTTTTTTTTTTAAATCTTGTCCAAGTTCCAAATGGAACAAAATCAAAGAGGAAAATTAAAAAAAATTGTTGCAACTTCGTGATTTGGAGAGAGATTAACAAGGAAAGTCGATTAATACATAGATTGTACGAGAAAAAGTAAGAAAAACATACCAAAGATGGTTTTTAGCATCATATGTAGAGTACATGTATAATGTATAACTTTGTATAAATTTGTATAAATAATACAATACAGAAAAAATATATATTGCATAAATACACAATTATTCACGCATTATAACTTTGTATATTTATATATGGAAACTAGATTTCATCTTCAACTTTGTTTTTCAACTAGTATGATTTTCAAGATCAACTTTTGTCAAACATTCAAACTCCATCGACATAGCATATTCTAGAGTCAAGGAACTGCAAGTTTTTTCAATAATTAAAATTTCATCAAATAGTTGTAGAGTAATATTTTCCACATCTCATTCTTGTAGTTAGTTATGAAATCCTTTTCATTGTTCTCCATCATTTGTTCTCATTGAACTTTTGTTTAAATTTCTCATCGACTCATGAAGAACTGATTCTGTCATATTTGGAAATAGCACTTCTATTTCTCATTTTGTGGTGCCATTAAAGCTTGCACCAAACTCTAACCACTTCATACTCCTGCTTTCAAGTTCAATCATCCTCTTGAAGAATATGGTATTATAGTCATGAAGACATTGAACTTTATCATAGACTCCAATCTTCACACTTCCTTTTAGAGAGAATTTTCTGAAAATTAGAGGTCTAATTGTGTCGATTTGGGGTCGACTTTTCAGGAATCAACCAACAATTGCTCCTTTACACTGACTTGCTTGTACTAAAAAAAATTACACAAGCATACCAAATTATTGCAGAGGGGAAAACATGTCGAAAACAACTAAGGCAGCAGAAAGATGATATCAACATCCCAAATTTTGAAATATTGTCATAGCAAACATTGAATATGTGGTGAGCTACATAAATCTGAACAAATGAACAAGCTTGAAATAAAATGAATACAATTGTTAACCTATCTACCAAGTTGTGAATATTACAGCGGTTTGACAATGTGGTTGATTCCTATTCAAGCTTCTTAAAAGAATACTGTCAACATCTGGGCACTCGTGCTCATTTAAAAATTCAGCAACAAATGTCATCAGAAATGTCTTAGGTATATAACCGTAACACTGCAAGACCAACAGCCGATATAGAGACAAGAGTACCTATACAGTATTTAATCACTTCATACTTTGCAGCTTCAATTTGCGCCCTCAATGCATGAATTTCCTGTACATGGATCAAGCAAGAGAAAAAGAAGATATTCACAAGATGCATTGAGTTTAAAGAGCGTTCATGCTCAAAATATACAAGATCCCACACTTACCCGATCAAGCTTATTTGTAAGATTTGTAGTTTCTGCATTTTGATTGGCAAGCTCATCACGGATGCGTCTACACAATTTAGAATGACCACAATCAATCATCACGGAGTCGAAAAATGAACAACCTAATCATTCACTAACATCTAAAACTCTTCAGGCCTTACCCTCTTTCAAGATTTAAATCCAACCGTTGACCGGCAGTAAGCTTATCAACCTCATACCTGCATGAACAAATAATATTGGTTAATGAAACTGGCACTCAAAAGTAGAATCATTTTTCCAACAATTCAATTGTACCTTAGTTCACTGCGCATTTTTTCAATGTCATTCCGAAGCTTTTCAAGTTCACGTTGCAGCAGAGAAAAATGATGTTCCTGCAACAAATTTTTTTTAATCGGTATGAATTCCATACGTCAAACTCAAACCAATGCTCATTCGGGGGTAGAACAAAAACATATATCATGAACATATATATTATTAGCACAACCATGATGCAATAATCATCGGTCCAACACTGAGTTTGAAGTAAATTTTCCTCCTTGATCACCCAATGTTAAGAGAATTTTGGGAAGGGTTAGATCCATGCAAGAACAAATTCAAATTGACATGTGTTCTCCTATCTGTCTCACACTGTGTTGAACACATATTGTCATACAGGCAAGGTTGAAATTTCTCCCAAGCCATCATAGCCATATATGCCATCAGTAACACTCGTCTCACATTGTCTATCAGAAGGAAAATTAGTCTTGTGTTGATGATTTCCAACATCCTGGATTAGTCAAAGTAAATAAGCTGGTTGCTCCTAAAAGATGCTTCCCGGTAAGCGAAACAAAAAAAACTGCTGTGATATCTTTGAAAAAGTTGTCTCAAATCAGGCAATCAATTTGACTCACTGACCACAAATCAAAATTCTACATACTTATGTCATCCTTTCCCGGGGTGGCCAACTAGCCTTTTAGGCTGTAACCCTTTTGATCCCTCAAAACATTGAGGCTGCAAATCCTTCCTAAAGTATTTGCAGCTATCAGAGGCTGAGCCAAAGCTCCCTTCACAACCAACTAGTTTTAATTTTCATACTTGGTTGATATAGTAAAAAAAATTTATGACCGTGGTGTCCGGGCTTAGCTTTCGCACACCTCAACTAATTCCTCGGAATACTTGTCACCTCCCACCAGCAAAAGGTACCAGGTAACTGTCCACCAAGGCTACGACAGATGAGAAGAATCACCTAGTGTTTTTTTCTCCGCTGGGATTTGAACCTGAGACCTCATGGCTCTCAACCACATCATTGACCACTAGGCCACACCCTTGGGTACGGTTGATATAGTACTAATTACTAGAAAGATCCAGCTGACCTAACTTGTTCATTTGATTCGACAATTTTACTTCATCTATTTTTTTTAGTCATTGCTTCTTTAGACGACCAGGTTAGGATCATATCATGTCTTAAAGTAAAGAATAACCATTGTTGATCTGTATTACAGGTCATCTTTTTTTTTGTTGAACATATGAGAGATATGATTAGATTAAATCTGATCAGCCAAGGTAATGAGGTACTCCAAAATCCAAGTGATAACTAAGCCTCCTCCCTGAGCAATGGTACTTCTTACAAATTAATCATCTTCCAGATGCTGTTACAAGTGTCAAAGGCAGTCAGCTTTGATGAATGAAACTCAAAATTTTCAACTACCTCTCATCTCTCTCCACACTATGGCCTAATATTTTTGATTGATCATCCTAGTCCAGGATGATACTTGTAACAGGGGCATACAATGATAGCTTCATCTCTGCTCGAAGCCAATCTTGCTCAAATTTCTTGAGCAATTGCCTTTGCTCCTCAATAGAGGCTCTTTGACGATGTAAATTTGATCTCAACAGTTATAACATTAAGTTCTTCTCACTAGATCTCCTGATCGAACTCTTTCTGCAACTTATCTTTTCAGCATCTGCAGCAGCTTCAGGTTGTGCTTCTGTTGTTCTCTGCTATAACTCTGAAGGGCGCGGTACTCAGAGTGGCACTGTGATTGAATTAGATTGCTCTATATACACTGTTTCAAGAAGCTGACATCTTTATCATCTTCCAAGAACTGAACAATATCGTTACTGAAGGAGATCAGCTTCTCCACAACCATGTTACTGGACCCATCCACCATTGTATGTTGAAAGAAATGAGTCTGTATTACTGTTCTACTTAAACGGCAGTATAGCCAAATAAAACGCTCTTCATCTGCAATATGGTATCACTGATTTGGTGTCTCCATTTCCAAGCATCTATCATTGTATCTTGAATGAACGAGAATAACCTCCTCCATTGAATGAAGGAATGATCTCTGATGATAGAGTTTATGTTCTTTTTAAGTAAACAGTGGCAAAATTGTAGGATGTTATGGAGTGTTACACGCTAAATCTTCTTCCGTAAATCATCGAAACACAGACTTGAAAGAATCTATATTTAATTACAGTCTCTTACTCCTTATGGGAGTTTACTAATGAAAAGAAACAAACGTTTGTATGATCCACGCCTAGCTTGTGAAAATGAGAAATGTGTCCATTTTCAATCAACTGCTAGCACAACCTTATTCCTGACAGGAATTTGGTGCATACTGTAATGAATAATTGTTATCCAACACAAGGTGATGATGGCTCAATTCAATTGCCTTTTGAAATTGTAATATTTCAGCATATATATGTAAAATTAGGAAGAAACCCTCATTCCTCTAACCAGAAGGACATTTGAAAATATTCAAGCAAGTAATTGTACTCTTTCACTAAGCTTTAACAATTTCAGCATCAGCTGATTTGAATTATTATGGCCAAATAACGGAGACCAAGAAATGCACAGGTCGGCATGTGAGTTAACGGAAAATGTTCATGTTATTTGGATCATTGAATCAATGAGCTGCCTTATTTAGGTGGGCAAATGAAAGTAAAAAATCATCATGAACCATAATTTCTGCAAGAAATGATAAGAGAACCATAATCCAGCCAAGCCGCAACTATACTAGTAATACTTAATCCATAAATCAAAGGTGCAGCAATTGAGATTGGTCTGTCAAACCAACCATCGAACCTCCCCCACCCACCCAACCCACCAAAGGAAAGAAAACCCACAAAGAAGCAAGGAAGAGATGTACAGGACTAGAGTAAAACCAATTAAGTGAATTTACTTTAGAACCCAAGGCAGATCAAACACAATACCATAACATAGAATCTCCCCTTACATCCTGATGTGGGAGGTAGAAGAATTAACCACTATACTTGTCATATGCAGTGTTGTCAAAGGCATGCAAAAGCCCTGAAGCGAGGCGAAAAACATGTTGAGCACTTCACCTCACTTTATGGGTGCTTCAGTGTTGTTATCAAGGCTCCAAGACATACTTTTCCATGCCAATGAGTGCAACCCTTAACATGTGACACTAAAACAATTGATATTTCACTTAATCATAATTTTTTAAAATTTCTTTGTTCATATATTTGTTACTCATGCTTATGATTATTAATCTTGGACTACACATACATATTTGTGGGTTTTCTCCATTTGCGCCTTTTTTTCATTAAAGTTCACACTTTATTTGCGTTTAAAACCCCAAAGGACCTTAGAGCTTTTTTGCACTTTTCGCTTTTGATAACACTGGTCATATGATGACAATTGAATTATAGAAATACATAGCTTATCCTCTTCGCCTCTATGCCACGTTTTTTGCACCATGTGCTGACCTCAATTTCGTATTCTGTCTCTTTTCTTTTCTTTTCTTTTCTTTTCTTTTTAGATGAAGTAATTGATTCCATTCATGGAATCTAGAAGATGCAAGGTAGTTTTCTTTTCTGTTTTTTGATAATTAATTGTCATGAATCTGGAAAATCCAATCAATCTCTCAGATGCTGCTTTCAACAACAGTTTCATATTCTTTCACAACTCACAACAAACTAAAGCTTTTCCTACTGAAGCTATCTACCTCACAGTTAACATCATTGAAGAAAAATATCACTGGTATGCATTATCACGCCTCCATCTACAAACTCATTAATAAAAGTCAAAGCACCAGAGAATGGCTAGGCAATAAAGGTCTTAACAACAGCTTGAATATGCTTTTTTTTCATTATGTAGAAAAAATAACTGGGAACAACAGCTTGTATATGTTCAGGGACTACATACAACAGCATACAAAGCTAGCTTACTCGTCTATCTAGGCAGAGAAAATCATCTATAGCAGATGTGACTAAGGGCAAGCTAATATTCTACAAGCAGAAGAAATACATTACACCTCCCCTAGCACAAGACAGAGAATAACTAGACGCACAGCTGAAGACTTTTTAGAATACCGATATGCACAACTAACAGAGCTTCATGACAATTTTGTACCTGAGAACTTTGTACTTCAGACTTGAACTTGGAGAGGTTGGCTTCTTGAATCATCTCAGACTACATAGGCAAAAATGCACAAAACAATTATTCAGCAAAGTGGAAATGGGCACATTGTTTACAACATAAGATCTTGAGTAAAGTCTTACTTTCTGCATTTCAGCTCGTGAAACAAAAGAATGAGCTACATTTTCCAAACTGTCATTCAAAACTTCAGTGATAGCAGATGTTATTGCTTCTGCCTGTTCTGATGGTACACCTCGTGCTTCTAATCTCCTAACCTGTCAGCAAACAAGATCTATAAATATCTATAATTCATATCAATAAAAACAAATCAGGAGAGACTCTAGCCTTGAAAAGTATCCTAGTTTACGACGAAATGGATAGAAGCAAATACACAAACTCAAAAAGAACCACAAGTTTAGTGGCTTTACTATTTGTTTTTTTGCTTTATTTTGAAGGTATTAGTTTATGGACTGATAAAGAACTACTTTAATTATGATCAAAAGGAACAACATCAAACAGATCAAGATCCAAATTCAAGTCATCTTTGGCGGAAAGATGAAGCATTCCTCTTTTGGAAAGAAAAGGCTGAAACTTGGTCAATTGAAAATGAGTTAATATTTAGAACAAGTCACCCTGAAAATCCCCCAATCCCACTTATAAAAAAAGGCCACAGTCCTAAGTCTATCATACCAAGACTTAATTGCTTTATTAGGTTTGGCGAGCATCACATACCCTTCGATCTGCAATATTTCAGTAGGCCCTAGGTACCAATGCTATGTTGAGTCCGACATGGAAGTAAGTTATGAGTTTATATAATTAAACAAAAACAAAATCGGTTTTTGAAATGAAAACAACTTCTTTTCATTGGTTTTAGGTTATTTCCCCAAGACCAAAGCAGTTTGGTTTCACCTTTATTTTTGAAGCCAAAGACAACTAACTAGAGACCAAATATAAAACTCATCCACTTGCATTCCTACTTAACTTAAAAAGATAAGAGAAACAAAGCTATTCTCCATCTCCTTTCTGATTCCACAGATACCAACACAACAGATTATCAATATAAATACTCAACATGCTTCATCCATAATTGGTTGGGATCATTTCATTCAACTACAAAAACAAGGATAATGAAGAAATGCTAATAATTACCAGAGCTCATAAATATAAATAAATACTCAACTGTGTTCATTGCTAAATTAATTGGGATCATTTCACTCCAATACAATAAATTATAAATCAACAAAGCGGAGGATAAAGAAATAGTAATAATTACCAGAGCTAATGTATCAACGAGAAACGCACGCTTGCCATTAGGTTTAGCGAGCTGTGAGATTTGCCTATAATCAAACTTGTTAGCAGCAGACGATTTGTAGGGCTCAGAACTGTAAAAATTAACTGAACCAGCGTTGATTTGTGATCTATCAATCAACAAAGCAGCAGAAACTTTAGATGCGTTAATCCCTTGAGATTTAGACAATCTAATCCCACAATTAGCCCCTAATTGAACCACACGTCTCGCAACAGCCATTAATTTCTCAAAATCTACAAGAAGAAGAAAAACCTTTTTGATTTTTTCAACAAAAAACTAGACTAAGCTGCATCGATTTCAACGAAGATTTTGAACAAAGTATGAAAGGTCAAACTTTCAGAAATGGCGGCGAGTAGAGAGATTGAAGGAGACAGAAGAGGGGTAGTTGATTGTTAATGGCGGAAGATGGGGATTTTCCCCTTTTACGGTTTTTATTTAAATCGTTCGGGTTGCTTGCCGAAGGGGAATTATATTGTGTATGCTTTATTTGTAGAGTAATTTGGTATTGGTCTTTAGTCTTTACGCACGAGATGAGAGGATATGCTATTTAGGTTTCCAATAGGAAATGACAACTTGGTTTCCTTTGCTTTCATTTCTTTTTTAATTTGTTTTCTCTCTTTACACAATAATGTTGTGCTTGAATTGACTTTGAGAACTCAATCAAGCAAAAAAGACAAAGAATATACAAATCATGAAAGCGATTGTTAAACGTTTATCTGAAGAACAAATTGACTGACATGTAAAAACCTTCTGAGTCCCTCATCTTGATTGACCTAGGATGTGATTACTATATTGTAAAATTCCACCAAGGTGGAGAATATGCATAGGGACCTTCATGAAGGATTGTGGTTTATAGTAGGAAATTTCCTTATTGCAAAGAAATGAGAACCAAATTTCGTCTCTAAAATCTATATGCTAACCCTCATTGCAATTTGGATTCTACCACCACAACTCCCAACAAAAATTTATGATAAACAAATACTAGAAAAATTGAAAAAGATTTGGGAGCACTCCTAAAAATAAATACTTGCACTTCGGTCACACTAAGAAGTTGTTATGCACTCATTTATATTCAAGTGTCACTTAAGGTGATGGTCAAAACGAAGGTCACAATTAGTTGCCACAAATAAAAGGTATCTATGAATGAGATGAAATCATGTCCCTGGTTATGGGATACTAAGCCATATACATGGCACAAGAAAGGTTAGATTAGTGATCAAAGGATACACACAAGAGTATTGAGACAAATCTCTTTTGTTGGACTATCTTGCGTTAGGTGAAGAGAAGGGGGTGGTAGGCTTAGTAGGGCTCGAACTTACAATATCACTACTATGAACGGTACGTTTCAACCACAAAAATCTCTCACAAAGAACATAGACATTCAACATCCATTGCGGAAGTACCAATAGACACTTGACAGGTAGTATATTTTTCCAAGAAGAATAAAATGCCTAGGCCCCATGGTCACTTGTCAAAGGTGAATAAAATGCACAAAGAACGCACCCAAGCATAGAAAAAAAAAGGATCCACAATCAGGTAAGTTCCTTGATACCACCATTCCAAATCGAATAATTGAGGATGGACTGAAAACCACCCCAATGAAACTAGAAATGAGAAAGGAAATACAAAAATGGGCCTAGAAAATAAACTCTCAAAGCCCATCAATCAACTAATGGTGCATTAAATGGGAAAATCAATCCCTACCGCCCCACCCCCCAAAAAGGGACAACCCCCCAATCCAAAAATAATTGGACAAATCCCTTGGAGGATTATACCTACTTCCCTAAATGCAAAAAAACCCAGAGGGTCCAAACCCCAACCAATCACACTCCTCCTACAAAGTCTCTTATGAAAGCAAATGCCACAACTTTTCTTTATCAGAGTAATTTCTACTCTGAAAAAATTAATCATCACACTAAATCAGTTGAAGTGATTATATTAGTCATATCAACTTACTCCCCTGGCCCATTACTCTTTTTAGTAATGAAGGGTGTCAACAATCAAACGTTGTGATAAACCCTCCTTCAGGCTCCATTATCCTCAACAATGGTGATCGAAAAGCCCCTCCTCTTCCCAACAACCACAAAACGACCCACTTAATTGTATTCACAATGGCACCACTACCTCTAAACCATACACTAACCTCGTAGTTGGAGTTGGCAATGCAAAACAAATGCCATACTCTACAGCTGAACATGTACGTCCAGCTAATGATCATAATCCTCTAAGACCTTGCGTTTTTTAAAAGGGACCATACAATAGAGGGCCAAGACTTTATATTTAGCTAGAAAATCTGCGGCAAACTTAACTAATTCGGAACCTCAACATGATGTTCATAGAAAAGTTCAATGTCCTAATGGAGCATACTTTCTAGAGTTTCTCATTCTTCCCCTACTTATCCAACTCTTAGAGCCTATTCTTTGTCTTATGGATACCTCAGAAACACCAAAGTTTAGACCAAACCCAACCACCAAGTATAGGGGCTGGAAACCCCAAAAAAGAAAAGCTCTCTTCTTGAAACATTGAGAAAAAATAATCTGGAACTGGAACATATTCTGACAATTTTTGGGGAGCAAATCAATGAAGTCTTTTTTCAAAGTGCCTACCAATATAATTATTATAATTTATTATAACACGTAAATGACCATGTGCACCTTAAATATTAATGAAATCACATATGAGGCAAGCATGACAATAGTACTGAGTAGGGGTGTACATGATCAAACTAAACTATTTGTGTCGAATTTTTAAATTTATACACCAAACCAAACCAATAAAACTCAGGTTTTTCAACCTCGGATTTTTTCGGGTTTTTCCGGTAAAGTATTTATACAAACATATAATTTACTTGTACTTCAAATATTTCTTTAGTTCTACCAAAATACAACTATCTAAGGTGTTTCTTAAGAAATTAACATAATATATGATATGAGTAATGACACTAAAATATCCAACCAAAAAAAATAATGAAATCACGTAAAACAAATATTGCAAATTAACAAGTCATAATGAAAATGATCATAATTTTAAAGTATTAAATCATGCTAAAATAAGTTTAATAAGTATTAGTTACATGACTAAATATTAAAGGAAATTAAATTAGATTATGTATTTGAATTGTCTAAACCAATGTAAAACCAAAGAACAAATATTCAATATTATTGTCATTCTTAGTGTTGAATTGATTTTCATTTTGCATTAGTATTAATTTGATTTTGATTTAAGTTTTATTATAATTACCAACATCTGTGGACTATAATCTTTATTGAACCATTTATAATTCTAAGTTTCAAACTTGAAATAATATATTAAAAGATAAAAACTATGAAAAGGTATAAAAAATATTTAAAAATTATATCAAAGTAAATATTTTTATGTATAAAATAAAATTTTAAAATTATATATATAATGTCAGGTTGGTTTGGTCTCGGGTTGATTTTTTTTAGTTAAAACCAAACCAACCCAAATATAGTCGGGTTTTTTTTTCCAATACCAAACCAAGTTAAACCAACCACTTTTTGCTCGATTTGACTCAATTTGCGATTTGGTTCGGTGTTGTACACCCTAGTACTAAGTTTAAGTACATATATAACGCAAAGCGAAAACTAAAATGCTTATAAGTTTGAAATTCAAATCAAACTCAAAAGAACTCCTAGTATACTATAGAATGAAGTGAAATCACATTAATACCGAATATACAGAGATTCAAACAAGTTTAGAAAAAGATCAAACAACACATAAAAAATGGAAAACTTAGTTGACTGACATGTGTTTATGTAAAAATACACAGGAAGAAAAACACATAAACTTTAATTAGAATTTAACTATATGAATTTGTACACACAAATTGGAGTAACTTTGATAGAGACTGACCTGGAAATAACAAATAGGCAATAAGAGATCTTGGAAATCAATAATCACAATATTAAAAGTTTAGCAATAATATCCAAAATTAGTACCTCGTCTTTGACACGTCAAGATAATGAGAATCTCAAAAGTTTTGGGCAGTGCTCGTGTCAAAGGGTATGAGAAAGCCAAATCTATTTTGACTTACAATCGATAGAATTTTATTAGGCAAAAAGACAGTTACTATTTAGCAAGTATGAGAGGAAGAATAAATCACATAACAATATTAAAAAAGAGTTTAACTTATGTGCATTGACTGTGTAAAATTTTTTTACACCATCAGGTAAGTTTAACTGTAATAGTCAGACGCCTTGTTAACTTTTTTTTTTAATTTATTTATTTTTTATATTTTAAATTACGCATTTATTAAATTTTTCTTCTCTCTACGCTCCATAACCTTAGGACTTGGGATTCTTCTATCCGAGCTTCTCTCTCCCCCCAAGTTGCTAAGCTCCTCATTTAGGGTTTCATGATATCTTTTATTCATGTGAAAATAGAGTTAATATCTCAAAAGGTTACTCAATTATGTGAATTTATCTAACAAAGTCATTGAACTTTATTTTATATCAATAAAATCATTCAACTTAAATTTTTATATCAATAAAACCATTCAACTTAAATTTTTATATCAATTAAATCACTCAACTCAAAACTTTGACAAATAATTATTTTTTCAAAATCGAAATTGGTCATCTTATATTTGTTATGTTATTTTACTCTTCTTTTTTTTTTTTACAAATTTCTGGCAATAGACCTATCCAAACAACAATTACATATATTCGACCATTGTAATTCGTTGTTAGCAAAAACTAGAAGCTCAGCATTTCTAAGTTCATCCTCGTGTCCTTAATTTGATTGCTCTTATAGCAAACATAGGTTGGAGGAAGATGAAGAAGTGTCGGTTCTTTTAATTGGGTTTAGGTTAATGAATACAATTGTGAAAGAATTTGGATCTAATTACATGTTGATTAATAAAAATAATATTATATATTTTGAGTGATTTTATTGATACAAATGTCTAAGTCGAGTGATTTTATTGATATAAAACAAAGTTTAATGACTTTTTTAAAATAAATTCACAAAATTGAGTGACCTTTTAAGATATTAACCCTGTGAAAATATCCAAAAAAGGTAATTTACCTTTGCTTGATCATTTAAGCAGGAATGGCTTCAGTCTTATTATTGAGGAATATACCGAAGAATTGAACGTTTCTTGCAAATATATGAAATCAGGTTCCCAAGTTCACATTAGTTATCGGTGGACGTGCACATAGTCCAAATTTCATGTTCTTCTGGCCAAATGGTTGAACATCTGTAATGGGAGGCCCTCAGGTATCTCTTCTGTGACACATTGCTTCCAACAAACTCAATATCTATATGCATGATAACATCGTTTTACTTTCACTAGTTTTGCTTATTTGAACCCAAATGATATTTGCTAGATGCATTTGATTGTTACATTCTGTGTGTTACTCGAATAGTGTGAATGAAGAACTATTTGCAGTAGGTGTTTATAATTTGAATCTAATATAGATTCTTATTTGATGTTTCAGCCTGCTGTTGTCATCTCCAATCTCATCCTCTTAGCAACTTCGTGGTATGTTCGATTCAAATTTTTTATTTACTCTGTATAATCATATTTCATTGAAGGTACATGTTGTTTTGCAACTTATTTTCATTATCGGTTCTGAGGATTACCTCTTTTGCAATTAAATGACGAGGAAGTCTCAGAAAGGATTCTAGAGCAACCTTTATGTTGTTGGACGAGCGTTGTTGCACATGGAGCTGTTGGTATTGCCTTGGCCAAGCTCTGCATTTGCCTTCTCGAAATGTGATACTAATGCCTTGGTCAAAAGATGTGTTGGCGTCATTATGGGTTAAAAGATGCCTATAACCTATGTTGCTCGAGCTCTCCAAAAATATTGACGCAAAAATACACTATTGTTAGAGTATCGACACACACATGTATATTTTCTTAAAAAGTCTGAACAACCTAGCATGCAACAGCTGATATATAGCAATTATGTTCAATGTATTTCGAAAGATTCCAACATGATAATGGTAACATTATTATGAATTTTTTACCAAAGTAAGCCATTATGTAAATCAATTCACCAAAATAATATTTTTTTTTGAAATTTTACAAAACTAGAATAAANTTGATGTTTCAGCCTGCTGTTGTCATCTCCAATCTCATCCTCTTAGCAACTTCGTGGTATGTTCGATTCAAATTTTTTATTTACTCTGTATAATCATATTTCATTGAAGGTACATGTTGTTTTGCAACTTATTTTCATTATCGGTTCTGAGGATTACCTCTTTTGCAATTAAATGACGAGGAAGTCTCAGAAAGGATTCTAGAGCAACCTTTATGTTGTTGGATGAGCGTTGTTGCACAGGGAGCTGTTGGTATTGCCTTGGCCAAGCTCTCTGTATTTGCCTTCTCGAAATGTGATACTAATGCCTTGGTCAAAAGATGTGCTGCCGTCATTATGGGTTAAAAATGCCTAAAACCTATGTTGCTCGAGCTCTCCAAAAATATTGACGCAAAAATACACTATTGTTGGAGTATCGACACACACCTGTATATTTTCTTAAAAAGTCTGAACAACCTAGCCTGCAACAGCTGATATATAGCAATTATGTTCAATGTATTTTGAAAGATTCCAATACAATAATGGTAACATTATTATAGTTTTCTCCATTCCTGTACAATGCAACAACAACAATCATGCTGAGATATTAGTTGTTGACTATGGTATTAAATGGTACATCAACCATGGTTATAACTATTGAGGAGTATGATAAGAGTATTGCTAAGAGTTGATTAGTAGTTAGTTAAGTACTGCTTAATTAGTTATTATTGAGCAGAGTTTGTTATCCAGCTGTCAGCGTCTTATTAATTCATTAGCTGTTAGTTAGTTCAATGTAATTGTCTATATGCATGTTAGCACTGTAAGCTTCATAATCATTCATTCATTTCAGTTTGCAGAGATGAATAAGAGCAAATATACATTCTTGTAATCTTCTTCTTCTATTCTCCCAAAGTAGCTAGGTTTCATTCAATCTACAAATTGTTATGGTATCAAAGCATGGAATGCGATTCCTGATGGTTTTCTAGCTTCGTTTGATAGCTGAGTTTGCAGATCTGAGGCATCAATGGCGAACAAAATCGACCATGCTCATCCTCTGTTTTTATCATCTTCTGATGTACCAGGAGCTGGTCAGATTGGAATTCAACTCACAGGCATGGAGAATTACACTTTATGGAGCGGAGCGATGGAATTGACTCTGTTGACTAAGAACAAATTGGGATTTGTTGATGGGAGTATCAAACGTGAAGTTTATACAGTCGATTCTGAGAAGAATTAGTGGGATCAATGTAATGCTATGGTGCTCACATGGCTGATGAGTAATGTGAGCAAGGATTTGGTGAGTGGGATCTTATTTCGTTCTAATGCAACACTAGTTTGGAGTGATTTGAAGGAACGTTTTGATAAGGTGAATATATCTAGAATTTTCCACCTGCATAAATCAATTGTCACACATACTCAAGGTACTTCCCCTTTATCAGTTTATTACTCAAAGTTAAAGGATCTATGGGATGAATTCGACTCAATTGTTCCACCTCCCTCTTGTAATTGTGATAGATCTAAAGAGTATATTGATAGCATGCTTAGACAAAAGCTTTTGCAATTTTTAATGGGCCTGAATGACAATTATAGCCATGCTAGAAGTCAGATTCTTATGATGAGTGTTCCACCTATTGTTAATCAATGCTATGCTATGATAATTCAAGATAAAAGCCAAAGGGAGTTGTGTGGAGATCACTACACCTTAGGGGGGCAATTAGATTCTACTGCATTATTTTCTAGTAGATCTGGAGGAAATGGTTCTGGAAGTCCAGGTTATCGAAGTCAAGGAAATATGAAACCCCATAGACCACAGAGGGGTGGATATTTGTATTGTGATCACTGTGAAATGAAAGGTCACAGTAAAGCTGATTGCAACAAGCTAAAATATTGTACTCATTGTCATAAGCATGGGCATCTGAAGGACATTTGTTTCCAGTTGATAGGTTATCCTGCCAATTACAAAGGAAAAAGACTAGCTAATAATGTGTCAATAGACTATGGATCCCTAGGAAGTTCAAATGATAGTAGTTGCTTTGTCCCTTCCACACAACAGTCACAACAACAATATGGTTCAGGGTTTGGAGCTGGTTCAGTTCCACAGTTTACACCTAATCGGTATAATCAGGTCCTTCAGATGTTGAACAAACCATTGATCCATGAAGGAACTACAACATCTACCAACATTAATGCCAATGCAGCAAGTATTTTTGCAGGAAACTCTAAGTTCAATTCCTTTAGTTTTAATTGGATTGTTGACAGTGGAGCAACTGATCATATGGTGGGAACTAAAAATGTATTGACTCATGGATCAACAGTGATGAGTTCAGGACAGGTTCAACTTCCAAATGGTGATTCATCTAGAGTAACACACTCAGGTTGTTCTAAGCTACAAGGAGGTGATGTGGTTAAGAATGTTTTATGTGTGCCAGATTTTAACTTCAACTTTCTTTCAGTGGCTAAACTAACTAGACAATTGAATTGTTGTGTTATATTTTACCCTGATTTCTTTCTTCTCCAGGATCTCCTCACTGGGAGAGTGAAGGAGATTGGTGAAGAGGATGGTGGTTTATACATTTTGAAGTCTCCTCAACTGATAGACACTGGACAACATCATAAGAATCTTGCAGCTGCAGCTGTCAAGGATTCTGATAAAGGTGAAGTTTGGCATAAAAGACTAGGTCACATCCCTATGAGTGTTATTAGGAAGATAAGTATGTTTGCTAATAAAAGGAAGTTTCAGTTGCAATGTTGTAGTATTTGTCCATTGGCTAGACAAGTTAGATTACAATTTCCTACTAGCTGCTGGTTTTAGTAAAGCCAAATGGATTACTCCTTGTTGATCAAAAGGTCAACTGAAGGCATTGTGATTATCTTGATTTATGTTGACGATTTGTTGGTAACTGGTAGTAGCATGAAGCTGATTAATGACACTAAACAAGTTCTGAAGGACAACTTCAAAATCAAAGACCTTGGACCTTTGAGATATTTTCTAGGGATAGAATTTGCCAGGAACTCTGAAGGGATTCTCATGCACCAGAGAAAGTATGCATTGGAGATAATTTCAGACTTGGGCTATTGCCACACCTGTTGAAATGAATGTCAAATTAACTACTATGGTTTTTGACAAGCATGTAGGTTCTTCATCTGGTTCACTACTATCAGATATTGGTGAATATCAAAGAGTTGTTGAGAGGTTGATTTACTTAACCATTACTAGACCTGATTTGTCTTACGCTGTTCAAAACCTAAGTCAATTTATGAATGCACCAAAGAGGTCTCATTGTTATACATAGTGATAGCATTGCTGCCATCCAGATTGCATCCAATCCTGTCTTCCATGAAAGGACCAAACACATTGACATTGATTGTCATTTTATTAGGGAGAAGATTCAAAGAGGTCTTGTATTCATTCAACATTTGGCCACTACTGAGCAACTTGCTGATGTGTTAACCAAAGGTCTTGGTCGTTTGCAACATGAGTATCTTGTATCCAAGCTAGGCATGAAGAACATCTTCATATCTCCTAGCTTGAAGGGGGGTATTGAGGAGTATGATAAGAGCATTGCTAAGAGTTGATTAGTAGTTAGTTAAGTACTGCTTAATTAGTTATTATTGAGCAGAGTTTGTTATCCAGCTGTCAGCGTCTTATTGGTTCAGTAGCTGTTAGTAATTAGTTCAATGTAATTGTATATATACATGTTAGCACTGTAAGCTTCATAATCATTCATTCATTTCAGTTTGCAGAGATGAATAAGAGCAAATATACGTTCATGTAATCTTCTTCTTCTTCTATTCTCCCAAAGTAGCTAGGTTTCATTCAATCGACAAATTGTTAATAACAACCTGCAAATTGAATTGGACTCTCTTGTTATTTCAAATATGTTGAGCAATAAGTCGACCAACAATATGAAGATTAAGCACATTGTGGACAGAATTACCAACCTCTTGACAGGCACAAATCACCATTTTTCTCACTGTTTTACAGAAGCAGTGGCAGATTTCTTGGCTAAAAATGCCTCTTCAAGTGGAAATAGTATCTTCTATCACTCTTTTCAAGAACTCCCAACAGAGGCAAAGGGATTGTTTAAACTCGATAAATGCAACTCCCTACGATTAGAAGAAGATTTGAGAAATTTAATTTTCTTGATAGCTAATTAATTGTTGTACTCCCGGAAAGGAACTTGTATAGGCTACTTTCTTTCCTTTAGATTGTTTGATCAATCTCTTTTGCTTATTAGAGGCAAGGTCCATGTTCCCCTCTAATCTTTTGTAAGTATTTCTACTTATGTTTTACATGGTAGGGGTCTATTCAAACCC
>NC_064286.1:46406369-46411256 GCF_019186545.1 Solanum stenotomum | reverse complement strand
TGGATAATTGGTCTTTTTTGTGAATTGGATATGCCTCTTGCATTACCTGTTGTTATACATAGTGATAGCACTGCTGCCATCCAGATTGCATCCAATCCTGTCTTCCATGAAAGGACCAAACACATTGACATTGATTGTCATTTTATTAGGGAGAAGATTCAAAGAGGTCTTGTATTCATTCAACATTTGGCCACTACTGAGCAACTTGCTGATGTGTTAACCAAAGGTCTTGGTCGTTTGCAACATGAGTATCTTGTATCCAAGCTAGGCATGAAGAACATCTTCATATCTCCTAGCTTGAAGGGGGGTATTGAGGAGTATGATAAGAGTATTGCTAAGAGTTGATTAGTAGTTAGTTAAGTACCGCTTATTAGTAGTTAGTTAAGTACTGCTTAATTAGTTATTATTGAGCAGAGTTTGTTATCCAGCTGTCAGCGTCTTATTGGTTCATTAGTTGTTAGTTAGTTCAATGTAATTGTATATATACATGTTGGCACTGTAAGCTTCACAATTCATTTTTTCATTCATTTCAGTTTGCAGAGATGAATAAGAGCAAATATACATTCCTGTAATCTTTTTCTTCTATTCTCCCAAAGTAGTTAGGTTTCATTCAATCGACAATTAATAGAATAGCCAAACAGATTTTACTATTTACTTTTTTTTCTAGCCTGTATACATAGATTATAACACTATCACACCCAAACTTATACATGAATTATACATATATCTATACATCCATCGTATTTTTAGTTCAATCAGTTGGGTAAACAACTATTTAGGTCATAATTCTTCTATGTCAGGAAGATGATTAAGATACACCTCATAAAGAAAAATCTGAATCTCAACCTAAACGGATACCAAGAAGATTCTAGCAAAGTAACACCAAATCAACAGATCAACTAGATGAATTTGCTGGCTGACATAGGTCAAAAAACACAGAATAAATCACAAATGTAGCCAAAATAGCCAAAAGTGTACTTGAGAAAATGGAACAATACAACTAAGGGAGAAATTCGATCATATAGCAGGCACTGTTCTTGCAGAATCAGGAAGAAACTCAGTTGCAGAATAAGTGATAGAGTGAAGACCAAATTTACCTGGTGGCCGGCGATGATGAGTGAATATGGGGGAAGCGGAATTGGAGGGAAGACGGAGGGAATTTATAGGGAGTAAAATGGAAATTGACCTTTATTTCACAAACAAAGAAAGAAAAATATTTTTTTAAAATATAAGCTCATATTTTTATGTTAATTTATTACCCAAGAAGGCAAATATATGAAATGTGTTTATAGTACCCGACTACAGTTTAAAAGAATTACAATTCATAGTTAGTTAAGAATTTTATTGCAAATTCCTCTCTCCTCTCGTCCTTGCTTCTCATCTCTCTATACTCTCTCTCTCCTCTATGTCCTCCCTCACCTATTCCTCTCTGTTTCTGCAATACAAATACAAAATGGTAACACATAAACATATTACACAAGGAAACATATGCATACAAATGTACATGGATACAAATACAATTTGTTACTAATTACAACAATGAGACAATTGTATTTTGTTGATACAATTGTACTCGTCAATACGAATTATATTCGTTAATATACTTGATACAATTGATTTATATCAACGAAATGAATACAATAGTTATTGATCCAAATCAATTGTATTCGTTATTGGTGTTTTAAAAGGTGAGGGAGTGAGGCAAGATGTTTTATGCACTCGAGATGAGGCGTAAGTCTCATGGATCTATGGGGTATAGTCTCATTTATATTCAATTTTATAATTGTATTACTAAGAAAATAAACAAAAGTAAAACTTTCAATGATTTTACAAATAAATTTTAATAAATTACCTATAATATATAGAAAAGTGTTATGATTTTTATTTGAGAAATATTAATAACCAATAATGAAGAAAAAAAATATTATAATTACTATTTTGAGAAATACCATTACATCAATAATAAAAAATATGATTTAAAGCAAAAAAATTAAGATAATAATAATAAAAATAACGCCAGGGCATATACGCACAAGGCTTACGTTTTTACGCTCAAGACTTATGCCTCAAATTATACGACTGACGCCTTATAGATCTACATATTCAATTTGCGCCCCGAAACGTTTTTGGTTAGCCCCGCCCCGAAACTTGCCCCAAAAATATTTTTGAAAACACTATTCACGATACAATTATCAATCAATATATAGAAATCAATTGTATATCTTTGTACTCTCTCTCCCCGATCTCACTTGAGTCTCCTCTTCTTTCTAACAAGTAGCTACAAATCACAATTAAACAAACTATAGCTAAGGAGTTTGATTGTGGGTCTAGCCTTAGTTCTTGAAATTTTCTCTTTTTAAAAGAAGAAAATTATGTAGAATAACAAACATTTAGCACTATATCTACAGTTTAAGAAAATTGTAATTCACAACTACAATTTCCCCAATTCTTTCTATTCACATGTTTTTGTATAATTTGCTTGATTTTTATAAATCCATAATTTGTATAATTCGGTTTCTGATGATATAAATTTAGAAGTTTGTATATGTTTATTCTAGCTATTTGTATACGATTTATGAAAATTTCATAATAAATTATCATGTTTGTATGTTGACAAGTGAAATATACAAACGGAGTTCTAAAACTTTTCTAAATGTATAAATACAGAATTTGTATGTATACTTACCTTATTTGTATATTCGCAAGCAAAATATACAAACGGACAGAAATATACAAACCACAGCCTTCATAGCAAACGAAACTATAGTTATGGAGTGCAACTATCTAAACTATAGCTATAGAGCCTTATTATGTCTTTTATATTTGTTTTTTCTAAAATTTTCTCTTTTAAAAAAATGAATATTCTATTAGGATAGCCCATGAATTTCTAAAAGCCCGAAATCAATAGCTTTTCCGCGCATCAAAGAATGTTCCTCAACTCTGGGTGTCATCCATATTTTAAATTGGAGAAAAGTAAAACATTAAAACTCCCTCGCTTAGCAATAGGATAGTTATATTACTTTTCCACAATCTCATTTTCACGATTTAAACTGCTCATATTTCGCTAATCGTTACTATGAAAATCATTTTTTTCTTGGCTACTCTAAACTAGAGTATCCGTCTATCCGATAATGAATAATAAATGAATAGAACATGCTAAATCATACAAATTTTCCTTTTCAAAAATTCAACATTAAAAGTGTCTGGAGTCCATATTGGAGTTCCAACTAAATTCGAATCGCGCTCTGCAATGCCCATTTGAGGGGTGACGCTCCCAACAAGATTTTCTTCATACCCAGGGCTCGAACCCGAGACCTCTGGTTAAGGGTGAAGCACTCCCACTAGTGCACCACAACCCACGTTGGTTCAACATTAAATATAGCTTAAATACTAACAATGTTAACACCGACTACTTATTAGTATTAATATTGCTACTTTTTTCTGATCTCGGTCCACTCTTTTGGGCCTCTTTTCTTTTCGGCCCAATATATGTTTTCCTTTTTGTTCTCATCCTAAAAAGCCCTTATTTATTTAATTATATATATTACAGTGACACCCGTCCCTATCTCGTTTTCCTAATCAATATTAGATCTTTCTAGGGTTTTTATATAGTGCTCGGTTCGACAGCGTAACTTCATTTTTCAAAACTCCACGAAATTTGAATCCTCTCAGGTAAATTCACTCATTTAATCTTAGTATACTTCCATTTTTTTTTGTCTCAATTTATATTTTGCCTATCATATTTGCCCAATTTCATTGAATTTTTGGTTCCTAGTTCCTTAAACTTACAGTTTTTTCTATTTTTGGGTTCATAGAATTGATTTTGTAGATTATTTTTTTAGTTAGTGATGTGTAAGCGATGACAATCTAGAACAACGGCTAAAAATATAAACAGATAAAACATACGAATAAATCAAGTGGATTTAACGCAATAATTTTGACCTTAGTGAATGGTAGTATCCGGGATACTAAGTGTGGATCTTCTCTTTGCCTGAGATGAGCTGTTTCTTTAGACTCCCAATTGTGTGTTAATTTTCAGCTGTCTCTATCAATATGTATTGTCGGTGACTTGTAGTTAAATATGTAATTTGAACTTTGATGAACTGGCTATTGCAAGAGTGATGAATAGTGTTATGAATTGTGTGTTACAAGAATTAGTATGATGTTTTTTGAGGTAGTTCTTACTGTTTATTTTCCTTCTTGGAAGTTTGATTTGATTGAATGTTATGATGTTACCTTGAAAAAATTATAAGCTCAGATTCATTTTTCCAAATGTAAGTGAATGTTATCTTGGTTTCTCAAAATTTGTTGCCTTTTTGTGTTTGTTTAATTTATATGATTTTTATATATTTAGTGGAGTTCCGGTAGATGTTCGCTTCCACCATTTGTTAAACACTTCTGCTTTATTGACTATAATGTTTCAAGTCCAATGTATTGCTTTAGCTAGTCTTTTCTTTGGTGGTTGTGAGATTTAGAAAGAAGGAAATGGTTAAGAAACTACGAAGCAAGGAGAAATTCCCTTTAGTGTTTAAACTCTGCCTTCTTCTTAGTTATGTAGGTGTGCGCAATTGAGTTGTTTTATAGGAGAAAGACATAGAATTCACTCTGAACTTGTCCCAAAAAGTTGAAAATTTTTTTGAATTTTTTTTTGGAATATCCATTGCATATCCTAGTTTGAACTTTGACACCAAGCAACTACACACGAAAACTATTGTGTTGCCTATTACCAACCTAACTTGTTCAAAGTGATAAAAAAGTTATAGTTTGTCTGGTGACTGATTTACTATGCAATTTCATGCAGAGATAACATATCTTTCTTGAGAGCTCTTCAAGTTTCTTTCCTCATTTTCCGATGGGAGATGCTGAGAATTCTCTTCAACCATCAAA
>NC_064286.1:46372839-46406269 GCF_019186545.1 Solanum stenotomum | reverse complement strand
TCATCCAAATCTGGAATGAGGCGCTGGTGAGATTTTATGCCGGAGAAGAGAAGGAGATCGCCGGAGCTGATCCAGTGGGCAAGTCTTCAAACCAACGGATAATACTGGGCTCTGAAAAGTCTTTATCCGTACTGGAAACAACTGAACAAACAGAGGAACACGTGGGTTGTTCAAATTTTTTTGAAACACTAACCCTAACACGTGACTGGACACTTACAAATCAAACAAAGGGCAAAGAAAGGTTGGGCCTGGACCCGTTGGCCCAGTTCAGCAGAAATTATAACAACAGAGTTGGGCCTAATGTAACAAAGACTTCAGACCCAGTCCAAATTGAGATAGAAGTTAATAAACTATTGTCAATGGGTTTGGAAGATGAGTTAGTAAACAGCCCAGGAACCATCGTAGAGGCTTACAATAGTCTTGAACTGGCCGAAGAGCAAAGCGATGATGATGCGATGTCTATAATCCAGATGGACGACAAGGAGAACTTCGCTACGCAAGCAGGGGAGAATTTACAGTTGGAAGAGAAGGAGGAGAGGGATGACACAGTAGAGGATATTTTACCTCTAAACTCAACAGTGGGTGAAGGCACAACAGAATCTGAGAAAATGATTCCCATGTGGGTTCAACAGAATATAATTGAACTGAGTAAGGAATTTGGAGTCCACTTTCAAGGCTGTGAGGAGGCGGCTTTGAAATTATTCATGAAAATCGATGGCAAAAGACAAGTAATAGATGAGATATCAGGGGCAATAGTGCCAATGACTCCAAAAGAAAAGGTTTCAAAGAAGCTTAAAAACCTGGAACCAACCAGCAATTTCATTAGCTTTGGAACAAGAAGTAGAGGGGGGTGTTTTGTGAGCAACCTTAATGAAGGTTAACATAGTGTCATGGAATGTGAGAGGCCTCAATGATCTTGGGAAGAGGCTGATGATCAAGAACATGGTACACAAATGGAAGGCAGATGTCTATTGTTTTCAGGAATCTAAATTAAGAGGTGATATAAGGGAGACAATTAAAGAACTATGGGCGAATAGAGGGGTAAATCGCACACAATTGGAAGCCAGAGGTACCAAAGGGGGGATTATCATTCTATGGGACAACAACATATGGGAGGGAGAGGTTTGTGAGGTAGGGGCTTACTGTATTACTGTAAGATTTAGGGGGAAAACACAGAATTTCAGCTGGCACCTTTCAGGTGTCTATGCTCCAAACAACAGAGAGGAAAGGGAAGAGGTTTGGGGGGAACTAGGAGCAGTAAGGAGTCTATTTAATGGCCCTTGGGTGATTGCAGGGGATTTCAATGTTGTGAGGTTCCCTTCTAAGAAGAATTGTAACAGAATCACCAAAGCTATGGAGGATTTTTCAGATTTCATTGAGGACATGGAATTAGTAGACCCACCACTCATAGGTGGCAGCTTTACTTGGAGAAAAGGAGATAGGCACATTACAGCAGCAAGATTGGATAGGTTCCTATTTTCAGAAGAATGGGAGATATCATTCAAGAAAATCAAACAAACTCTTATGCCTAGAGTCACCTCAGACCATAACCCGCTGCTACTAGAATGTGGAAATTGGGAGAGGTCACAGTCGTATTTTAAATTCGAAAATTGGTGGTTGCAAACTGAAAATTTCAAAGAGAGAGTTAAGGGGTGGTGGGACTCCGAAATTTTTGTGGGTAGACCAGATGACATTCTAGCTTGCAAGATGAAGGCTCTCAAAGTAAAACTGAAAGAATGGAGCAAAACTGTACAAGGTAATCTAGGTTTACAGAAACAGAACATCTTGAATCAACTTTATGAGTTATATATGATCCATGAACAAAGGTGCTTGTCTGAAGATGAATCATATCTGCGGGCTGTCCTGTCAGTAGAGTTTGAGGAAGTGGCAAAAAGAGAAGAAGTAGCATGTAGGCAAAGATCCAGGGCTATATGGTTGAAAGAGGGTGACAAAAACACACAGTTTTTCCACAGAATAGCAAACAGTCGCAAGAGATACAACAACATTGACAGTCTTCTGATTAATGGAACTAATGTCACAGACTCAATAACAATTAGGGAGGAGATCACAGGTTTCTACCAAAACCTTTACAGAGAGAATGAACACTGGAGACCCCAATTTAGCCCCAGAGAACAAGTTGTGCTCAATGAAGAAGACAACCTCCTTCTTCAAAGTCAATTTGGAGAACAAGAAATTAAAGAATGTGTTTGTGATTATGCAGGAGATAAGGCTCCTGGTCCAGATGGTTTTACCATGGCTTCTTTCATACATTGTTGGGATGTGGTGAAGGTAGAGGTGATAGCAGCCATTCAGAACTTCCATAGTCAAGGCTATTTTGAAAAGAGTTTCAATGCTACATTTATAACCTTGATCCCAAAAAAGATGGGGGCAACAGAATTGAAGGACTTCAGGCCCATCAGCTTGATTAGCAGTGTCTACAAGATCATATCCAAGGTCCTAACAGAAAGACTCAAGAAAGTGATGTCAAAGCTGGTGGATACACATCAATTGGCATTCATTAAGGGCAGGCAAATCATGGATGCCATACTTATAGCTAATGAATGTGTAGATGTGAGGAAAATAACTGAAATTCCTGGGATTCTACGTAAGTTGGACATAGAAAAGGCCTATGATCACCTCAACTAGGACTTTATGTGGTACACACTAGAGAATCCCGACTACTTTCATCTATAAAAAGCAACATTCAAGAATTGCTTCCAGATGAGATCAACAAGATTCTCTGTTCTTATCAATGGAGTTGCTCATGACTCCTTTCCTGCTTATAGAGGAACTAGTCTCTGGTAACATGCATTGAACATTTATCTTCAAATATATAATACAAATTTTGTATTGCAAATGATAAATTTTAAATGAACATGCATTGAACGTTTATCTTAAAATATTTAATACAAATTTTGTATTGCAAATGATAAATTTTAAATGATACATCTACTATTGGACTTTCTCTATGCTATAAAATAAAAATCAGAACACACAAAAAACATAATGACTCATAAGTTGAGGTTAGAAAATATTGCAAATTTGATGTTACTTTAGCGACATTGTAGTACTTTAACTTATACAAAATACATACTATAATAAAAGAACTTAGCTCCTAAAATTAACTATCATGCATGAAAAATAAAAATTAAACTGATACATGTATTGAATCGCATCATGATCACCCAAATGCAGTTAAAAGACACAAAACCTTGCTTTGACACAAATACATGAATACTCCTTCCATCCCAATTTATGTGGCACTTTTCGGATTTCGAGATTCAAACAAAAAATTTGAAGATTACATGCACAAATTACCGGTCAAACATAAACCGACTCTCGAAAAACAAAAAGCGTCCCATAAATTGGGACAGAGGGAGTATTAAAAAAGTCAAAAAGGGGGGAGGGGTGGAGGGGGATGATAAGTACCTGATGGAGAAGAAAACTCAATAAAGTGTGAACATTTTTACCAAATAAAATAATAGAAATGACTAATTTATGATGAGATGTTAGGAAAAGTAGAAAATACTCAATTACTTATGAGATGTTGGAGTTATATATACACGATCCCCTGTCTCCATCCTCTTTTATTCTTGTTATGGAAGGACCAAGTAAATTGTTCTCAAAAGTTGTTCACCTCAGTTGGATGAAAGGTTATGCAGCAGACCACAGAGGAGGTTTGAACACTTCTCACATTTTATGTTCATATGATACTTTGATTTCTTGTGAAGCTGAAGAGCAACAAGTTCTTTTTTTCAGAATGATTATTGGTAGTCATATTAATTTCTCAAAAACCTTCCAGTTTCCTGTAGACATTGTTCCCAACATTAAATGACTGGTCTACATCTTAAATTGCAATATAGGAAACCTTCCCATATATCTGGGATTACCCTTGGGAGAAAATTCATGTCTATTTCTATTTGGGGCTGCATTCTAGTGAAGGTGGAAAAAAGACTTTCAAATCCGAAATGTCAACATCTTTCCTTGGGCAGTAGATTTATTGGCATCAATAGTGTACTCAATACCCTACTAACACTATTCTCCTATTTCCGTCCCCCAGTTTGGTCATTGACAGATTGAACAAGCTGAAAAAATAATATTCTTTGGCAAGGTAACAAACAGACGAAGGTTAGTCTGGTAAATGGAGTCGCCGCAGATAAGAGATAGAGCGGTCCAGGAGTAAAAAGATTTGGAAACATACAAAGAAGACTTATTATATAATGGTTGAGAAGATCTAATAAAGATAACAATGCCCTATGGAGGAGAATTGTGAAAGATAAATATTCTTTATTAGATCACTAGATGACAAAATTAAGAATGCTCTGCATGGCACAGTTTGATGGAAATTCATTAGATCATTCTGAGAGAATTCTTTTCCAACACAAGATCACTTTTGGAGGATGATGAACAGATTAACCTTGGGAAGACTGGCTGGGGACTTCTCCTCTCGTGGATCAATTTCCAGATTTGTACACTATACGTCTCAGTAAAATGCTACTGCTGGATCACATTAAATTGGAACCTCATTCTTTACAGGACATTGTTATGTTTGGGAGATAGAACATACAAGTCTTTTGTTGTGACTTTTGAACCTAACATCATGTTTACAGCTCTAAACAAGTCTGGTCCCCCAGAGTAAATGAAACATTCCATAGGCTTGTTCTCAGCCAATCTAGCTATAAGTAGTTAACTCCTCCTGACACAAGTTCGTAGCCATGGAAGAAAATTTGGGGCAACAGGCTCCATTCAAGGTGAATTACTTTATTTGGTGGTAGCCAATGATGCTTAGAGCCTCAGCCACCCAAACTCCAGAGGAAGGGTTCCATTTATGCAGTAAATGTTCGTTATGAGAGGAGCAATCAGAGGATTTGAATCATCTATTTTTCCACTGTACAGTTACCTCTCAAATCTGGAGTCCTTTTCTAAACATCCTGAGAATTAGCTTGTCAATGCATAACTCGACGGTAGAGTTTCAAAAATTTGGGAGTAAAAGAGATCTCAATAAAAATGCAAGTTACAGTTGGAACACTATTCCTCAGGCTGTATGGTGGATAGACTGGATAGAGAGAAACTTTTATGGCAAAAAAAGGAGGCATAGATAGCCTTGCAAGAGAATGTAAATGGCATTATTGATACAGTAACTACTTAACGTGAACTGCAACTATGTTTTGATGCATTAACTTAGTGCTTCTTTGATATCAACAAAGATTGACCATTGTTCATAAAAATTTCTGACTAAAAAATGGCGGTCCAAAATAGAGGAGAAGTGTACTTTAGCAATTGATCTTCTCAGAGTAAAGAGGTAGGGTTGACATTTCCTAAAGGTTGAGGAAAATAGCAGTCTACATAAGCAAGAAAATGAAAAAGTACTCATCATATTTAACTAATGTTATACTTCACTCTAATAAAAATACAAATGCAAGGCATATATATGAGGCATACAAGAAAACTTGGAGATTGCGAGTTTCTTTGAGAACAAATATTTGATCTCAACTTTGAAGGGGTAGCAGAGGACATTCCAACAAAACCTAATATTTCTGTTCCCGAAAACTCAAAAGTAACAACCAACAACCCTATAATTAAGCAAGTGACAACTTAAAGTATTCTTTATCCTTAGATAAAGCAAGTGACAAGTAGCTATTAATTTTAACAACCACCTTTCAAACAAAATATTTCATATGCTCCATGATCTAAAAAAGTTGATCATAGCAGCACCACAAGAAGCATAAGAAACTACATTTTCAGCTTAAGCTACTAGCACCTCCCCAATTGGAGAACATGCAAATAGTCTATATTTTCAACCCCCTCCACTACTTAACTTCATCATTTGATAATATCCTCTTATCAAGACAGAGTAGCCATCATTCACCACTGCCAGCAGCTCAATCTTCTCTATGACAAATCTAGACATCTCAGAAGCAACAAAGCTCACTTGTAGAGCACTTGACACCCAAACAAAATTCACAATAAAAAGGAAGCTCATTGTATGGCTAAACAATTGTAAAATCCGAGAAGCACATACATGCAACATATTTCATTTCAGTGCTCTCTACCTCCTGTTTTTAACCTAAAATCAACTCTATACATAACCCTTCTCTACATTTAAACCTAATGAACATCTCTCGTGTGAGAATTTGGTCTGCTAGTATTAGCTGATTAGTTCTTCCTGACGAGGACTCGTGATCTTTGATAAAGTTTTGCCTCCACATTTCCCACACAGGATGACAAAGCATCCACCATTATGCCATCCAATTAGGTATTCTCATATTTCACAAAGTTGAAAAAGGGAAAAAGAAAAGGCGATTCAAATTCATCATTTGCAATCAGAACTTGACATCTTATTTCTCTTCAATTTGCACAATCACCTAGTTGTTACGTATTTATTAGTTTGTTTCATACAAAAGCAAAAGGGAGAGCAATGCAAGTACTAACCCAATAAAGGAAGTGAAAAGTTTCGATTATTTCTTTCAGAAACTGGTGACTTCTGCCATGCAAGTGATCTGAAACTATCCAATGGACTACCCTCTTCAGATGCATACACTGTTCCTATAGTTGTTCCAGATTTAAATTCTAATCCGTCATTGCCACCAATTCCATCGGAAGACCAATTCACTGGCGTCTCCTCCCCAGCCACTCGTCCCCGATTATCCCACCGAAAGCTCCATGTAGGAGATTGGCGAACATTTCTCTGCAAATTTTCGCAGCTTGATTCATCTAGAAAAGCTCTATCTCTAGCAGTAACACAGCAAGCGGAACCCATGCTTGCTTACACGCAAAGCATACATTACTTGGGCAGCTATCAGTCAGACCAATGAAAATGCCAGCATATTACTTCACGATTCAAATTTGAGAGTTAAATTTTCTGAAACAACAAAAAAGAATGAAGTCAAAAAATCAAAACTATCGAAAGCAAAGCACATATGCATTTTAACTATCGCAGCAAAATCTTTTTGGTACACAAGAACGCATCACGAATTATCCTTCATATTGAACACATAGCATGTGAAGGGTTTGAGTCACAATGCTTTCATACATGCCATATTAATTGGACACTTTTAGGCATTCAAGAGCCAATCTCCAAACTCAACATGGATATTTTCCAGGTTGCTTGCATTGTTAAACCCATTCAAGTTTTGTACAGAGATCGGCATACATCATGCTTGCGCCACCAAGTCACCCAATACAACACTCTCACACCCAATAAAATAAAATTTATGAAGAAAGTAGCAACAGTTAATGCTGAAAATCTGGGAAGAGATGCCTCTTAGAAGAGAAAAAAATATTCATTGAAAATACCAATATAACATTCCACTAGAAAATAAATTTCCCATTTTTAAAAGATCACTTTCAGCTCAAAACGGAACTGCGATTTCCAATTTTGTAAAATTCTATAGGTCTAACATACTTCAACAACAAGGCATTAGAAGAGAATAATCCCATAAAAGAAAAGAACCTTCCTAGTGAAGAATTACAAACAGTACAGTCAACACAAACACTATTGTTCGATGAAATCCAACTCACTGAATATGATAAAACAGTTATTCTCCGTGTTAGTAACTACAAAAAAGCACAAACTGAAAGAACTTCATGCTGAAGAGTCAACACAAACATTACTGTTCAGCAAAACCAAATTCAACAAATCTTATAACATGTTATCATTCGTGATAATTATTACACAATAAAGCAAAATATCCATTAAATCAGATCCCCGAACTAAAGCTAAGATCCATTTCACCAATTCTATTATAAAAAAAAAAAACTCAATCACATCTAACTAATTTACAAGAAATCACTATTACGGAGTGAGTCCCTGTTGCAAAAAAAAAAAAAACCTAAAAATGTATCAAACACAACGGAGGTCATAGAGATCCAAAAAACTAATAAAATGATAAAAATAAAAATAATCAGCAATCATCTCCCCAGAAACCTCAGAATTTCCATTACTTATCTCTAAACCTAGTCAATCACACATATCCATTCATCAAACAAATTCTACAGCTCAAATAAGTACATACAACAAATTCCAAAATATATAAACATATCAAATCTCTGTAAAAACAAAATAAACCGATCAATTCTTACCGTGAAATTCGCTATCCGGCGACGGTGTAGCAGAGAAATCAAGCGATTAGTGAAGAGAGGTGGGATGGATGGGTTATATATATAGAGAGAGAAGTCAGGTCGTTTTAGACGGCGATTTGCAAATGCTTATTGCGTTTTTCCGTTTGGGGGTTACAAAATAAACATAAGAATTTCACGGGAAGGATGGTTTTGTTTAAATGGCGTTAAGTGACACGTGTAAGGGAATTGTTTTGTTTGTTATGTTGGTTAAATTGCCTCCTTTTTTGTCACTAAATTTGCAAAACCAGGAGTTAAAAATATTGGGATCCAACTTTGTTTGGAAGGTTGTTACTTATCATTTCATGTATCAGTATTATAAGTATTATTTGGAGAGAGAAATATCGTAAACACTCTTAAAATTAGTATAAATTATTAGTTTTGTCTTTAAATTATTGATCGTCTTAAAAATATTTTTTTATTTGACTTACTAAAAATTTAAATTTAGATATTTCCTTCATTCGTCACATGACATAGTGAGTGGTCTCAAGATCTTGTAGGGACATGAGACTCTTAATAAAAGTATCAAGAGAACGGTTGAAAACATCTTTAAACTTAGCAAGAATTTAGTGTGTATTTCACTTATATTGCAAATTTGGTTTATATTTAAGTTCACCTGGCTAAGTAAAAGGGTGTTTTTAATAGTGTCAATTGTTTGGAGATGAAGTTAATAGTTCGTGTCGAGTATAGGTGGTATTTTCAATACTTCTCTCTATTATTTTTGATGAATGGATACTTAAATAAATTATATTTTCTTCGTTTTGATTTACATGATGTAATTTAACTGAATATGAAATTTAAGAAAGAGAGATATTTTTTTTAAAAAAATTGTGATCTAACATAAGTAATAGATATTTTTGTGACTATGCATGAGACTTACGCTCAACAGATCGATGAGACTGACGTCCTGTGTTTTAGGGCTTACACCTCTCACATTACAATACCTAAAATATCTCGCCTCACGCTCTACATTTTAAAATATTGTTGCATTGTGCTTTACTATTGTAACACAATTTTTAAAGGGTAAAATTTATAAATGCATACATGTGGATAAATATATAGTTTAGGGTATAATTACGTGCCTTTATTTTAGTTTTTGAAATAACTTTTCGTATTATAATTATTTTGCCATAGACATGTATGTGGCACAATGAAATACATGTATCTCAGATACATACAAGTCAAATTAGGTGTTATTTGTTTTATATACACTATATCCAAGTGTGATTTGCATATATCATGGGATATACTGTTTCTCTCACTTGACTCTCTCTCCTCTCTCGCTCGCGTCTCTCCCTATAATTTTGTATTTCAGAATATATTTCATATCAATAATGCATATATCTGACTTAAATTTGATACGAAATTATTAGTTAATAAAATAATATATAATTATTTCAAACTATAAAGTGAATTGGTACTTATAGTAGGAATTTGTGTGTGCAATGTTTCACCACTAGAAAACATCTTTTAATATGTAATTGGGAACAATTAAAAGTTTCCGCATAAAGTTATGGTCTAGTTGTTCTTTTTCCATTATAAGTTATTGTCCAATATGCCTAGTCAAGTGAAAAAGACAAAAAACAAAAAAAAAAAACGAGTATGAAGAACGTGGTGGGCGGTGATTGATAGTTGAGTTTGAGAGTCAGTAGGCATTTAGTCAAAAGCCCAAATGGGAACACAAATTTAAAAAAATTGGAAAAAAAATATGGAATTAACAAAAGTGGTACTGGTCAAAGCAATACCACTTATAGTACGTTGAAATTTGAAAATTTAGGCATATGTCAATATTTGTTTTTCAACGCCCAACATATATATATTTATTTATTTATCTCTATCACGTATCTGTTAAAAAAAATTATATGTAAAGAGATTGGAAATCGACTCCTTTTGATTGAATAGTTTTTAGAAAAGTATCAAGTGTCCATAAACTAAAAAAATCATATGTTGAAATGATTGATTTACAAATTTTTAATATTAATCAAATATATAATAAATGAATAATTTAATTTGACAAATTTATAAGTTTAATCGAAATCGTTTGAAATTTTGTCTTTCAAATAATATAAAAAAGTGAGTGCCACTTGGCTGGAAAAAACAAATGTGAGTGCCACCCAATAAGCTAGTCCGCACGTAGGGATGGCAATGGGGCGGTGTATGGCGGGGGCGGTGTATGGCGGGGTGAGCTTAACCCACAAAAATTTTAATTCGCCCTGTTTCGCTCCGCCCCGCATAACAACTCTTTTCATTTTCTACCCGTCCCGCATAGACCCACCCTGCATGAACTCGCCCCGCATAATTTTTTTAATATTTTTTTTCTAGCTATGTTTGATACTAAAAATCAAATTCATAAAAATAAATTCATTTTTTCATTAAGTTGTATTAATTTAATAGGATAGTACTTTAAATTTTATTTTTTAGAGGTCAATAGGAAAACATGTAAGAAATTGTATTACTTTTTATTGAACCATTTTCATTTATTATCTTGAATATTTTAGTAGCTTTAATGAATTTATCTTAATAAATAATGTTCTATCACTCTTAAAACATGTAAAAAGTTTAAATTCAGTTTGAACCCACATAAAATCTCATATACGCGCAACCCGCTCCGCCCCACATTAATTTTTTTTTAAAAACCCACTTCTACCCTCCCCGCATCCGACCCGCCCCACACAACCTTAAACCTGCCCCGCCTCACGTAGCCTTAAACCCACCCCGCCCCACATCCGCCCCGCCCCATTGCCATCCCTATCCACACGTATTACGACGTTATATAGAAAAACTTATTATATGTGAGTGTTGCTTAATGTTAACTCTTCATACCAATAATGATTGTTGAGGTGGAGTGATAAATATTTTTTCATTTTTAATCAAAGGTACTTTTGATTCGAGTTTCCTTAGTTGTGGAGCCGTCTTTGTACTTAGGGAGCGTTTTACCTCCAATGTGGGACTTCTCGACATGAATTTATATTTAACCAAACTTTAATATACGTTCGAAACTGCGGATAAGAAATTTAAAAAGAAAAACTCTTCACTTTTTTTTAAAATTTATGTGACATTATTTAATATAATATTCGTGGTTATAATTTATAAGCTTTGTCACTAAGAATAATTTTTTTAAAAAAAATATTACATTTATTGTTCAATATCCAGAATTAGGATATGGTGATGAACAATTCCTTGACTCTGGAATGTTCTATGAACTGAGAGTAGAGAGTTGAGAGAAAATGTAATTTCAATATCTTTGTTAATTAATTCCAACTGAGTGTTTGTTTACATATATACAAGAACAAGAAAGTATCTTCTAACTACCCTAACTAACTTTAGCTAACTAGTCCTCTAGATTATTCTAATTTCATATTTGTAACAGCCCGTATTATGCATATGCTTACTCTATTCTTGTGATACTTGGCATAGCCGTATAGTATAGGTGAGGGACCATGTTTCTCATATGACTAGCATTGATTTAAACTAGCTCGGAAGGTGATGTGATGCCTTGCACGTTTCAGCATGACTGCAAGTTAACTCCAACGGGAGTATTTAAACTCGAGACGGTAAAGTGGTAGTTGAGCTTAAAGTGTAAAGTTAAGTGGTAAGTTAAAGCCAAAGGGATTAACATTTAGAAAATGGAATAAAATAACTGAGTTGCTTGCTTGACTGAACTAAGCTTGTAGGTGACAAGTAGGGGTATCACCTACTTTGACTTATTGACTAGTCCAAAGGACCAAGTAGGTGCATCACCTACTTGAGCTATATGGATCTAGTTAAAAAGGCCAAGGTTTATGGATCAAATTGGGCCTATGCTAATGTACTCACTTGAGGCCCAAACAAAGTTAAATAAAAGGAAAATGAAATTTAAGCCCGGCAGCCAAATCTGTCAAGGCCCAATATTTTAGCCTAAGTGAAAGCTAGTAGGTGCATCACCTAGTTTGACCTTTTGAGCTGCTCGATGTACATAAGCAGGTGCATCACCTACTTGACCAATTAGTGGCTGAAAATGGACCAAAAAGGGATGTTCTAGAGGATTAATTTTTTTATGGTCAAGAAGGCTTCATATAAACCCAATATGAGCTGATCTTTTCACTCATTTTAACATACAAAATCCACAATTCACTCCAGCTCTCTCTCTCTCTCTTTTCTCTTAAGAATTAAAACAGTAGCCTTAAAGTTCCTTCTAGGGTTCTTGAAGAAATCCTCATATCTGCAAACCAAGGTAAGAGAAACACTTATAGATTTAGCTTAATTCTCCCACGAAAGACTAGAAAACATGTTATTCATGCTTAATTATAAGTACAAGGCAGAAGTTTCCACAAGCTACTACTCACTTTCCTTAATTATTAAGATACTTTTCTCTTCTTCTTTGGTTTAAGTGTGAAGGGAAGTTGAAGTTCTAGAGGAATTCAAGTTATAAGGAGAAGTTGCAGAAATTGAGGTAAGGTGACTGCTCCATTTTCTTCCTCCTTATGTATAAGTTTGAGTGAGGAATTATGGGTGTGCTGTTAACAAAACTCAAGGGGGTAGTGAGTTCAATAATTGGTTGTATGATAAAGAATATTTGAGGTTGTTTTATGTGTATTGTTGTTGGTGCAGTTTGGGTAATCTTGGAAAAGGATATTTAATGGGGAGAAAAGAAAGGTGTGGTGATACACATTATTTTAAGGGTTGTATGGGCTCATTATCCGTCAAAGTTAGCTACTGTTTTACGAGGCTCACGGTGTAATAGCTGCTAATTTTAGTTTATCATGACTTATATTGTAGATTAAAACCTAAAAGGGGAGGCTGAATCATGATAGTTGTATTGGTCAGAAGATAAGGTATGTAATCGATTCAATATTCTTCGGCATGAATTCTGATACTTGCAATCAATATCAATAAGGGAATTTCCCAAGTTCTATTCCTAGTAAAGGAAACATAGTGGTAGTGTACGATCTCCAAATAACTGACAATATTTCCTCATCTCCTTAGTGTATAGAATTACTTCATTATATGTTCACTACTCTATACTTATGTAATTATCCTTCTATGTGCTGGTATAGAAATGGTATTTGCAAAAGCAAGTTTGGTGAATCCTTCTCTTAAGTCAATTGAAGTCAATTGTATCATTTAAGCTCACAAGTAATGCATTGATGTTACATAGCTCCTTATGTCATTGTTACTGCCTTAAAGTATTATTTTCATGTCTTCTACTACTGGTCTGTAGTTCCAAATATCAAAAATGATTATGACCACCAAAATGATAATCTCAAAGATTAAAGAATCTAAGTAAAGCAATCTGTATAATTATGGGTGGTAGCTCAGGGACAAAAGCCTAGCATGGGCCAATCCCAATTGGTATAGAAAGGTGGCAGCTCAGGGGCGAAAGCCTAGCTTGGGCCGATCCCAATTTGTGTAATTATGAGGACCGCATCCCAGGGGTTAAAGTACTTAGTATGGGTCATCCTCCTCCACCACTGATCAGTTGGTCATTCGCATCACATGCCTTATAAAGATCATAACACACAAAAAGGTAAAGACAAGAATGTAACATACATGATCCCACAAGAGTTAACAAAGGTGGTCTTCTATTCTGATTTATGCACATATGTATTGACACTCAGTTTCATTCGAACTCTTATTTATATATGTTATTGCCTTATATATTTAGTACATTTTCTCGTACTGACGTCCCTCGCGGGAGACGCTGCATTTCATGCTGCAAGCACATGTACTTCAGCTAGTAGACCTCTTCAATAGGAGCACAAGACACTTAGCTACTTTTGGTGAGCTCCAGATTGATTCGGAGCTTTACTGAGTCCTTGATAGATTCATTTTGGTATTGTATCGTAGTTAAGGGTAAGGCAGGGTTTGTCCAGACATACTTTAAGGTTTTCTATCTTTTAGAGGCTTTGTGGACTTATGTATATGGTTCAGTTGCATCTTAACAAGTTGTGGTCTCAGCGGCCAAGTCTTGTATATAAGTTTTAGGTCTACTTATATTGGTTTGTATCACTGCATCCTATGTGAACTTGTCACAAGATGTTCATAGTTATATGCATAGTTAAGCCCAGGTTACATGCTGGTTCTCTCGGGCCTTTAGAGCATTGGGTGCCTGTCCGTCTTAATGAGATTTGAGGCGTGACAATATTGACCCCAACTACTCATGTGATGCCTTATTTAATACTCCCCCTCAAGTTTGAAGGTATGAACAGATTCATTACACCAAACTTGGACAACAAATGTTCATGTTGAGACTTCCCTAGACCTTTAGTTAGCATGTCAGCTTCTTGTTCCTTGGTGTGTAGATACTTTGTTTCAATTAGTCCTTGTTGAATCTTCTCGTGTATGAAATGACAATCCAACTCGATATGCTTTGTTCTTTCATGTAGTACTGGATTGGCAGCAATTTGTATTGTTGATTTACTGTCATTATAGATGGTAACTGGAGTTTGAACTTTAGCTCCCAGTTCCTTGAACAAATTAACTATCCATGTAACTTCAGCTACAACACTTGTCATACTTCTATACTCAGCTTCAGCTGAGCTTCTAGATATTGTTGCCTATTTCTTTGACTTCCAAGAGATCAATGACTCTCATAACTTTACCATAAAACCTGAAACTGATCTTCTTGTTTGTAAATAGGCTCCCAATTTGCATCACAGTAAACTCTCAATTGTTTGGGGCTTGTGCTGGACAGTAGTACTCCTTGCCCTGCTTGTCCTTTTATATATCTTACAACTTTAAGTGTAGCATTTAGATAAGATTGCTTTGGTTGGTGTAGAAATTGACTCAGTGTTTGGGTGGCAAACGAAATGTCTAGTCTTGTAACATTAAGATATAATAGCTTGCCAACTAGTCTCCTATATACAGTTGCATCTTCCAGTAGCTTATCTTCATGGTCTTTCCCATTTAGATCATCATACTCCTTAGTTGTTAGCTGTACATAGGGATCAAGTGGTGTAGAGGCTGGTTTAGCAGCACCAAGACCAACCTCAAAAATGATTTCCAAGGTGTATTTTCTTTGATGCATGACAATACCTCCTTGTGACCTGGAAAATTCAATCACAAGAAAGTATCTTAAGTCTCCTAAATCTTTCATCTTGAAAGTATTCTGTAATATTCCCTTTGTTGCTTGTATCAGATTAAGATCATTTCCAGTGATCATCATATCATCTACATAGACTAGAATTATCACCAAGAATTCACCAGTCCTTTTATAAACAGTGAGTAATCTAAATGGCTTTGAATAAAACCAAGTTTGAAGAGTGCCTCAGTGAGTTTTACATTCCATTGTCTAGGAGCTTGTTTTAGACCATATAAAGATTTAATGAGCTTATATACTGGTTTCTCCCCTGCACATTAAAGCCTTTAGGAATCTGAAAACCTTGAGGAAGAGTCATATAAACTTCTTCAAGGAGGTCACCTTGAAGAAATGCATTTGAAACATCCATCTGATGAACATGCCACTGCTCAGTGACAGCAAGTGCCAAGACACTTCTGACTGTAACCATTTTCACCACAGGGGAGAAGGTCTCTTGATAATCAATACCCTCTCTTTGATTGAACCCTTTTGCAACCAATCTAGCTTTAAATTTGTCACCTGAAGCTAGATATTTGATCTTGAATACCCACTTGCAGCCAATAGCCTTCTTGCCTGGAGGCAAAGGAATAATGTTCCAAGTGTTGTTGGCATCCAAGGCTGAGATCTCAGAGGTCATAGCATCCACCCATCTTGGATCAAAACATGCTTCCTCAAAGGTAGAAGGTTCAACATCATTGCCAAAATTTGAGAGATAAGCCTGGTAAGGAGTGTGCAGATGATCATAAACAACATAATTGTCAATGGAATAAACTGGCTTGGTGTCAGTCTTGAGCTTTGCAGCTGCTACATAGTATTTCATCCATAAGGGGGCTCAGCTGCTCCTTGAGGATCTCCTTTGTTCAGAGGCAGGAACACCTGATGGAGATGGAGAAAGTGCAGGAACAACAGGTTCAACCACTGTAGGGGGTGGAATGTTAGGATCAGGATCAATGTCTGATGAGAAAGTGGTAGGAAATAATTTCTAAGCTGTGGAAGCTGGAACTACTAAGGGAAACATAGACTCTCTAAATAGAACATCTCTGCTAAGAAAGAAGTATTTGTCCTTCAGATCATATAATATATAACCTTTTGTATTCTCATTGTATCCCATATGGATAGCAACTACACTTAGAGGCTGAAATTTGTCTTGAATATACATTTTCTTGGCAAAGCATAAGCAACCTAGAACCCTCAGATGCTGAAGTGAAGGTTGTTTCTTATGAAAAACTTCATAAGGAGATTTGCCATGTAACACATGTGTAGAAAGCCTATTAATGATATATGTAGCACTGAGTATACAGTGTCCCCAAAATCTGGGAATGTGACCTTGGAATTTGATTGCCCTAGCTACCTCCAATATATGTTTATGTTTCCTCTCAGCAATCCCATTCTGTTGATGAGTGTGAATACAAGTTCTTTGATGAACAATGCCTAGACTGGTGAACAACTTGTGGCATTCAGTATTTATAAATTCAGAACCATTATCAATTTTGATGGTCTGAACCCTGAAGTTAAACTGAGTTTGTACCAAAATGAAGAAGTTTTGCAACACAACACAAACATCACTTTTCAATTTGATTAGGAATAACCACAACATTCTTGTACAATTATCAACAATAGTTGCAAAGAATCTATTACCATCATGGGTAGGAGTATTAAAGGGACCCCAAACATCAATGTGTAACAACTGAAAAAGAATGGTAGACATGGAAGTACTATGAACAAAGGGCAGTCTATGTTGTTTAGCTAGTGGACAAATTGTGCAAGTATGCACTTCTTTAGAACATTGAGTGACATGGAAATCAAAAACATGTGCTAGGACACCTGGTGATGTGTGACCTAGTCTTTGATATCATAGTAGGACTTGAGAATCTGACTGAGTTTGAGTTTCCTTATTAGCCTTTGCTATGAAGCACTGAGTGTGTTTGCCTCTACTGACCTTGTGAGTAGGCAAATGATAGAGACATGCATTCTCTCTACCAATCCCTTCACCTGCCAACTGTAGAGTCTTGAAATATGACAAAGTCAGGAAAGAAAGAAACAACACAATTTAAGTCCTTAGTAAGCTTGGAGACTGACAGAAGGTTGAACTTAAAATCAGGAATTAGGAGGACATTTTTAATTGTATCATATGGATTCATATGACAGGAGCCTGTATGAGTGACAGTAGCAGTATCTCCATTTAGTAAATATACTCTCCTAGGTCTATCTGGAGGAAGTTGTTGTTTATAATCAAGCATAGCAAAAGAAGATGTCATATGGTTAGTAGCACCTGAGTCTATAATCCATCCCTGCTGCTTAGTACTGACTGTGAGTGCAATATCCTTACCTGATGAGGATGAGCACTCCTGAGCTAGATTTGCACCTCCAGCATTGTTAGATTGAGATGCAGTTGATCCCTCAGTTCCTCCCTGAATATTAGCTTGTCCAAGCATTTGTAGTATATGATTATATTGATCATGTATAACACTCATACCTCTGGTGTAGTCATTGTGATCCAACTTTCCACTAGAACCTCTACCATATGAAATGTTGCCTGAATTTATTTCTCTATTGTGATTAGGATCTCTTGTGTACCTGTGCTCATGTTCAGCACTGACAGCATTGTGAGCATCTTGAAATTGTCTTCTCTCATTGTTATTCTTTCCTCGTCCATATGCATGTCATTTTTTCCTCCTTTCAAGACCAGGAAGATATCCATGAAGTTGGAAACAAATAGCTCGAGTGTGCCATGTTCGATTACAGTAATCGCAGAATGCATTGGGATCATAGCTAGGGATGTTAGGGGATTTATGTTTAGGAGCTTGTGTTGGTGAGTTTCGAGTAGTGAACATCGCATGTAATTCAGCCTGTCCACCACTAGTAGTCTGTGACGTCCTACGCTTTCTCTCTCAATCAGCATAGAGTGGGCCTTATTTAGGGAGGGAAGGGGTATCATCATAAGAATCTGACCTCGTGCTTGATCATATGATTCATTAAGACCCATAAAAAACTGCAGCAACTTTTGATTATGCATGAATGCGACAAAATCTCTTGAATTAGGGCAATCACAACTAGGTACATGAGCTAAACTATTGAATTCCACCCAGTTCTCGCAATCGAGAAAAGTATACAGAAATAGTGCTCGTACCTTGACTGATGGTTGCAATTTCTTTGTGTAATTGGTAGATTCGACTTCCATCGACCTTATCATACCTTTCACACAGATCCTTCCACACATCTGCTGCATTAGTTGAGTAAACGATCCCTTTAAGTAGTTCCTTCGACACACAATTCATGATCCATGATAGAATAATGGCATTACATCATTCCCACAGAGTTTTCAGATTTTCCCCGTATGCTTCCTTTTTGCAAGATCCATCGATGAATCCAAGCTTGTTTCTTCCCAGAATTGCTATTCGCATGGCTCTGCTCCACACAGAGAAATTCTCAGATCCAGATAGTTGAATCAAAATCAACATAACACCTGAATTATTGATGTTATTCAAGAACAGAGGATGATTATGGCTCAGTTTTTCTGGTAACTCATTATCGACAGTTGTCATGACTGCGCCAATTCCTCAGAAGATAGCATAGATTGTGTGTGAATGATCACAACTACAATTATTGCAGTGATTGACAGTGCTCTGATACCATGTTCAATATCCAGAATTAGGATATGGTGATGAACAATTCCTTGACTCTGGAATGTTCTATGAACTGAGAGTAGAGAGTTGAGAGAAAATGTAATTTCAATATCTCTGTTAATTAATTCCAACTGAGTGTTTGTTTACATATATACAAGAACAAGAAAGTATCTTCTAACTACCCTAACTAACTTTAGCTAACTAGTCCTCTAGATTATTCTAATTACATATTGACCCCAACTACTCATGTGATGCCTTCTTTAATATATATATATATATAAATTAAAATGAGAATAATACATTTTCCCTAATCTTATTGATCTCTGAATATATGGTGTCTATGTCTATGCATGCAAGACATCTTTCTCCGTCTCTAGAAATATTTCACTTTTGGCTTTAATTATTTATTCTTTAAGTTATTTTCAAGATTTAATATTAAATATTAATTAATAAAAAAAAGTAAAATAGATATAGTAATTATCTATTTATATATAAAAGGAGAAGAAAAATGACACGTGTCAACACCACAAATTTTCAGTATTTTAAATAATTAATAATCAATACTTAAATAAATAAATATAGACACATGTCAATAATTAGAATTAGAACGACACATGTTAGCACCACAAAAAATAGGATTTTTAAATAATTAAAAAATATTAATTACATGTAATAGGATTAAATAATAAAATCAACTATTTGTAATTATCTTAAATTCAAAATTAAAATATTAAATTTATTTACTAAAGAATTACTTAAAATTAACGTGCTATAATCATTTTATAATTTTCAAAATTTATATAAGATAATAACTAAAACATTTAATTATCTAAATCTGAAAAACAAAAAATAAACATTGCAAAACATGAATGTGATTATTAATTTTAAAAATTAAAAAAAAAAAAAAGAACTGCTCCACGTTAGTCAGTGGATAGTTTTAAGGAACAATTCAATTAGTGGATAAATTTAAGGAATAATAGGTCAGTGATCCTGTATCATTGGTATCAAAGCCTAGGAAAGTTCATGGTATATATATAATTGATGTGAAGAATTTCGGCATAGATATATTCTCTTTTATGGATCTAGAAGATATTAAAAGCACTCGACTAGAAGAGGTAGATATACCTCAAAACCTTGATTTGTTAAACAAATGGACTATTCCAAAAGTTAATATAAAAACCATTTATGATTATGGTTGGTTTGATAAGATTTCTAATAAACAATTGATTAAAACAACTGAACAATCCTTGGCGTTAAACTCGTCCGAACAAACTATTCGTTTATTAAATAAGCGTGATATTGAATTATATAAATCTCAGTATAAATTTTTGCATATTGGCATGGTTCAAATTGCTTTTAAACCTCTAACTCTTAAAGGGTTACCAGAGACTTTCTTAACTGCTCTACGAGATGCAAGGAATTTAAATTTTTGTCAATCCTTGATGAGTTCGCTAGAATCTACGGTGGCTTATGGTCCAGTTTATTTTAATGCTCAGCCCAATTTGCAGTTATTTTTGACTGATTCTAATATATTAGATGCTTTAACCTTGAATGTTAAAACGCATGGTTATAACTATGTACCTGGATCTGAATTAATTTGCTTGTCGTATAGAATCTATTATAAATTACTTGCTACTTTGAATCCTAGATGTAAGTTATATGATACATCTGATCAAACTATTTTAGTAGAAACTAATTTCGTCAGATCTAAGGTCACTACTAGAAGACCTATAAAATGGGAAGAAATTAATGTTCCTACCACTTGGATTTTAGATTCTGTTATACCGCCTGAGCAAATGACCGATGCTGTCACTAATTCAGAATATTCTCATATTAGTCAAAATTTCGATGGAAAAATCTGTATGCAATTTGATGAAAAAAGTATTCCTTATAGTAGACATTATTTTGCTTCTGATAGAAGACTGGCTATTCAGCATATTTCTCCGATAGAACCTTGTTATGGTCCAGCTAGAAATCGCGTTGCTTTATTACACACTTTATCAATAGTTATATCTGCAGAAAAACAAAAAATAAAAATTAATCCTCGGTTAAACATTGTTCAAACGAATGATAAAGCATCTGATATTTCTGATAAGGATATTCCTTCTGTATCCGAGATGGATTTTAATCTTAATGATACTTAATGATAAGTGAACATCAAATTGATTTTAGTCCAGGTTCACTGGCAAGAAAATATATTCAAAACGAATTTTTAAATGAAAAATGGAACCGGTTTAAAACTTGGTTTTTTGACACTTATAGTAAAGAAGATTTAAATAATATTTCTCAAGAGTTTTATGAAACTTGTGCATTGCATAATCATATTATGTTTTTTTGTGCCTTGGTTTATAACCACTTATTTGCCTTTATTCATCAACGTTTTTGAACGATCTTACAAAGATGAATCGGGTAATATTATTCAATCCATTTATCCTCCTCAAGCTCCGTTTATTTTACCAAATAATACTGGTATTACTTTTACTGCTTTTCATAAATTTATTGATAATGATGTCGCCGCAGTAAGTATAAATGAAATTAATCGTTTTATTTCTCAAAATAATTATTTGGGCCTATATGTCAAAGTTATTGGTGAACATATTTGTTCTCTAGACAAAAAATTAGATAGCCTGTCTAATCTGATTGTTCAAATTGATAGTAAGCTAAAATCTGCTAAACAAATTTCGGAACAGGCTTCTTCGTCAAAACAGCCTGATGTTCATATTGAAAGACCTCCTGAGATTTAGGACTTTATTCTTAGACCTTTGCACGACCTTGAAAATCTTCTTGATAAAAAGTTTTCTCAATTTGGTGCAAGTGCGAAACCGGTAAGTCTCGCTGAAGATTTTGCAGATGAGATGGAAGCTACTTTTGACTTCGAAACTCAAATGGAAATGGAAGTTAATAAACTTCATGGGTATCCAAAGAAGAATAGTGGTAATACTGCTTATGCTAGAAAACCTAGCATGCAAACATTACTATCCCAGGCCTACTCCTCAAGATGTTTTAATAGAGGAAAGAGATTGGAATCAAACTAACACTTCTTATAGTGGAAGTGAGATTTATGAATGGAATCTCGATGGGCTAACTGATAGGCAGTTGACGATTATGGTTTATAGGATGCTTATGTATGCTACTATTTGCAAAAGTGTCAATAACACTGACAGGACCATCTGCAAGATGATTATTGCAGGATTTCCGGTCAACTAAGAGGATGGTGGGATAATTATATGCCCTCTGATGCCAGAGCAGCAGTAATTAATGCTAAGGCAGCAAATAAAGGTCATGACAATTTAGGCTTTGCCCTTGTTCAAAATAGAGAAGATGTTGTGTATACACTTATTTTGACTATTCTTGAACATTTTAGTGGTAGATTTACCAATCAATATGAAACCATTAGATCTCTTCTAAATGGTCTTAGATGTAGACATTTAGGTGAGTTTAGATGGTATAAAGACACTTATTTAAGTCGGGTCATGGAACTTCCCGAAAATGGTTTAGAATTCTGGAAAGCCAAATTTATTGATGGCTTACCTTCTTTATTTGCAGAAAGAGTAAAAAAGACTCTTAGAAATCATCAAGGAATTATTCCCTATAGTGATTTTACTTATGGAAAGCTTATTGGGGCTTGTACGCAAGAAGGCATAAATTTGTGCAATGAGTTAAAACTCTCAAGACAGGTTAGGATGGATAAGCTTAGAGAAAAGTCTCAATTAGGAGATTTTTGTACTCAATTCGGTTTACCGAATGCTTCAAAAAGCACCAACCGAGAAACTTCTAAATCAGAATCTCATAGATCTCATCATAAGAAAAGAAGATCTAGAAGAAGGACTAGAGAAGAAAGAGATGAGCGTCGGACTCATCGTAAATCTCATAGATTTACCAGGAATAGGTCAAGGCGAAATCTTGATAAGATTAAGTGTTATAAATGTGGAAATTTGGGCATATAGCTCCAAATTGTAAGCTGGAAAAACTTAAGACTCTAGAACTTGATGATGATATTCAAGAGAAGATTTATAGTTTTCTATATACTTCTGGTTTCGAATCAGATTATGATGATTCTGAAGCAAGTTATGCAACAGAGGATGAGCAACCTGAGCCTTCTAAGGTTCATCAAGATTCGAATGAGGCTTGCAAATGTCATGGTGATATTTGTCACTGCGAACATGATGAATTTTACAAGCTGCAATCTCAGTTTGAGGATATGAATATGTTCACTATCACTGCTGATAATGTGATAGAACTTCTAAAAGAAGTTATCGATAATACTCTTCGTGAAAAGATCATTCATTTGGCTACTAGTAAAACTAGCTCTTTAACTAGTAACGATAAAAAGGTTAAAGATGAGTTTAATTATTCTGCTCCTTACTCCCTGTCTGAAGTTCATAATAGACTCTCTTCTAAACAAACCATGATTATTCGTGATACCTCTTTTGATGATTTAAAAGGAGAAATTGAACATTTGAAGGAAGAAATTAAATTTCTCAAACAAAACCATATTATTTGTGATCACCGTCTTACTCAGATTGAGTCTGCTAATAGCAAAGGAAAAAATAAGGTTGATGAATCTACTATTGAAGAAAATACTCTTGCCAACACTTTGAATATTGATCCAAAACAGAATATATTTTTAGGAATGATGCAAATTGTTACAGCTCATAAATGGTATGTTAAATGTACTATATTAATTGATAATACTTTTTCTATAACTAACATTGCTATGATTGATAGTGGCGCTGATGTGAGTTGCATTCAAGAAGGTCTAGTACCTACTAAATATTTTGAAAAAACAACTCATATGGTTAAATCTGCATCTGGTCATGCTTTGGATATAAAGTATAAATTATCTAATACTCGGATTTGCTAGAATAAAGTTTGTATTCCTCACTTCTTTTTCTTAGTAAAAAATCAGTTATACCCTCCTATTATTCTAGGAACTCCTTTTATAAATGCAATTTATCCTTTTACTAATATAAATGCTAAAGGATTTTCTGCTACTTATAAAAATCAAGATATTAGTTATACTTTTATCACCGCGCCTATTTCTAGAGATATTAATGCTCTAATTGAAATGAAACAAAAGCATGTTGATTATTTACAACTTGAGATATTTAGTATGAATATATTCGATACTTTAAAATCTGCTAAAGTACAGGAAAAGATTAAACTCATTTCTGAAAAATGGCCGTTGATATTTGTGCTGAGCATCCTAGTGCTTTTTGGAATCGAAAAAAGCATATTGTAACTCTTCCATATGAAGATGATTTCTCTGAAGAAAATATCTTTACCAAATCACGTCCTTGTCAGATGAATACCGAATTGGTCGAATTTTGCAAAAAGGAAATTGATAATTTATTGCAAAAGGGTTTAATAAAACCTTCCAAGTCACCCTGGTCTTGTACTGCATTTTATGTTAATTACGCAGCAGAAAAAGAACGAGGCGTTCCCAGGTTAGTAATTAATTATAAACCTTTAAATAAATTTTTAAAATGGATTAGGTATCCTATTCCTAACAAAAGGGATTTATTATCAAGATTATATGATGCTAATATCTTTTCAAAATTTGATTCAAAATCTGGATATTGGCAAATCTAAATATTTAAAGACCATTCTTATAGAACGACATTTAATGTTCCGTTTGGACAATACGAATGGAATGTAATGCCCTTTGGATTAAAAAATGCTCCCTCGAAATTTCAAAAGATTATGAATGATATTTTTAATCCTTATTTGGATTTCATCATAGTTTATATTGATGATATTCTAGTATACTCAAAGACTCTTGAAATACATATTAAGCATCTAGACATTTTTAAGAAAATAGTTATTCAAAATGGTTTGGTCATATCTAAACCTAAAATGAGTCTTTTCAAACAGAAATTAGATTTTTGGGTCATTTGATTTGTCAAGGGAAAATGACTCCTATTCAGCGATCTATTGAATTCGCATCTAAATTCCCTGATATTATTACAGATAGGACGCAATTGCAGCGGTTTCTGGGAAGTTTAAATTACATTTCCCCTTTCTACAAAAATTTGTCTCGAGATTTAGCTCCGTTATACGACATGCTAAAAAAAGATCATAAGAAGCCTTGGACTACTAGTCTCACAGATCTTGTAAAGACTATTAAAGAAATAGTTAAATCTTTGTCTTGTTTAACCCTTGCTAATCCTGCTTGGCCAAAGATCGTTGAGACAGATGCGTCCAATATAGGTTATGGTGGAATATTAAAACAGATTAACCCGCATGATAAAAATGAATACCTTATTCGGTTTCATTCAGGAAAATGGAGCGATGCTCAGAAAAAATATGCAACGGTAGCTTATGAAATGTTAACTATCGTTAAATGTGTTTTAAAGTTTCAAGATGATCTTTACAATCAAAAATTTGTGATAAAAACATATGCTCAATCAGTCAAATATATGTTTGATAAAGATTTTAAACATGATGCATCCAAATTAATATTTGCTAGGTGGCAGGCACAATTAGCCCCTTTCGATTTCGAAATTCATTATAAAAAAAGAAGTGATAATTTCCTCCCAGACTTCTTATCTAGAGAATATCTTTCTTCTTAAAAAATGGGTTTTCTTGACTTCTTTACTGATATTACTTTGGTTACAATTTTGAAAGCAGTTCCTCTTAATAGAGATTTACAGGAACGTATTTTATGGAGAATTATAAACGGAATGGTGATGGATATCGTCGCTAATTGCATGATTGAACAAGAGTTATATGAAAGATTTTATTGTTCTGAAGTTTATGGCCTTTTATATGATTAAAAATAAATGTTATGTTTGCAGAATGGATCCTCTTTGGGTAACCAAAGCTAGAGGAAGGGGCAGTTATACTCGCGGAAGGGGAAGATCCTCCTCCTCAAAAACATCAGGATCATCATACGGATCATTATCCAGCTCTCCAATTATACAAAGGGGAGGAATGAGCTTGGTAAAATTAACAAGTTCTTCAAAAGAAGCTACTTCTTCGATACATCTGGATGATATTCCAGAGAATAATCCATTATACGCCCAACTGAGAGCATATTTATCTCAAAAGCAAAGTGATACTTTTGCATCGGTGGCAAAAGAAGAGGTTGATGATATTAGATCCTATGAAAGGGTAGTAAAGAAAGAAATGATATTTCTTATTGAAAACTCTGAGATACAGAGAAAAGAAGAACCCTGGAAGATATTCCAGCGATATTTACTTAACGGATTATACTTCCCAAGGGAGTCATACAAAACCCGTTTGTATTACGAGACCATTTTAACGAATACAGGTAGTGTTGAATTTCAACACTTCTCAGGTTATAACACCAGCGAGAACGTTTATAACTTCTCCAAAATGATCATAAAGCAGATTATATCAATTGAAGATTGGGGTATATCCTCAATGAAAGAAAGGCAGATCAACCTCAATAAAATCCCTACCAATTTCACTTATTGGGATTATATTAATGCTTTCAGCAAAGTCCTTTATTATAACAATGAAAGGTATAAACATACTTGGTTTATCAAGGTATGTGCAAAGATATTTGGTGACCCAATTCCTAATTGGTTCTTGAACTGGTGGTCATACCACGGACCGACGGTAAAGATTTTACCTGATCCCTTTTTAAAGTTATACAAAAACTGGGTTAAGGTTTCACCAGACCTTAATGATTTATACCACTCAGATCATGTTTGTTATATAGAACAAATTGAACAAATTTATTTCTTCATAGAATTCTCGATTCCATGGATCCATAAATGGACCCCGGAAGTAGGTTTTACTGAAGAACAAATTCCATGCTTATATCGGATTTATTATAATAATTTCTGGGATAAATTAATGAAGATGGATCCCATGACTAAATCATTATATGGCCAAGAATTATTGGACTCTATTTCTCAAAGAATCCAAGATTATGGTACTATTCCTCACAAAGAAATAATTGCTGACAACTCCGTCAAACATATTGCCAGAAGAATTTCCATTCAAGATGGAAATAAAGAAGAAATGATAAAGGAATATTTGGATGAAATTAGGAGGAATCTACTCCTCAATATCACTCACTATGAAAAATCAGACACTTCAATGAGAAGTGAAACAAGTGATGATATTGCAGATGATGCTGAGGCCTAGCCTTGTGAATCGGCGAAACCCGTGACAGAAGATATGTTGTCTAAAGCAGAAGGTTCACTTCGGGAGTTGAAAAGGAAAGGCAAGATGACCACTATTGATTAACAGTAGATACACTGTTAAACCACAGTAGAAAAACTGTTACTGTACATTTGGGACCCATTGATAAGGGACCCAGGGTCACTGTAGATCGGTCACTGTAGATCACTGTAGACCACTGTAGATAGATCCTTTTTTCTTCTATAAATAAGGTCTTTTGTAGTTTGAAGGAGGAGCGTCGAAAAACACTCTCTCTTCAAAAGTTTTTTTTTTAAGTTGTTTGTTTCTCTTAGTTTGTAAAGCTCTCGGTTTGCCGGAAGTTAATAAAGTTGTTGATATTTCTCTTCGGCCCTGTTGGCCATTATTACAAGGTAATTTAATTCTCTTCTTTTAATTTTAAATCTTTTTATATCTTCGATCTGGAAGCCGTGACTATGTCCGGCTAAAAATTTATATCTATGCCGGATAACTAACTTCTCTTTTATATAGACCATGAACAGATCTAAGCTTTATTTAAATATAGAAGAGTTTTAGTATGGCTTCTCGACTTGGTTCTGAGATTGAGGTACAGTCAGATCTAGTACTACTTTTATTGGCTTTGTCTTTATGACTCCGTCTGATGAGTCGTGGTTTTTAGCCCGAAATTGAGTTTGTTAAATAGGGCACCTCATACCCGGTTAGAACTATCAGATACATGGGCTTAATAAAAGCATGTATTAGCTTCTTGACAGGCCCTTTGCTTGGGTAAAATAATTAAACCATGCAGTCTGAAAAACTATGTTAAAATTCTTGTGTATTTCGATTCTTATGTAGTTGGACTACCTCTAAGGATATTAACTTGCTTGATCTATGACTGGGCGGACCACCGCCAGGTCAGTGATCCATCTAAACTCACCTAAATGTCTACATCTAAGACCATTTAGAAGAGATCTAATGTAGGTTGATGATATTAGATCCTATGAAAGGGTAGTAAAGAAAGAAATGATATTTCTTATTGAAAACTCTGAGATACAGAGAAAAGAAGAACCCTGGAAGATATTCCAGCGATATTTACTTAACGGATTATACTTCTCAGGATCGTCATACGAATCATCATCCAGCTCTCCAATTATACAAAGGGGAGGAATGAGCTTGGTAAAATTAACAAGTTCTTCTTTTCTCTGTATCTCAGAGTTTTCAATAAGAAATATCATTTCTTTATAATAATAATAATAATAATATTCTTTTCAGAAATGTTCCAAATGACAAACACACGTAAAATTCTTTTTCCTTCTTTTTCCTGTAGCAATTTTCAATATAAAATTTCCCAAAAAAAATTCGAAAATATTAAAAATATACAAAAAAAAAAAAAATTATTTTTAATTTGAATTGGTCCTAAATCCTTATCTGATTGATGATTTTTGAATTTCAAATTGATGACAACTTCTTATCAACGGTTTATTAACTTCTCACAATGAATGACTTCTTATGCATTACAATTATCCTATAAATAAAGTACCCCACTTCTTCTAAACCAACCCCACCCACTTCCTCTACAAAAGCCTACCGAAATTACTATACAATGATGTACAAACATTCATTACTCTGTCAGTCTTATTTTCAGGTTTTTTCCTTCAAATTTTATTCAAATTTTGTCCAGTTTTTTTGGATGATTTATGTATTTATTTCGCTTATGTATAACATTATTTTAAGTTATCATCTACTATTTTAGATTTTATAGTTGATGCAAAAATAAAAATGTGGTCATTAGTGATGTTTAAGTCATATAATATGTCCTTCTGATATGCATAAATTTTATTTTTTTAATCTTATATAATTACGTTTTAATTATTTTAAAAATATTTTGCAAGGGTTAAATTTAATTGGCATGCGTATTTTATGGAGTATCAATATTTATGATGCTTAATAGTTAATAGGAGTCCTGACGTGTGATTTGATAATAATAATCAGACCTTCATTATTTATGAAAAATTCATTTTAATAATAATAATAATAATAAATGGATAACAATGAAATTGTTTGTTGTTGAATGCTCCGAAATTTTTTGCATTATTTTTTTTTTGTGTAATTATCCTAATTTTTAAAATTTGTATTAATCGAAACCAATTTAGGTGTTTGATTTTTAAAATGAATTACAATTTGCCTGTTACAATTAAGCACATTTTGTCTCTTATCTTATAGCAAATTTTGTTTTCAGAAATTTGAAATTAATAACAACGGTCATTTAAGTTAAAGCACATTTTGGGTTTTTTTGTATTACAACAAAATTTACGTTTTTTATGTTCCTTCTTTGTATCAACTAAAACATAAATATTTGTTATTTTATTTTAAAATTTATATCTATCCAAATCGGTAACCTCACTAAATTAGGTTACGAAATTTGAAAGTTTATCATTATCAGGACAGTATTACTTTCAAAATTCGCTTCTCTTATAATTAAGGGATAAAGGTCTGAAAATTACCTAACTTTGATCGGATTTGCTGTTGCGATACTAAACTTTCATGAGGACCTATTACCTCCCTAGACTATTTAATACCATATTTTAAACATATATATTTGCCCATGTGGACATAAAAAGTAATGCAAAATTATAAATAGTAATGTGTCCTTATGAAAGTTTAGTATCGCAACAGCAAATCCGGCCAAAGTTGAGGTATTTTTCAGACCCTTATCCCTATAATTAATAATAATAACTCGGTTACAAGGATAATAAACATTGAATTTTGATCATGAAAAGAAGCAATTTCCAATTTATCTCATTATTGTCTTCTTTTATTGTTATTTTTCTTTGCAAGTTTGTTTATGATTGATTCTCCAATTATTTAAATCCTATTTAAGGCTCCTCTCCCACAAATAAGATTATGATCGAAAGAGAGTTTGAGATTGATTTTAAATATTTATGCAGATGGATAACGTTAAATATAGTTGTTAAAATGTCAATTCTATTACATTCACATCAAATTGTCGTTAAATTTCCAGATGCGTGCATGTACAATTTTTTAGTTAGTATTGTACTAGGTTGTTTCAGTATAGTTGTAAATTATTAATTTTTGAATTGCGAGTAAGAATATGGACAATGATGAGATGCTTTATAGTTATTTTTAATTATGTGGTTAAATCTTCATCATTTCATATTTTATAATATGATACTCTCATTTTTTAATGACATTTTTAACTAGTAGTAAGATTTATGTATATTCTATCGTCTCCGAACCCTATTTTGTGAAATTATACAAAATTTGTTATAGTAATAATATTTTTAACTAACATTTTTTGGGTCCAAATGTAAATTGATAGTATTGATTTTTTTTTGAATATTGATTTGAAAAGATAATAACATATTTACATGTTAAAGAATCGTTCATCGATTCATAATATTTTTTAAAAAAAAATTATCAAAACAAGGATAAAATAACAAATAAATGCATATATTTTGAAAAGAAAGTTATAAATAAATAAAATATGTAATTATAGTTCGTTAGTTTATACCAATAAGTAGTTTATACTATCTCCATTTGCTCTTAGCCTAAATAAGTAATTAATATTATTTTCTATAAAATATTTTAATTTATTAATACAACATAAAAATATTAAAAAGGACAAAGACATATAAATATTTGAACTATTTTATATTTTATGAAATTAATTATCCGCGCAACGCGTGGAAACATATACTAGTTATTTTCTTTATAGATGTGCAAAAATCTAAATATAACAAATAAAAATAAATATAATCCCGAATACAAATGTAACACTACAAAAGAGTAAAGTCTGCTTTTGTTTTTCCTTTTCTAGAATGTACAAATCTAACAAGGGTCTTTTAATTCACTACCTCATGAATTACTAATACTTTGGTGATTCCAAAAATGATTGTGAAATTATTTATTTATTTGATCTACCTGACCTTTTTATTATTTGATACCTCGTTTCCTTAGGTAGAATGTAAGTAATATGGTGTAACTAAGATCAGCAAACATGATTTAACAGAAAATTATCAACAAATAGCTACAAAAAGAAAGATAATCACATCACTTGAGTATTAGAAATATACAATTTTTCATCTGAAAAAAAAAATTGATCAATTTAAATAATATGACAATTTAAATTTATGTATTATAATAAGATGTGTATAGTTTTGCCTTCGAATTTAAAAGAAAAAAGCATGTATCCTTGACTTTAACATGAGTTTATTGATGATCGCAAATTTGACAGACATGAGTTGTGGTGCAATGGCGTGTTCTTTCACCCTTATTCAGAGATTTCGGGCTCGAGCCCTAGATATGGAGAAAATCATGTTGAGAGTGTCACTCCTGAATGGGTCGTGCAGTGTGCAATCAAGATAAGTCAGGACTCCAATGCAGACACCAAACACCAGGTGGGAAACCCAAAAAATAAAATAAAATAAAGTGATTTATGCATAACTAAATTTATATATAAAAAAAAGTATAACTTATCTGAATCCCAAAGTGTAAAGAGTAAATTACATTTTATCCCTACTTTTTTTCTAATTACAATAATTCCTTAAAATTTGTACCTTCCGGATACATAAGTCCCCATCCGGATACATTAGTTTACCATCCGGAAACATTAATTCGAATACAAGAAAAATCTTTTGTTGCACTAAAAATGGAATAAAATCTGAAAATTAATTAAATCTCATAAATTACGCTTATGTTTCTTCTTACTCTAAATCATATAGAGGCAAATCCTAATAGAATGAAAAAATTCAAAATTTCAAATTGCTCCCCCCCGTTCAACGAAGAAACCTTTCATATTTGATTCAAAAACTTTTGTCGAAATTTTGGGTAAGTGAGGTGAGTTATGAAGGATACAAAAGTGATGGAATTGTTGTTGGACAAACGATATCCTTTTGAATCTTCAAGTTCATCGACGATCATTTCAATTTTGATTCAAGATTATCAAAAAAATTGAGATTCAAGATTCTTTCTTCTCCCAGTTCAGTGAAGATCCTTTCAATTTTGATTCAAAATTGTTGAAAATTTTGAGATTCAAAATTCTTCTCCTAGTTTATTGAAGATAATTTCAATTTTGATTGAAAATTGTCAAAAATTTTGAGAAGATACATCATGAATATCTTTGTTACTTAGCATTTAATTACTATTTATGTATCTTGTTTAAATTGATAAGTATTGTATTTATACTAGATACATTAAATAAAATAATTATTTCTCATAAGATGTTAGATTTGAGATCGATACATTACTGTGTGATAGTTGCTATGTAATTGATACATTTAGTTTAAATTCAAATTTACATATCATATCTAAAAAAATAGTGCATGATACATTACTATTTATGTATCTCGTTTAATTTGATAAGTATTGTATTTATACTAGATACATTAAATAAGTAATTGTTTCCCATAAGTTAGATTTGAGATCGATACATTACCGTGTTGTAGTTGCTATGTAATTGATACATTTAGTATAAATTCAAATTTACGTATCAATTCTAAAAAATTAGTGCATGATACATTACTATTATGTATCTCGTTTAAATTGATAAGTATTGTATTGTTTTCCTTGAAAGATATGTATAATTTACATAATGTATCATTGTGTAGTTGATAATAATGTATCTGATACAATAAGGTTGTGAAAAAAGGATGTATGTAACCTGAAATAAAGTGCATCTATAAATGTATCACAATAAATAAGAATTAAGTTATCAATTAGATACATGAACAAACACAGTTCATTAAAAAAATTTGATTATGAAAAACATCACAAAAAGAGGAAAATATTAGATTGTATATTTTGGTGAAATTTAAACTAATATTATTATGAGACAATGGAAAGATTAAATAATAATAATAATACAAGAATCTTAATCAGTTTCAATGAATGATTAGTTGTTAGAGTCCATAACCAATTCGAATTGTGAAAAAATTTACAAATATTATATTAATTATTACCAAATAATAACTACTACTATTACTTGTTTTTTTCTAATACATTTTAGTGTTGGAAATTTGAAGTTCACTTATTTTATTTTTATTATAAATTTTGGGGTATTTTTAAAAATAGTTAAAAGACTCATAAATATCCTTTTGAAACTTTTTTGTCTAAAAATATCCTTAACCTACCGAAAATTACTACTAAGATTATGTGACAAAAAATAAAGAGAGATTTGTGGAGTGAAATAAGGAAGAAATAAATATTGGTTTTGGGAGTTAGGATTTATGTATCCAGCATTTGGGGGTTTGGATGTAAAATAAGAGATTTTGGAAAATTTTAGAACTGTTAGGGAATAATGGGAATTAAGGAAAAAAAGTGTGTATATAGGTAATTTATCCTAAAAAAAATAACATCATTTAAAATTAAAATAAAAAATAACATCATTAACCTATTTAATGGAGGTTGACCTCATTTATATGTCGTTGTTTGGATTTCGAGAGTTAAAAGTAAAAAAGAAAAGGGAAAACTACATAATCAGACATATTTTACTACCATA
>NC_064286.1:46150282-46372739 GCF_019186545.1 Solanum stenotomum | reverse complement strand
TATGTTCGGTCAAAATTACGTGTCTACATATGTAAGGTCAATAATCAATGTGTGTTCTTAAAGAAAATTTTCACTTTGTTAAAGTTATACTCTGAAATTATATTTTGCTCGTTCGACTTTGATGATCAAATACTTGGGAAATTCAATGCCATGATTGTTCACCTTAATATTTTACACGATGAAGGTGTACATTGATATTCCTTTATTCATTGGACGTGTGGGATGTATGATTGTATAATTTTATCATATATGAATTTATATGATTTCTTAGTTTCTTATTACACTACGTCGGGCCCGTGCTTGCCCGGATATCATCTATCTAGTATATATATATAACATAAAAATTCTCATTGAAATCTCTCTCTAATGAACTTTTGTTTTGGCTCTAATTTATAAGGAATATCCATTTTTATTAATTGAGAATATGTCACTTTTTTTTTTTGTGGTGGCTGATTGATTATACCAATATTATCACAAAGTTCAAAAGTGATTATTATCTTTAATTTTACTTGAGGATGCAACAAAGGTTCTCTTTACTCCTTTTCATTTAATTCCAACTTTCACAATGAAATTGGAGTTGTATTACTAATTGCCTTTTTGGTTCCATTAGAAGAATATTACTATTAGCTTTGTATAGGCTACTTTCCTCCCCCTTTTCCCATCATTTTCAAAAGCAAATTATTTTTAATACATTTTCTTAACTTCAATTTTAAATACCCCTTTTCAATTTCAACTTAAATATGATTCAAATGACTAGGAAATATTCCAACAACATTTATATGAAGCACTATAAGGGTAGGATAGGGTGGGGGTAAGGTTTCGGGGTTGGGGCATTGGTTGGGTGGGAAGGAAACAATAAACTTAAAATGTCATTTATTGAACTTATTTTACCTACTTCTGTTAGCTATGGAAGTCATTATTCTCATCTTTTAGAAAATTATTTTCCTGGAGAAAAAGCTTTCCAGAACATTGTGACCATCCAAACATGAGAGAAAAAGACAATCTATATTGCATTAAACTCCCACTATGCATGGGGTCTAGAGAAGGATTGGACTGTAAGGATCTATTTGTTACACTCCAAAAATTTATAAGTTAAAATCCGAAACATTCTTCGTATTTATATAGACTCGAATCGGGTGATTTCAAATTGTGCATAAGTGTTAAGGTCAATTCTTTAGTGAGAGAAAAGCGTTGGAGATGAATTAAGGTCAAAAGAATCCTCTATCACAAAGTTGAGTTGAAAGCTCCTTACCGATTGAGTTTTGTTACAAGATTTTACTTCTGTCAACTTCAAGCGATTATAACACTTAGAATATGAATAATTATGTGTCCCCCTACATATCAAATTAAAGGTATTTGAGTTTTCTTTCCAACGCCGCTGACTACTCATTAATCCGATCTCAGAGTAGAAAGTTATGACCATTTTATAAAAAGGTAGTGAAATGATTGATTTACTGAAAGCATGTGCGATCGTATTTTGAGAGATATATTGTCACGATCCAAAAATAGACGTGATGACACTTGTCTATTCCCACCAAGATAAGTCAGCCTCAATCTAACGAAGCAAAACAAATGCGGAAAATAGTAAAAACAAGAACAATATAAAACGGAAAACTTATTCTTCTATTAAAACCCCCAAAATCTAGTTGTCACGTGTACATGCCACCAAATAAATAAAGTACAGAATTTAAGAAATAATTACAAGTCTCAGTCTTTGTTTCTCAAATAGAACAAAGCTTAAAGAAAAGGAAAAGAAGACCCGCCGAAGTGACAAACAACTACCTCATCAAATCCTTGACAAGCCTCGAAATCAGAAGAAGGAGAAAGAGAGCACACGGGTCTGGGCTCAGAGCGTACACAAGTGTAGTAGCAATGGGTGAGTACCAACAAAGGTACCTAGCAAGCAACCTAATAAACAAGACATCTAGCTAGAAATCGAATACCCCTTATACTCTAACTGAACCTTCTCAAACTACAATCTGCACAGAAATCAGTCCAACCTAACAGTTTTATAATACACGGTTCACAAGGCCCAATATCCACAGGTCAACCTTTAAATTTCAATAATCAAACGAATTAAATAAGTCAATCTCAATGTCATGTAGTTCAGTCACACACAACAAATATATCAATCACAATAAGCAATCAAGTCACGTATAAGCATCAATTGCATCAAGTCACAATAATCAATCTCTCGTTGGAACCATTTCCCACCGGCTTTATAACCATTTGTCGAAAATGATCTCGACATAATAACATTCGCTGGAAAAGACCTCAGACTAATACCACTTGGCGGCAAAGACCTCGACATAGTAGCAATTGCCTGCAAATACCTTGGCATCATAATCATCACATGTCTCATCACGGTGTTCAACGATCAATGCACACACGCAATATCACACCACATAGAAGAGACAACAATTCGCACAATTCAAGTCCGCATTCATGCTTTCAAGAATTTCATCAATCAATCAATAAGGCAATTTACATCATCATGTTCATCACATAGTCTTTTTCATTTCAACCCCCTTTTTATTCATTTAAATACATCAAGTGGACAATTAAATCATTCACCTCATCCCCATTACTTTCAACATACAAACAACGAAGGAAATACACAAATTCTACTAGAATACAAGGTTTAGGAGATCACTCGCCTTAAATCAATCAATAATCACTCCAATAGTTGAGTCTTCCCCTTCCGAATCACTTCCAAAGTCACACTATCTATAACAACCAAGTATTCACAATCACTCATTGGAAACAACAATTCCCACATCAATTTTATAGAAAAATGAGTCAATCAACTCAAAATCTAATTTCAAAATTAAGGTTTGAATTCGAAATTTAATACTTGAAAAAATTATTCAAGGCATTAGGAACTCATTAGGGGAAATCATTTCGAAAAAGGACTTAAAACAATTCAAAATCTCTATTTTAGTTAAGAATTTGAGTTCTTGAAAAACCTCATCATTCACTGATCAAAATCTCATATTTTGATGTTAAAACTCATCAATAATCAAAGGAAAATGAATGTTTAGGATTATAAAAGCTTACCCAAGAGATTTAGCACAAGAAAACCTTTCCAAAATCGCCGTCAAGGGTTCCTAAGCTCAAAAATGAAAAAATGGGCTCAGCCCCAAAAATGGCAGGCCAAAAACCCTCTCAGGTGTCGCAAAAAGCGAATCCCGCAAAAAATTCGGCTCTCGCAAAAGAAAAGCCTCCTTCGCTTTTGCGAAGCTTGCTTAAGCGAAAAGGCTCTCACTTAAGCGACCAGCCTTAGCAAAAAGCGAGGCCTGCAGACACCAGCAAAATAGAACCAACTCTCAAATCATTGAAAGGACCCTCGGAATTCGTTAGGAACCTCATACACACAAATTACATATACAAATCAATTATACTCGACGTTCCGGACTCAATGAAACTGTCAAAACATGAATTTGAGGTCACCTTGACCCGATATCAGTGAAAACCATAAGAAATTAACTCACATTTAAAAAGGTCAAAACACGTGCGGGACCTCTCAAAAATTAACTAAGATCTCACTTAGGCCTAAAATCATCCCCTGAATCCAACGAAACTCTCGTAATTCCGATCCGAGCATCCGAACCCCGAATGTTGACCAAAGTCAACCCAAAGGCTAAATTTTCACAACTTAGGACCTCAAAGACAGACAACTCTCACTGCTCAGGTTCATATTTCAGGACTGATGGAATCGACGAAATTCCATGCCGACACTCAAAACTCCAAAAGACCCTAAAAACTACTTTCTTAACAATATAAGCCTTTCAAACTCAAAATTTGCCAAATTCTCAATTTTTAACTCAAAATTCAAAATCAACTTTTCAAACTCAATCATAAAAGACTCTGGGTCGATATCAGGAGGGGCAAAATGGTAAATTTATGAAACTTTTCAAAAATAACCGACCAGATCATTACATTTAAGTTTAAAGTTGATTAAGTCTTGGTTCTCGTTTGAAGTTGATTAAGTCTTAGTTTTCTAGAATATTTATATTTATAATTATACCTTTGATTCTGGAACTAGGCTGAAACAACATCAGAGCATTACTCTTTTGTTTAGTCACTATTGTTCTCTATAAGCTTATTTAATATAATAGCATGTTTACTTGCTTAATAACGAGCTAATTAACAAGTTAAATCAACCTATGTATTCTTGACTTTGTAACAAATTCAACTGTACCGATTTCCAGATAAACAAAGGTGTGATCGATGGAGTAGAAAAATTCCTCCATTCTATTTAGAATCGAGCTCTGTCAATGAAAAAATCTCTAGAATGCTTTCTCAACTTTGAATATGAATTAATCAGATCAGTGCATTGCGAATACCAAATGATTGCACAAATGAGTGTTAATCCAGTCAAATACCACGTTGGTGTTGATTTTTGAGGGGCGTTAATTAATTAATCTTTATCTTTTTAACACCAAATTAGTCTGCTTTTGTTACGTGATTAATTAAGTTGACTACCTTAAATAATTTGGATTCCTCGATGGAAAGTGATTAAATTAAACAACTCATTACGGTATCATGATGGATTTTGAGCATATAGATTAAGACTACGTACTACATGAAACCTTACATTCTGTTTGGATGGCGTTATTTCATATTGTTTCATAATGTATTGTATTCTACTATATATTGTATCGTATAGTTTTAATATTTTATGTTTCGATACTTTGTATTATTCATTATTACATAATGTCATACATCAACAATTTGAATGATAAACCTATAAGAAAAGTAGGATATGAGAGATGAACACATCATATTACAATGGATATATGTACTTAATACAATAGAAGTTATTTTCTATGAAAAATGTTTGGTAGATGAGTTAATTATATGAAAAATGACTTTCACCATAAGTGAGAGAAGTCGTTTCACCTTTCGATGAGAAGTCATTTTCCTCGTATCATACCAAACAAAAAAGTTCAAATTGAGTTAAATGCATGCATCACATGAAGCCCTTTTTTTTTTTTTTTCTTGTATGATTTTCTGGTAGACTATAGTTAAGGAAAAAGGAACAATACAAAGTTATGGAAATCTAAAGGGAAAAACACCATACACTGTAGTTTTCTCTTTTCCACCTAACTACATTACTTAACTCCTTGGATACTTTATTTTTTACACTTGAAGTCAAATTAATAGGCATTAGGGAAAGCCTTAACCTTTTAACTTCAATTGTATGGATTTTGACCTCAATTTAATTTAATTTGTCACTTGACTATTATAAAGTAGTGTAATTTCTTCTTATCGTTATCCTCTACTTCTCATCCTTACCCACCAGCAGCGCATATGATAGGTAAATAATATTTCTTGATCCATCGATAGCAGAGTCATTAAAGGAATCGAGTGAATGATCTTAAAAATCGTTTTAAAAGTAGAGTTTTACTAGTCTGAAAACTCAAAGTAAGGTCAAAATTCAAATTAATAAGCGGCAGGATGTGCTTCCGGTCGACATGTTTGCTTCATCATAAGATGCACAGTTTGGTCATTTTATGTATTTTTTTAAATTTTAGTTTGTTTGCTTTATTTTTTTAATTTAGAATTATGATAAATTATAATAATCAATAATTTTAAATATTTAACGGATATAAAAAATTTGATTGACTCTTGAAATTTTATTAGTGCTACATAAATTGGGACAGAGTAAGAGCAAGCAACATATATTATTTGAAATGACATAAAAGTACTATAAATCACAACATATATTATTTGAAATGACATAAAAGTACTATAAATCACAATAATTAACAACATATTTATTTAAAAGACATTAATAATTTAAATGGTCCTCTAAATTCTATTAGTGCCACATAAATTTAGATAGAGGAAGTAAAATATATTATTTGAAAATTACAAAAATGGTATTATATATTACAATAGCTGGCAACTTAAAATATTTAAAAGACATATTTAAAATTTGGTTGACTCTCAATATTCTATTAGTGTCACATAAGTTGGGACCGAGAAAGTAAAATATATTATTTGAAAATAATGTAAAAAGTACTATAAATCACAATAATTAATAACATAAATTAAAAGTCATATAAAATATTTGATTAATTGACTCTCAAAATTCTATTAGTGCCACATAAATCGAGATAACCAAAGTATCATATATTATTTGAATCTTTTTAGCTAGAATTGTGGAATTGTCTATTTTTTAAAAAGTAAATAAAGAAATTACTTTGTTAGGACCTTGATATATATAGTCAATTAAATCTCAATCTTTAATTTTTAACTATGTCACGTGACATGTGGCTTCCATCTAAATTAAAAAAAGTGAAAAAATGGAGAAAATAAGTAATGAAAAGGAGCGGAAATCTTAGTAGCTCAGTTGATTGACTATCTGAACTTTCACCTTATTGATAAGAGTTCGATTCCCCACGTTATATTCCCCTCCCCATTCACTCCTAATACACTTTGTATACATATACATTGAGTCCTTAAAATGTGACACAAATCATGTCGCAACATTTCCCCTCAATCAAGTGAGGTGAAAAATGTGACACAAATTATGCTCATCAACAAAATATGACTAACACGACACTACATTAAATTAATTATACAGCAAGTGAGGAGAAAAATGTGAATTTATTATGCTTCCTTAGTTATATAATTACTTCTATATTTTGAGTTTGGGTCCAAACATTCATTTTCTACCAAAACAATAATTGTTTAAAGAAGTGTATGTATCACAATTCACACATGCCACATTTCATATTTGGAATTGGAAGGATTTGCAATAGTTAAAACTGGAATTTAAACCATATGACATCAAGGCTATTAAAAACAAAGATTTTTCTTATCGCGAATCAACAAGAAATTCATACTATAGAACATGGTTTTTCTGTTTCATTTTCATCGAATCGTCGAATCGACCGCTCACTGAGAAAATGCATGATTGGAAACAGATTTCCATTAAAATACTAGGAAAAGTTATTAGACTTTTTTTTTCTTTTCTTTTTCACTGATTCAATCAAAATATTCATGAAAATATTCCTAAAATATTTTTCCGTGGAATAAAATTTTAATGGGAAATTAGTAATTATTTTGTAGTGTAATGCTTTAATAATACAACTAAATGGATGCTTACTACACCAAATAGTTTGGAGTGTGTCTAGTGATAACCAATCTCATTAACTCTTATATCATTGATTGAACAACAAAAACAAATATAAGATGCGACTTTGATCTTATTTAAAGCAAGAATTGAGAGAACTTTATTGTGACAAACATATATATCTTTATTTATTGATACAAACAAAATTACAACCACCTTAAATGGGGACATAGTCACCGTCCATAAAGATCTCTCATACCTAACAATTAACATAATTTGAAATTCAGTTCAACACATATTGTCATCTTATTAAATATTTATTGAACGATTTTGGAAGATAATAAAATGATGTTACATAGATTTATTACGATAATTTATTGATTCAATCTTTATGTTTGGCGTGATACTCTAATTTCGAGTGAAAAGAATAACAGTGATTGCTTATAAATTTCCCTCTCCAAGATGGATTGTGAAATGTGTTATAATCATCAGTTAAATAGATCACGTTTAAAAATTAAATAAACTATTGCATTGAACGACGAAAGAGGACTAGAGCACGGTAAGGGTCATAAATATTCACTTTTACTTGTTCATTATCTTAGAACGAGTTATTTTGTTTCGAAGAGGAAAACAATTTTTTTTAAAAAAAAAAAAGGGGTACGAAGTGGAAGAAGAAACAAATGAGAAAAAGTAACATATAAAACTGATAGGAGTAATAAATAATTGAAAAAAAAAAACAAAATAAAGAAGAAAGGTCACATTTTCAGCTTTTTTTTTTAGCTTTCATGTGACCCAAACAGAATAATATTACTGATTATTATATTGTCAATTTAATAAAATATCAATTTTATTCCAAATTTAATTTTAAATATCACATTTTATCATATTAAACTTGGGAATAATTTTATTCTATATCTCATTTGAATTAAATCAATACAAGAATTAAAATTCAAAATTATAATCTCAAAAATAATTAATACGAGAAGCAAACCATCTTTAAATTTTACTACATACAAAGAAAATTATATGAGAATAAACTTAATACAAGATCAAGTGTGTTGCTAGTTTAATTTAGGTTGGATTTCAAGCTCAACGTGGACAACTGGACATTTGTGTTTATTTATAGTACTTGTTGTTTAGCCTCATTTATATTAATATATATAAAAAAATGTTGATAAGAAATTAATCACGAAGGACATGTTTGATGAGATAGATAAAGCAAGATAATTCTCGAATAAATTTTTAGTATCAATTAATTCTTTGTAAAGTTTGGAATAATTTTATTGCAGAATTAACTAGTATTGAGATAGACTATATTTGCCTCTGGGTGGAATGATAATTTTGTGATAACTTATTTCAGGATAAAATAGTTAAAATGAAAAAAATACTTTCTCCAATCTTTTTTATACATCACTTTTCACATCATTTGAGTATATTTTTGTAAACAAACAACTTATTCTCAAAAATTATGCAATGCATTTTTAATACAATAAACCAAACATTTACTAAAGAAATAATACTAGAATAACTAATTTCGACATAATTAATCTCATCATAATTTGTTTTCAAACAAAATGACCCCTAATTTCACAACAATAAAAATGAATTGATTCTTACTGTCATTCAACAAATAATTATTGTCTCAAAAAGTTATTTTTATTAAAAATATAAAATATAAAAAATATGACTTTTTGAGATAATAACTAATTAATTGAGTAAGAATAAACCATATCACTGTGCCAAAGCTCCTCCTTGGACGATTTTTTAAGTCGCGAAGAAAAAAATCTTTAAAATTATACTAATACAACTTTCGAAATTACAAGAAAAAATATTTTAAAAGTATTTATAATATTTCCTTCATTTCAATTTATTTATTCTATTATTTTTATTCAATTACTAAAACTATGTCATTTTCCGTTAACTTTTCACATATCATGTTTAATATCACAAAATTTATAGTATTTTAATAATTTGACATATTTTAAGTTTAGAATATCACCAAATTCAACTTTTTTCTTTATTTTATTAAATTTCATATCAAGTTAAAATAAGACAAACAAATTAAAACAGAAAGACTCAGGGAAAACTATATACTCAATATTTAACTATATCAGAATCTAACTTTGATTTGTTTATTTGTTAAGTATTGATCACTTATATTTTTTTGTGCGTACAACACTGTAAATAAAAAAATATAAAGTCGAATATAAATATGAAATATCTAATAGTTTAGACAATACACGTGAGTTGAAATGCTACCAACTTTAAGGTAGCATTAATATATTTAAGTATTAATCTAAGCCAATAAATTATAATAATGTAACTATACTGAAAATGGTTATCAATAATACTAAAAATTGGCCACTTCCAATTGCATAAGTTGTTAGAAATGAAAAAAACCATTACAAGTTGCACAAAGTTACAAACACCCCCAATATTGACTAATAACAATATATGGACTTATTCTTACAAACTAATTAATCTTTACTTAAACACACCCCTCCAAAGTAGTAAGTATTAATTAGTAGTAATTACTAATACTAAAAATTTCTTAATCCTAGATCCTGCTGATGATGATTAAGCCCTTAATTTATAAACCAATTAATATTGCATGATGTCTGCGGTCATGATGGGGTGGTACATATAATTCCAAGATTCGTTCTGAATAAGCGCATCAGCCAAAGACGATTCATAAATTATCTGATCATTTGATATTCCATTGTCGTTGTCGTTGTAACTCAAGACACTTGTGATTTTTGTCAGGGACTCGAACCTTTGTTTGAGTTCAGACACTTGTGCTCTTAGGTTGAGTTTTCAGCCTCAATATTCAGGTAATTTTGGGTCGTGACACTCATGCTTGTCAATATTTCGTTATTTTCTTTCATGAGATTGGACAATCGGGACATGAGATTATCCAAATGCTTTTGTTTCTTCATTCTCGATCTCCGAGCTGATTCGCGATTTGATATCATTCTCTTCCTCTTTCTCTCATCCATCAATTGTTGTAAATCTTCTTCTGAACCCGAGTTTAGAAGTGTATATGACCCTGACCCCGACCCTGACTTTGACCCTGACCCTGATGATGTTCCACTTGATGAAGCCATGACCAATTTTTTTTTTTAAATAATAGTAATTAAAAATTAGCAGGACCCAAAATAGTGATTTTTTTGGTTGAAAATATAAGTAGTACTTATGTGTATGCAATAATAATAATTTTATGGGGGGAATTAATTAAATAACATAATTAATTTGATTATGAGATGCAATAAAACCAATAGAGAAAAACAACAGAAAAAGATTGCACCAAATGGGTCTTGCGCCTATATGTGGTTATCATAAAACCACAAAGAAAGAGTTCATTGAGAATTGCAGACATCAATTTCAAAGATGAGAAATAATAAGTTTAGCATCATGTCAGAGAATAATATTACTGATTATTATATTGTCAATTAAATAAAATATAAATTTTATTCCAAATTAAATTTTAGATATCACATTTTATCCTATTAAACTTGGGAATAATTTTATTCTACATCTCATTTGAAGTAAATCAATACAAGAATTATAATTCAAAATTATAATCCCAAAAATAATTAATACGAGAAGAAAACCATCTTTATATTTTACTACATACAAAGAAAATAATATGAGAATAAACTTAATACATGATCATTGATCAAGCGTGTTGCTAGTTTAATTTAGGTTGGATTTCAAGCTCAACGTGGACATTTGTGTTTTATAGTACTTGTTGTTTAGCCTCATATATATATATATATATATATATATAATGTTGATAAAAAATTAATCACGAAGGACATGTTTGATGAGATAGATAAAGATTCTCAAATAAATTTTTAGTATCAATTAATTCTTTGTAAAGTTTGGAATAACTTTATTTCAGAATTAATAATTAGTATTGAGATAAATTATTCTGGTCTATGAGTGGAATAATAATTAATTTTGTGATGACTTATTTCAGGATAAAATATTTAAAAAGAAAAAAATACTTTCTCCAATCTTTTTTATACATCACTTTTCACAGTATAAACACATATGGATATGAAGGATGTTTTTGTAAACAAACAACTTATTCTCAAAAATTATGCAATGCATTTTTAATACAACAAATCAAACATTTATTAAAGAAATAATACTAGAATAACTAATTTCAACTTTTCATATGTCATGTTTAATACCACAAGATTAAATAGCATTTTAATATTTGACATATTTTTAGTTTATAATATCACAAAATTAAAAAAAATTCTTTACTTTCTCAAACTTTATATCAAGCTAAAATAGGACAAATAAATTAAAACAGAAGACCGAAGGAATACTATATACTCAATATTTAATTATATCAGCATCTAACTTTGATTTGTTTATTTGTTAAGTATTGATCACTTATAATTTTTTGTGCGTACAACACTGTAAATAAATGAAAAATTTAGGTCGAATATAAATATGAAATATCTAATAGTTTAGACAATACACGTGAGTTGAAAAGCTACCAACTTTAAGGTGGCATCAATGTATTTAAATATTAATCTAAGCCAATAAATAATAATGTAACTATGCTGAAAATGATTATCAATAATACTAAACATTTCCCACTTCTAATTGCATAAGTTGTTAAAAATGAAAAAAAAATCATACTAATTAGTAATTACAAGTTGCACAAAGTTACAAACACCCCCAATATTAACTAATAACAATATATGGACTTATTCTTACAAACTAATTAATCTTTACTTAAACACACCCCTCCGAAGTAGTAAGTACTAATTAGTAGTAATTACTAATACTAAAAATTTCTTAATCTTAGATCCTGCTGATGATGATTAAGTCCTTAATTTATAAACCAATTAATATTGCATGATGTCTGCGGTCATGATGGGGTGGTACATATAATTCCAAGATTCGTTCTGAATAAGCGCATCAGCCAAAGACGACTCATAAATTATCTGATCATTTGATATTCCATTGTCGTTGTCGTTGTAACTCAAGACACTTGTGATTTTTGTCAGGGACTCGAACCTTTGTTTGAGTTCAGACACTTGTGCTCTTAGGATTGAGTTTTCAGCCTCAATATTCAGGTAATTTTGGGTCGTGACACTCATGCTTGTCAATATTTCGTTATTTTCTTTCATGAGATTGGACAATCGGGACATGAGATCATCCAAATGCTTTTGTTTCTTCATTCTCGATCTCCGAGCTGATTCGCGATTTGATATCATTCTCTTCCTCTTTCTCTCATCCATCAATTGTTGTAAATCTTCTTCTGAACCCGAGTTTAGAAGTGTATATGACCCTGACCCCGATCCTGACCCTGACCCTGACCTTGACCCTGATGATGTTCCACTTGATGAAGCCATGACCATTTTTTTTTTAAATAATAGTAATTAAAAATTAGCAGGACCCAAAATAGTGATTTTTTTGGTTGAAACTATAAGTAGTACTTATGTGTATGCAATAATAATAATTTTATGGGGGAATTAATTAAATAACATAATTAATTTGATTATGAGATGCAATAAAACCAATAGAGAAAAACAACAGAAAAAGATTGCACCAAATGGGTCCTGTGCCTATATGTGGTTATCATAAAACCACAAAGAAAGAGTTCATTGAGAATTGCAGACATCAATTTCAAAGATGAGAAATAATAAGTTTAGCATCAATATATATTTACTCAAAAATAGACAAATATTTTATTTAAGAAGAAAAATAGAGTAATGCTAGAAAGTGTATAATAATAGAGAGAAGAAAGAAGGTAAAAGAGAGAGGATTATTCTGGTGTTTTAGCTTGGATTTTATAGTTGAAAAAAGTGGGTGACAGCCTCTGAAATTTTGTTGAGGGTATTGGTAAAAAGAGAAAAAAAAAATTAATTTTAATGTAAGGAAAATTAATCAAGTGGAAATATATAAAAGTGAGTTTGGAATCTTTAGGGGAAAAGGGTAATATAATGGGACATGTGGGGTTAGAACAGAAAACTCCACAACCTTATAGATCCAGCTGGGGAGCAACATCACCACAGCTAGTTAATGTCTCAAATCAAATGTTTCAAAATTTTGTTACAGTAAAAATAGTAAGTATTTTTTCATTCTTAATTAGATGCTTTGAGTTTAAATTTTCTTAGGTGTGGAGTTGTCTTTAGAGCGCTAAAACGTGAATCTGAATTTAATTGAGCTTCAATGTGGATATCAGACACCGAATGAAAAACAAAAAAATATTTTAATTATTTTTACTTTTAGTTCTTTCTTTTTTACTTGAGTTAAAAAATTATTGTGTACATGGTGTGAAGGACTGTTAAGGATGTTTAGATTGACTTATATTAAGTAACTTTAATTTTTTTAAAAAATATTTTGAATGACAAAACATATTTTTAAGCACTTTCTTTTAAGTTCAAATTAAAGTAAAAAATTGACTACCTCAACTTATGAGTTTTATTTTTTAGCTTATAAATTACTTTTAAAAAGTCAATTCACATCCCTTAATGTGCGTGCATGATGAAGGGCGTGCTAATGAGGTTAGATTTTTGAAGAAGGATACATATAATACTTTAATAAATTTCATATTTTAGTGAAAGAGGAAAGAGAATATAATTTTATGAGACAGAATACAAGTTCACATCAAATATATATACATACTTGGAGCTCGATAATAACATCATCCAAGAGACAAATTCATCAAGTCTATCAAATTAAAATAAATAATACGTGTCATGAGTTTGGACTGTCGTTACACTAGAAATGGAGAACTTCTTAGCAGGAAATCAGAAATCTTTTTATACTCCTTAAGAAACATATTTCCTAAATCTAAATTAATTGGGTCGATATATAACTGTTAAGAGGAGGCAATATTCTCTTGGATCATAAGTTCTCAAGTTTCAGTCTAAATTTATCTGAAATTTACCATACTTAGTTATATTGACTATGATTCTTAATTAGTACTCCCTCAAATTCATTTACATGACAATCATTTTCATGGCTAGAATCAACTTATTATCCACCTTGAGACCTAATTAATTTTAATTCGCCTAAAAAATATTTATTTTACTAACACTCCGATCAGATACGATTTTATTTTCATAATTCAAACTCGATACATTGAATTGAAAATAAAAGAAATACTTATCGACACATCACAACATTTGATGATACTAACAAGAACTGTGGTGGAGTGGTAAGTAGTGGTGTACAAGTCAAACCGAACCAACGAACCAAATCAAACCCAAAAAAAAAAACGATTTGTGGTGTGGTTTGGTTGGTTTGGCGGTTGAAAAAAAAAGCCGACCACTCTTGGTTTGGTTTGGTATTAAAAGAAAAAAAGTCAAATCGAACTCAAACCAAACCAACACACACACACACACACACATATATATATATATAATTATTTTATTTATAGATAAAAAAAATATTATTTATAATCTACTTTGTTAATATATTTTTAGTTAGTTTATAGTTTTCAATGTTTATATATTTTATTTCGAATTTGGGCTTGTAAAATTTTGTAAATATTATTTATGATCTACTTTGTTAATATATTTTTAGTTAGTTTATAGTTTTCAATTTTTATATATTTTATTTCAAATTTGGGCTTGTAAAATTTTATTTATATATATATATAAAATTTTATTTTATTTATAGATAAATAATATTATTTATAATATACTTTTTTAATATATTTTTAGTTAGTTTATAGTTTTCAATGTTTATATATTTTATTTCAAATTTGCTTGTAAAATTTGTAAATACTTTATTTTGTATTAAGATCTGAAGTTACAATCATATTGTTATAGTTTTTCAAATTCGAAGTTAACAATTTACTTTGTAAATATTTAGTTTGCATGTAGCCTTTAATCTTATTAATTTAACATAAAGAACGTTGATATTTTTAAAAAATAATTTGTACTCATGTGAATTTTACCGTCTTTTCAAAAAATTCTATTCATTTAACATATTTTAACTTTAGCTTATCACACATGTAAGTGAAACTATATTTGATCTCTTTTTCAAATATTGTATAGTTGTAAAAAACCGAAAAAAAAAAACCAAAAAACCGAAAAAACCCGAAAGAACCAACTAAAGTCTAAACCGAAAAAACCGACTTTATGTAGTTTGATTTGGTTTTTAGATTTAATAAATCGACATAATTGATTTAGATTTTTTTTAATGAACCAAACCAAACCGACCTATGTACACCCCTAGTGGTAAGTACTCTTTTATCCTTAACCAGAGGTCTCGGGTCGAGTTATCTTGGGTACGGAGTCGTCTTTGTTAGAGAACGCCCCTCTCTCCACAATGTGAGACTTTTCGATGCGAATCCAAATATAATCGGACTCCAATTTGAATACCGAACACCATGTAGGAAACAATATATTTGCATACAGTACAAAACTACAAACACATCATGTGGGGAGGTAAAAGCAAAGAAAACAAGAATCTTTGATGAATCCCAGGTGAAATTAAAGAGAATCCTAGTAGTACTGATCAGATGCACAACTCTTGGAAAAAGGTTTCTTCAACCCTTGTCACTTTCCACTAATTAAACCAAATTGTAAGTGAAATTAAAGTTGTCCTCTTTGATCAGCTTTTCAAACTTTCTTTTTCTAATTACCTTGATGTTTTCTTTACAAGATTGTGTTATTAGTGTTCATCAAAATATACATATACTAATAATAATCAAAAAAAATTTAGCAATAATAAGAAGCATCTAGTCATCATAGTGCAATTCGTGTTAATTTTGTCATAAACACACCCTTGCATTTAGTGCTTTATTAACGATAACTAAGTAATTAACCATCATTTATACTTATTTTAGGTGCATGATGATCATATGCCCAATAGGAGATGCATGATATATGACAAAAATCAGAGTTGGACTTACCTATGGGTATCTATAACTATAAATTGAATTATTTGTGATCGCGATAAAAACTCATATATAGTATATTTCAGTGAGGTGGTAACCTCCTACGCCATCATGTCATTTGAGCAGAACACTCTAAGAAAGTCAGACGACTTGGTTTTATAACAAAAAAGTCAATAAGAAGTCCCATATTAGGTAATAAAGTGTTTTTTAACAAAATCGACTTTATATTCAAAGGAATTCGATGAAGAAGTACTTACCAGTTATCATCCCACCATAATTCTTGTTGGTGGGTATATATTGTACTTTTGTTTGTTACTTATATGGTGGAAAAGTGTGAGATTGTGTGTGGAGTGTGAAGGGGTCATTCCATGTGCAGACCATTAAGGTTCTTTCTGACTTGTACATGAGGCATGCAGGAATTAATTCCCAGATCTAACACTATGTACTTTACTTTGAATGGGTCCATAATTTATGATTTATAAGTAAAAAAATTATAAAATTTATAATTTTTGATTTTCTTTGACTTTAAAACAAACGTTTAATGAGCATTATTTTATATAAACATTATAAAAGTGCTAAAAACTATTTTGATTTAAAGGTATTTAAAATAAAGTAATCCAAATTCAACAGGCTCTTGATATTGGCTTAACTTCATCTTTTTTATTTCTTTTCTCTTCCCTAGAAGCTTTAATCTTTATATTTTCTTGACGATTCAAATTCACAATTTTAAGATTGAACCTTTTGTCACAATTATAGAAACACACAGAAATATACAAAAGATACAAGAATTTATAAATAAAATACCTAAGGAATCCCTTTTATCAATATTGGCTTACTTTTTGATACCAACTTTAAATTGAAAAAAAGATGGCATTAACTTCCCTTTAAATAAAGGTGGATTACATACTTAATGTTTCAAATCCATCTTACATTAGTTACATATGTGTAAAACATTAATGTCTTATAATTTGGTTGAGGATCAAGTTACTTTGAGATTAATATTTTAAAATTGTTATTCCATCCTTAATGTGAAGGAAAATAATACTAGGGAACAAATTATCTTGTAATTTTATTTTAATTAAATATGAGATAAATTTATTCTAAAATTAATTATTCAGTATACCTCATACCAAACCAGCTCTAATATAAATAAAATAGTTATACACTTTAGAATCTAGTAGTACTAAACTTTCTCAACTAAAAATTTACATCTAAAATTCTGAATTCGTTTCTATAAAATATTTCAAAATCAAAACCTTTTAAACATTTTCATTAATCAAGTGACGAATGGGAGGCATGCATGCTTAACTAGTAGTCATGATGTTTTAATTGCAAATAAATAATTAAAACTAATTAAGTGAAAATATTCTGATTAATCAATAATGTAGCTAGCGGTCTTGGTCTAATTCTGGTACAAGGTGCCTATCAATAAGGTCTTATTCTTGTCAAGAATATTACATTATTTATATTATTAATATATAGTCTTCAAAATTAAATTAAGTGTTTAATTAGAGGGTGGCTGAAGATTCTTTGACCACACATTCAAACACCTAATTATGATTAAATTGATAACATAAAAGATATTATATGTTGTCAAATAAACTGAACTCTTTTAATATAAAAGTTTTTTCACATTATGTGCTCATTTAAAATAAAAAGAGATCGACATTTGATGTAATCAAAAGAAATTTGTCAGATATTCAACAAATCAAATATACTATTACACATTTGAAATAATATGTCTCATGAAAGATTATATTAACAAGGGAAAAGTGTCTGAAATATATTCAAACTTTGACCGAAATTGCAGTAACGATACCAAACTTTAGAAAGAAACTTTTACCTCCTAAACTATTTAATAGTGTATTTTAAAGATATATATATATATATGCCCACGTGTACATCATAAATATTTCATAATTATAAATAATAACGTGTCCACGTGGGCACATATATACCTTTTAAATACACTATTAAATAGTGCGGGGGGGTAAAAGGTCCTCCACAAAGTTTGGTATCGTAACAACAATTTCGGCCAAAGTTAGAGTATTTTTCAAACACTTTTCCCTATTAACAATTGAAAAACAATTTTAGAAAAAATCAATTATATAAAAATTATTACGATTTTATAACTCAAAGAATTAGAAGAATAAATTTTATGAAACATACATTTAAAAAAAATAATTAAGACCTTTATTTAATTTTGATTTTAGGTCACTGAGGCAGCTCTTGATATCTTCCCAGCTTAGAGCTGCAAATCATGAATCCCAATTTCTGGGAAGTCCAGAGTAACCAAATTAAAATTGTGTGTATCCCTTAGTTTTCTAATTAAGATTAGACCTAGACATTTAATAAGATTTTCAAAACAATTTTTTTTTGACTTATCAAATAATAATAACCTCTAATTTATGATTATTATTTTTAAAATTTTGTTTTTATTACACGGTGGTAGGAAAAGAGGAAATTAGAGAGAAGATTACAATATAGAAATTGAACTCTCACCAACAAAGGTGAATATTCAGATAGCCAAACAACTAAGATAATATGAGGTGTTCAGTTTGACCTTGATTTTTTTTTCTTTTCTGTCCGAGTTCAACTCTGGAAAACACGTTTGACCTTACAATTCTAGAATTTTCAAGAATCTGAAAAAAGAACAAAAAGGTTTTTTCCCCATTTTTTTCACTCGAAATTACTAAACAAAAAGTCAAAAACAACTCCAAATCCATGGCCAAACACACATCTCTTTCAAATATCATTTTTTACTTTAAAAACAAAAAATATTTTTTTCCAAATTTCACAATAAAACATGACCAAGCACTCACTAAGATTTGTAACGATTGGTTCCCGTCGTTATATAAAAGCCAATGGGAAAAAATTTTGGGCCGGAAAACTTTTCCGTAGTAACTTGGGATTTCCCAACCTAGTCCAGATTTGAACGAAATCGGAGTCAGTAAGTTCTAGGGAAATCTGGTAGCGATTGGGTGATCTAATTATGATTTTGATTACATGAGTAGATAGCTAAGACGTTAAGGAATCCGTATGACTTTACGTAATTGAATTCGGGCGAGTAGAACTCTCAAAACTAATCTTGGCGTGAACGGGTAGTTTCTGAGTGTCATTGGTTGAAGGTGTGTTGTGAAATGGGGGTATTGGAAATATTAAAATTGCTCATTGTTTCCGTGCAAGCCACTAAGGCAGGATTTTCCCGCCAGGGCGGGGCCGCTGCAGTGGGGCGAGTACCACTATGGCGAGACAGACACGACTTAAAGTCAGAAATAAACCCCAAAAATGTTTTATTCTGTAATTTTCGAACTTGAGAGCTAAGGAACGAACCCAGGAGTCTTCTTGACAGTTTTCCACTATTCTTGAGGCTAAAGGTAAGGTTTTCACTCCCCAAATCCATTTTTCGATCCGTAGAACCTAGTTCTTTGGGTTATTATCGATGGGGAGGGTTTTGATCTGGAAATTATGGTGGAAAAGGCCCTAATTTGGATAGTGAGATCATGGGTTTGATCTAAGTCTGATAGGATTGTTGGTAATTCGGGTAATTAGTTATTGTTTATTGATTTCCGTGTTATAATTATTGTTTGTAGACCAAGAACAAGAGGAACAAATCCGGAAAGGGAAGAATCAAGTTTCTTAGGGGATTCAAGCTTGTTTCAAGGTAGGTGATGGTTGTGATTTCATGTTGTGTGATGTATGTTTGTTCTTGCTTCATTATAATACATGTATGTATGCGAATGTTGCATTATTGATCACACTAGTTGTAAATGAGCTTAGATGAACCATTGTATGCCATGAATCATGACTTGATTGTGTGATTTGAGAATATACTTGTGATTGTGATTGTGGCTTGTTGAATGGATCGGGTGTTGCGTTCCGACACACTAACTGAGATCGGTTGCCACGTTCCGACATAATTATTGGGATCGATTGCCACGTTCCGGCATAAACATTGGATCGGATACCACGAACTGGTACACTAACTGTTTGAGTTTGAGTAAAATGAGAGGGACAATGACTTGTTGTAATTGCATGTTGTTGAGAATGTGATAATCGATATTGTACACGTTCAGTATTTGCATGTTTATTATGTTGTAATGGCTTATATATGTATGTTGCACTTAGTGGGATAACCGTGTGATCCTACCAGTACACTGTGGTCATGTACTGATACTGCACTTGCTCTTTCTTTGTTGAGTACAGGGGAATCTTCAGGCGGCTATTGACAGACCTCGCTTAGAAAATCAGTGATCGTTCGAATTCAAGGGTGAGCCAGTTCTTCCGGGCTGCCATGAGTTCTCTTTTTGTTTAAGTCCACATTTCGGACTTAGACTTTCTAGTTAGTTATTAGTACATTAGTTTGGGGTTATAAACCCTCTTGTTTAGACTTATGGATCTTGTTAGAGTTTTCATGCGTTGACTTTCAGGTTCTAGGTGTTACTTCCGCATTTGTTTAGTTGTTAGACTTTTGTTGGAGTTTATGGGAACTCCCTATTTTTCTTTCCTTAGCATTTAACTTGCTTCCGTAACTTAAATGCCTTAGTATTTTGATTAAAGTTGGTTAGCTAATTAGTATTAATGGTTCTCCCACCGGAAGATTAGTGTGGGTGCCAATCACGATGGTTTGGATCGTGATAAGATTCCTCCTAATTTATTTCTTTATGTCCCTATATTATATATATATATATATATCATTTTTGTTTCATCCTAATTAGTATCCAAACCAGAAAAAGGTAGAGATGCAAGTTGTAATACATATAATTCAACTGTTGAAATCTTTGGAGAATTATTCTTAAAAGCAGCAACTGAACCCCAACTTGTGGGAAGTCCAGATAAGCAAAAATAAAATTGTATGTCCCCTACTAAAATGATAAGTAATAATGATGAAACACAAGAAAACTAGAGCAGGGACAGTGGAATTCAAGCTCAAAAGTTATCATAAAGAAAGACAATAATAATAATAAAAGGTAACGTACCATTTCTTTGATTTATTGAATCCCAATTCCCAATTGTTCGTGAGTTTCTCTTCAAGGTATACTTCCTAAGTTCCACTTACTTTTCCCTTTTTGTACTCAAAATCAAAGATAGGATTCACATGTTTTGATTTAAGATTCATCTGAATTTAATATTTTTATTACGCAGTATAAATTTTTATGTGATATGTTTAGGTAGTTTAATCATAACAAGAGATTATATTGACTTGATGTTAAAACATATATATGCTGACTTTCCTTATTTATTAAACGTGTCTATTTTTTTATATTTTGACATGTAGTAAAATTTTTAGCTGCAACTAATTTTATTTCTTTATATTTTAAAATTTCTGACTCCCTATAACTCTACATAAAAGTGGTTTCAAGTTGTAGAATTTGAGTTACTTCTTTAGGATTTTTGTTAGTGCTTTTAATGTATCAAACTAAGACGACAATATCTTGGCAGAGAGAAAAAAAAGAAAAGAAAAAGAAGAGAGTATCTTGAGAGAATCACAATGATTCATTACATTGAAAAAACAAAAGTTATTTATAATTGCCTTCACATAACATGGGAGAGACCTCGTATCCCATGACTAATGTCTTGAGGGCCCAACACTTGTTAATTCCTTTCAACTAGCTACTTCCTCCCACCCATAGTTAGCTACGTTATTCTTCATTTCTAATAATAGATTTTAAATTTGAATTTTTTTAAATATGGAATCGTCTTGTTTGGGAGCACTTTACCCTTAAATTACTGGTACAATAAATCAATAATTATAGTAAATACTATTATTTGATAAAAAAAATTCCATGGACAAGCTTTACACGTCAACTATGAGCTTCTTTATTTTTTGTAAAATCTAAAATTATGGGTGTATATTTTTGCAAATATAAACTTATGAGTTAAGTTTTAGATTTTAATTACTTTGAAATCACAGTTTGGATATTCAATCTTACGTTTTTAACAATTTGGGATTAAGAATTATGATTTTGAAGTTGAAATTTCGTTCAAATTTCATAAACATATTAATTTGAATCAGGCACCCAATTTTTACAATGCGACGCTAAATGTCCTTGTTGAGAGAGATGCCTTCATTGTGAAGCAAAAATGAAAAAGCCCCTAAAAAGTATGAGCTGCTGGTTCATCCACGCTGTGTAATTCTCCATCATTCTTCTTTTTTATTTTATTTCATTTAGCACTTGATATGTTAATTAATATTAATAATTAATAATAAAATGGATAAGCCAGCACAAAGGATCTCAGTTACGAAAATTCTTTTTTTTTTCTTTTCATGCATTGATAAATAAAAAAAAAATAGATAAGTTACATGAACAAATAAAGTTAGAATTTAGAAACCAAATTACTAATGAGGGTGGTGATAATTATCATGATAAAGGTGGTTGGTGTTGTGGTGACTGTCATTATGGTGGCTTGGTAGTGGTGTTAGTGATTGTAATGGTGAAGTTGTTTGGTGTTATTAGTTGGTGGTAGCTAAAATGTGTGGTGGTTGATGATGTCTTGGTGGTGATATTAGTTATATGATGGAGGTGGTTGACAGTAGAGATTGACCACAATGATGGTAGTGGTTCATTGTAATGGTGGAGGTGGCAGCGGTGGCATGATTGAAGAGTTTGTGGTAGTAGTTGGAAGCGGAGCTGGTTGTAATGACGAAGTTTGTTAGTAGTAGGAATTGACTATAGTGGTGGAAGTGGTTGATAGTGGTGGTGGAGGTGGCGGCATCTACAGAGACGGGGTGGTGGCGACAATGGATATGATTATAATGATGAAAGAAGTAAGTGTAGTTGCAGTTGACAATAGTGGTTAGCAACAATGGTGGTTGTAATGGCAGAGGTGTTCAGTGTGGTGGCTAGTGATTGTGAGTAGAGACGAGTGATGGTCAATATTATCCACACATGAATACCTCTTAATGATATTAAGACTTTACTCTACATCTAAAATGATTAAGACCTAGTCAAACCATTAAGTGTCTTAAATCTTAATGGAAATAAATGCACTTAATGATTTAATATCTATGAAAATAATTGTATTTAATAGTCTGAATCATTAAGATTTAAACCTCTATTAAGTGCAAACAAATGAGGTCAAAATATTTATAATAAGATTTTTACAGACACTTTAAACTTGACCTACCTTTTAAGTAAAATGCCCTATGAGTGATTTTACTAAACATGTTCCTTTACCAATATTTGCAAATCTTAATGAGGCGAACAATTGAAACAATTTTGACCTCTATAAAATGCAAAATGGGTTCTTAACCCAAAGGTTTGGTCTAAAATATTTCTGGGCAAATTTCAAAAGTAGATTAGTTGAGGACCAAAAGATCATGTTTTAAGGCAGGTAATGGGCACCAAAATCTGGTCAAAAGCCCAAGATATATTTGGAGACTAAATTGAGGCCCATGTCCTTTTCAAGTTATCAAAGTAAAGTTCATATATCCATAAATTGAGAGTTGAGTAAAAAAAGGGAAAATTCATAAATAGCTTAGAGTTTGAAATATAATTAACCTCATTAGCTATAGTTTGCCTAATTACGTAGCGTAGCTATAGTTTCAATAGCTATTGTATATCTTTTTTAAATATTTTTTTTATACAAATTGGACTCTCAACTTAATTAATGAAGCAGAAATTTAGTTTATTAAAAAGGTTTAACAATCCCACAAATCATGGTTATTATATTTGATTAGAATTTCTTATCAAATATGTACCTTCTTTGCATCTCATCTATCTTCTCTCAATTATATATATATAAACGTAAATGTATACAAATACTGAAATTATATAAATAAATAGATGGAACGTAAACTTGCTGATAATACACAAATACAAAAAATTAATTGTGTATAATTGATGCAAAAAGATACAAATAAGGTCTAAAAAGTAAAAAAGCCACTACAAACATTGTTACTCTAAATCTATATAATCGTATACAATAGAATATGACATTTATTGATAGAAATACATATCACAAAAAATATACAAAATAAATTATACAAATACCTAAATAATGCTGATATTATATAAGTAATAGTTGAAACGTATACTTGCCAATAATATACAAATACAATTTTTTTGTGTATATAATTGTTGAAAATATACAAATAAGGTCTAAAAAGTATAAAAATCTCAAAAAAAATATTGATTCGTTAAATTCATAGAATCGTATACAACATAATGTGAAATGTAGTGATAGAAATATAAATCACAAAAAATATACAAAATAAATTATATAAGATACCTCAATTTCTTCACCATGATTTTGGTTCATTGACCTAGATTCACCATCTTCTGCCAACAATACCGATGTCCAGCAACTACATAATTGACTCCACCGAGCTAGAGCAAACAACTAATTTGATTATGAATTCATTGCAAAAGTGAAAGACATTTAGATTTTTGTCCATTACAACTCTTCCAATACTGACACTTACATGACGGTCGATACCTGGAATTGATTTTGCACGGTTAGGAGGATTGATTCAAAATTTGAACATTGATTAGGTTGAGTGATTTATGGGGGGATTGAGAGATTTAAGAAAGAAATTAAGTGCTTGTGGAAGAGATATAGTGTGTAGATTTGTATAAAAGGAGAAAAGTAATTCTACACGTCATGATACAAAAAGGTGCATGGGACTCAACTTAGCCATTTTCTTAAACAATAACCGTTTTCCATAATTAATTTAAATTGTACTCCCTCCGTCCACAATTGTTTGGCAGGTATACTAAAAATAGATGTCCAAGATTAATTGTCAATTTAAACAATCAAGAAATAATTAGTCATTTTTTTCCAATTCTGCCCTTAATGATAGTGTAGTTCAATTGAAAAGTTATGTGGACTTTTGGTATTCTTAGTATAGTAAGGTTATATTAGTCAAATTACACTTTGTATTAAATTTTCCTTGAAGGGAGTGCATGACCTTATCATGACAAATAATTGTGGACGGAGTGAGTAGTCATATAGCATAATTAATTACTCAATGCTAACTTAATTATGTAATTTTTCCTAAAAATAAGTTAATATATTTAACTCTTTGAAATTATTCGTTTATTACGAAATTACCTAATTATGAACTTAATTCATTAATTGAATTAACAGAATGATTAAGTGCTAAATAAATCATTTTTTGAATAAGATCTTTTTAATTCATGTTTTTTTTACAAATGAGTGACACTTTTTTAACCGCAATTTTTTAAAAAAATTATCAGTAATTATATCTGTAGATTTTTTTTGACATCTCTAACACCTTGCTCAGAAGCTCATTTGAATCTTTACCATTTCTCTAGTTTTCAAACTGTAAAAAGAAAAAAATAACAGAGAAATTAAAGCTTTAGGCGTGAAGGATCAATATCTTTCGAGAGTTATTGCATGTATATTCTTTAAGGGATGACAACCAATTTTCTATCAGAATACAATAAAGCCTGAAAATATATGCAATTGAATATGCTGCTTCTCGAAATGTTCGTATTTATGGAACTTATGAGATGACTTTTCATAGCAGTCATGTTCTTCATGAACATATGACTTTTCATAATAGTCATGTTCTTTCATGAACATATGATTTTTCATTAGGTGAAATTGTCTGATGGACTCTTACACTTGTATGCGTTTGTATTACGAACCCTCCTACTCAATATTTTGCCAACTAAACCCTTAAACTCATTAAAATACTATATTTAAAATCCTTTTCTCATCAGATCAATGTGTGTAATCCAACCTCTTACACGTGTATATCCATGTCATTTTTCAATGACACGTAAGAAATTAAATATGAAGAAAATTAAAAAAATCAAATATTTAACTTTTCTGAATTCTGAATTTTTTTAAATAGTCATGTTCTTCAATCCTCACAGATGCTCACAATTCGAGCATCAAATTCATGTCAGATAGATGAAATTCTTCTTTATTTGACTTGAAATTTCAATTACAAGTTCACTAACACAAATCTAACGAGCCCCAATCACAAAGTTGAATTAATTTCACAAATTCATGAGAACTATTTGTTGTTCTTCAAGCTTTCTTAAGCTTATCAATGGAATTTTCAACTTTTTCAATACCCACCTTCACCCTTTATGTTAATCCATATCATACTTCATCTTTGAATCTAACACAAACAGTGGTTTCAACTTTTTTTTTAAAAAAAACACTCAAAATTTAGAAAAATGGGGGTTGAAAAAAGAAATTAGGGGCGGGATTTTGATTTGTTGCAAAGAGGAGCGTGAGTTGAAGAAGAAGAAGAAAGAGAGTGAATGACGGGTGATTGCGAGGAAAAACAAGAGAATGGGTGTGGTGGGTGATTTTGTTGAAGAAGAGAAGAAAGTTTAGGGTTAGGGTGGGAAGAGTGCTGGAGAAGTAGATAAATTGGGGTGGAGCGGGGGTGGAGTAGGTTAGGGTGGGAGAGGGTTAATGAAACAATAAAAAAATAATAATTAAAAAATAGCTTTTTTAAAAATATAATATAGTGTATTTACGTGTAAGAATTATTATTAATTATTTCTTACTTATGGCTCAAATTTACTTATAACCCAAGTAATACCATAAATAATTTTTAATAAGGAATAGATCTCGTCTATACATTAGTTACTTGATGGACGTATCAGATTAAGTCATAACCTCTATAAATTGGTCCTCCCTCCACCCATTAGGGTTACCACATATTCTCTACAATAATTTCATCGCTGACGGTTGTGGTAACGTAAGGCTAGGGCAAAGAGGTAGAAACCAATTTACGACTAACACTTCCGTTTTTCTCTGTGATGATGTCTTTCGCATCAGGTATGTGCCTCTAACAATCTCTATGTAAGATTATCGTGTTCAAGATCCTGATATTATGTATTAAAGTATTTAATATTACATATGGTATCAGAGCCTGGATTGTTGAACAAATAATCTTCGTATATCTTACATCTTTATAGATAATATTTACATAATATGTATATGTGAAATTATATTTATGCATGGTTCATAATTTGGAGTTCAAAAGTCGTGCAATATGTGAAGATGATTATAATTTGTCGTCGTCCTTTTAGTTTTATTTTTGAACAATTTAGCTTGAATGTTTCATAAAAAACTTTGATCGTTTATTGGTTAATTTAATGAAGTAAAAGAATTGAAAAGAGGGTTATATGGAGGCCGCAACCTTTTGAGAATTGTTTATTATTTATTTTTTTAATCTCATAGTGGTTCTGCTCATTATTTCCTTATAATCAATTAACTTAATTTCAAGGTATTTTATTATTTATTATTTAATAATAAATAATATTTGTGTACTTAGTGCAATATAGTTTGTTAGTCACCAAAGTGACCAAACTAGAGAAATTAACGTCTACACATATAATATTTATGATCACTTGACATATGTGGATTAGTACAATTCATTATTTGTTGGCATATTCAGTATTCCAAGAGAAACTGGGTCTGGCTTTTCAACCTGATGCATGTATTATGTTTTTATAGTTTGTTAGTCACCAAAGTGGCCAAACTAAAATGTATAAAATTATTCACATGCACAAAATTTTATGATGTTATGTATACATTTGTATCTATATAGTTTGTTAGTCACCAAAGTGGCCAAACTAGAGAAATTAGCGTCTACACATATAATAGTTATGATCACTTGATGCATGTATTATGTTTCTATAGTTTGTTAGTCACCAAAGTGGCAAACCTAAAATGTTTAAAATTATTCACATGCACAAAATTTTATGAGATTATGTATGCATTTGTATTCATATAGCTTGTTAGTAACCAAAGTGGCCAAACTAGTATGGTTAAGAGAAATATGCACTCATAAAATTGTCATTTATCTATGCAGGTTGATTAAATGCCTATATATTAAATAATAAATAGATAAATTAACTTTCACTATTACTAGAACTTAAGAATTTATCCAAAGATGAATTTATCATTCTACGAATAGTGAAAATTATAAGGTAAATTAATATTTTAGTCAAACATATATTGTATATCCAAACATGCCGTATATGTTTGATAAAAATTATTCAATTACCTATTAAAGATAAAAATGACATTTAAATTATGATAATGTGTCGTAGTATCTACCCAATGGAGAATTGCGATATATTTTTATCATTTTACTGAATTCACATTATTTTCTGATTTGTGAGCAGGTATATCTATTTTAAAGTTATTTCTCTTCATTTGCATGTTTCGTCTGTTTCTGTGTTCAATGGATTGAACTTCTTTGAATGGCATGAACAAGTCCAGTTCCACTTAGGTGTGATAGATCTTGACTTGGCTCTGTTGAATGACAAACCTACTGCTATTACTGATAAGAGTAGTGATGATGAGAAGTCTTTTCATAAATCATGGGAGCGCTCTAACAGATTGAGTCTTATGTTTATGCGAATGACTGTTGCTAACAACATTAAGAGCACTATTCCACAAACATAAAGTGCCAGGGAATACCTGAAGTTTGTGGAAGAACGCTTTTGTTCTGCTGATAAGTCTTTCGTTGGTACACTAATGGCTGAACTCACGATCATGAAGTTTGATGGGTCACGTAGTATGCAAAATCATATCATAGAGATGACTAACATTGCATCAAGACTTTCGACCTTTGGGATGAAAGTGGATGACACCTTCTTGGTTCAGTTTATTCTGAACTCATTGTCTCTTGAGTATGGACCATTCCAAATTAACTATAACACTATTAAGGATAAGTGGAATGTTAGTGAATTGTCCAATATGCTTACTCAAGAGGAGTCAAGACTTAAGAAACAAGGAGATCAATCCATTAACCTCATGGGTCAAGGAGCAGGTAAAAGACTTAAAGTGAAAGCCAACAAGTTTAAGAAAAAGAAAGCACCTGCTACAGTTCCACAAGGTGTTCATAAGGAACTCAAGGTTGATGTGTATCGTTTCTGTAAAAAAGAAGGACACTATCAGAAAGATTGCCTGAAATGTAAAACTTGGTTTGAAAAGAAAGCAGCATTTAGTGCCTTTGTATGTTTCAAATCAAATTTAGTAGAAGTTCCTAATAATACTTGGGGACTTGATTCTGGTGCAACTACACATGTATCCAATATGTTGCAGGGATTCACTACAATCCAAACTACAAATCCAAATAAGAATTTCTTGTTCATGGGAAATCGCATGAAGGCTAAAATTGAAGGCATAGGAACTTATCGTTTGATCTTGGAGACTTGACATCACCTTGATCTATTACAGACTCTTTATGTTCCTTCAGTTTCTAGGAATTTGATTTCTCTTTCAAGACTTGATGTGTCTGGATTTGATTTTAAGTTTAGACATGATTGTTTCAATTTATATAAGAATACTAGTTTTTATGGTTCTAGTGTTCTTATTGATGGTTTATATAGATTGAAACTTGATAATTATTTTTCTGAATTCCTTCTTACTATTCATCAAAATGTTGGAATTAGACGTAGTTCACTGAATGAAAGTTCTGCTTATTTGTGACATAAACATTTGGGTCATGTATCCAAAGAAAGATTAAAAAGGTTAGTAAAGAATGAGATTTTTCTCAATTTGAATTTTTTTGATCTTGATATATGTTTGGATTGCATTAAAGGAAAGAAAATCAAGCATACCAAGAAAGGTGCCACAAGGAGCACTCAACTTCTTGAAATTATACACACTGATATTTGCAGACCCTTGATGTTCCATCTTTAGGTGGAGAAAAATATTTTATCACCTTTATCAGTGACTTTTCACGTTATGAATTTATCTATTTGTTGAAAGAAAAATCTCAAACAGCGAACACTCTCAAAGTGTATGTTAATGAGGTTGAAAGACGATTAGATAGGAAAGTGAAAATCATTAGGTCAGATAGAGGTGGTGAATATTATGGATAGTATAACGAATCAGAAAAATGTCCAGGTCCATTTGCAAAATTCTTTGAGAATGATGAAGTTAGTGGGATTGTTGAACGACAAAGTATGGAAATCAATGATGTAAGGGTAAATATTTCATTCCCCATGAATGTACCTACTTTCGCACCAATCACAAATGTTGTTCCTCTTGTTGAAGAGCACTTTAACAATGTTGAACAACACTTTAATAATGTTGAACAACATTTGGGTGAAACATTTCAAGAAGGAACTAACTCACAAGTATCTGACGCAAATAAACCACAAATAGTGCCATTAAGAAAACCGGTCATTTCAGATGAATATGTGATTTATTTGCAAGAGTCAGGTTTTGACATTGGAATTAATAAAGATTCGGTTTCATTTTCACAGGCCATAGAAAACATTGAGTCTGATAAATGGATTGATGCTATGAATGAAGAGTTAAAATCCATGGAATACAACAAAGTCTGGGATCTTGTTCAATTACCAAAAAGTTCTAAAAGAATCGGGTGTAGATGGGTCTTCAAGACCAAACGAGATTCTAATAGTAATATTGAACGATATAAAGCCAGACTTGTTGCCAAGGGATACACTCAAAAATGAGGCATTGATTGTAAAAAGACCTTTTCACTGGTCTCAAAAAAAGACTCATTAAGAATTGTTTTGGCTTTGGTAGCTCATTATAATTTAGAGTTACATCAAATGGATGTGAAGACTGCCTTTCTTAATGGAGACCTCGAGGAGGATGTTTATATGGACCAACCAAAGAATTTCGAAATTAAAGGAAAAGATCAAATGGTGTGTAAGCTAAATAAGTCAATATATGGACTCAAACAAGTCTCACGACAATGTCATGTAAAGTTTAATGATAGCATAACATCTTTTGGATTTAAGGAGATTATCGTTGATCCGTGTATATACCAAAAGATCAGTGGGAGTAAGTTTATATTTTTAGTCCTGTATGTTGATGACATTTTACTTGCTGCTAATGATAAGCATAATTGTGTGAGGCGAATGACTTTCTCTCTATGAACTTTGAAATAAAAGATATGGGTGAGACATCCAATGTGATAGGGATATAAATATTGCGCGATAGATCACTTGGGACTGTCTCAAAAGGGCTATATCGAAAGAGTTCTAGAGAGATTTAACATGAACAATTGTTTAGTAAAGAATAGTTCCTATTAAAAAAAGGATAAATTTAATCGCATGCAATGCCCAAATTTAAGAATGATGTAGCACTAAAGAAAATGAAATCAATTCCTTAATCTTCTATTGTTGGAAGTTTGATGTATGTTCAAACTTGCACGCGACCATATATTAGCTTTGTGTCGGAATTCTAGGAAGATATCAAAGTAATTCTGGAATTGACCATTGAAAAATGACAAAGAAAGTTTGTGGCATGTTATGAAGCCACAATTCATGCATTATGGCTGTAGAACTTTATTTCAGAACTTGGGGTTGTTGACACCATTACCTTGCCGCTGAAAATTTATTGTGATAATACTATAACAATATTCTTCTCCAAAAATGATAAGTACTCAAAATGTGCCAAACATATGAAATTAAAGTACTTTACTGTCAAGGAAGAAGTTTAGAAACAAAGAGTGTTACTTGAGAATATTAGAATTGATCTCATTATTGCAGATTTGTTAACAAAGAACTTACAACCAAAGATATTTAAAGAACATGTTCAAAGAATGGGTCTTGGTTGCACTTATGATTAATACATGTATGATGTTTTTACACTCTGAGCTCAATTATGTGTTTCTCATATACATTAATGAATTTCTTGTTTCTCATAATGGTGTACACATTATTGTTTTGAGATATTACAAGATAAGTCCCTATGAGACATTATTGTGGACCATAATGTTATATGTTTTTATAGATTATGAACCTAGTATGATAAGTTGCTAATGAAGTAGTATATGGAAGGAAGTATGTAACTTAAAATTTATGTACAATCGCCATAACTCACATCAATAGTTTGTTATATTTGTGGTATGTATGATGGACATTATAGAAGAGATCTATTATACGCGCAACTAATGTTTATGAAATATTAATGTTATATGGTCTTGGGACAAATGGGAGAATGTAAGAATTATTTCTTACTTATGACCCAAATTTACTTATAGCCCAACTAATACCATAAATAATATTTAATAAAGAATAGATCTCGTCTGTATATTGGTTACTTAATGGACATACTAGATTAAGTCATAACCTCTATAAATTGATCCTCCCTCCATCCATTAGGGTTACCACATATTCAATGGCGGATCCAGGATTTAGAGTCCGTGGGTGCCAAATAGACTTATCGATTAAATTAATTTTATAGTTGATTAAATTATTCGTCTTTTTGATATATATCATAAATCAATTAGTAAAATGTAAATAATAAGATATTACACTTTTATTGAGTATTTAATCAAACAAAAGAAAAGTCAAAGGAGTAATAATGTAATTAATTTAATTTAAGTCAATAACAATTATAAAAAAAATAAAAATAAAAATTGTGCCAGCTGTTTTTCCTTAAAAAAAATATGCTTGGAGCCCTTTTTTTTTTCTTAAAGAACATCTGCACCAAATTTCTCAAAAAAATAGGTGCAAATGAGATTCGAACCCGCAACATCAGCCTTCTAAAGTTGCCCATTTACCATGGCACCAGAAGCCAGTTTTGTTCTGTGGGTGACACGCTTTATATTTATATAAATATTATATATATATATAGAGAGAGAGAGAGTTTCCGTCGAAGTTCGGAGGTGGCGTGGCACCCCCACACCTCTTCATAGATCTGCCACTGCATATATTCTCCACAATAATTCCATCGCTGAAGGTTTTGGTAACATAAGGCTAGAGCAAGGAGGTAGAAACCAATTTACGACTAACGCTTCCGCTTTTCTCTGTGATGATGTCTTCTGCATCAGGTATGTGCCTCTAGCGATCTCTATGTAAGATTATCGTATTCAAGATCCTGATATTATGTATTAAATATTTAATCTTACATTATGCGTTTGGCAGTGAGTGTATTCACACATTTTTCCAACTCAACAATATTTATGCCACACAGGTTTGGTCAATGATCAGAGAAGTTTCAAATATTGTGTTTTCATAAGTTTAAGGTTTCAGTTGACAAGATATAGAGTCAAAGGGTTCACATTACACACTCATACGAGTATAAGGGTCCATCAAATCATTTCACATTTTTATAATAGTCATGCTCTTTCATGAACAAATGACTTTTCAAGAAAGAGACTCTTTTTCTGGAAAAAAACAACATTTAGTTGATCCCTTTCTGAACAGATAAAACTTTTGTTGCTCATTTTTTGAACAAACAAAACAATTAATTGTTGTTCATTTTCTGAACAAACAAAACTTTTTGTTTGCTTCCTTTTTGAACAGACCAAAATATTTTTTTAATTAAAATATAAATATTAAATTCAAATTCCAACAAACAATTTGTTCAAAATAAATTACGAAAAACAAATCGTTAAATTTAATTAAAGATCCGACCCGGGCCGCACCTCAAGTCCAAGTCCAAGTCATTTATATATATAGTCTTACTCAATTAATAAACTAAATGAGTTAGGCCTTAAAAGGACCTAAAAGATGACTTCTCCCACCAATGTCCCTTTATATTACAACTATCCTAACACAAACAAATGTTTTAAACATCTTTCAAAAATAATTTTCTAATTTTAAAAAATAATTGATGACGACTCTATTTATTTATAAATACTTAAACTATTGATATGTATTTGATCGAGTTTAATAATGAAAAACAACACACTTGATGAGATATTCTGATACCATATTATCTTTCTCCAATTAAAGAATCTACTGTAGTAGAAATGTGCGCCAACTAAAGATAAAATGGAAGAAGTATAACTCATAATTGTTTCAGAGCTTGATCCTAACAAGTGGTATCAGAGCCAAAATAATTCGAGGTTATGGGGTAAGCCCAAAGCTAATTATCCCTGTATGATTTGCAAACATGATAAAAATTAGTCACATATTACTTCTATATAATGTTTTGGTTGATAGGTTTTAAAATGTTGTATAAAAATTATTCATGTGTTAATTATATATCGTGTTTGAGTGCGCTTTTGTAATCCTACATAGTTAATACCTACATAGCTTATGAGGAAATTTATATATAATTTTATAACGATCCGAGTCTATGTAACGACATATTCCCATCGTTATGGATAAGCCAATGGACAAGGAATTTGGACCATTTTATGCCATAATTTTACTATCTTTAGAAAAATCACTTTTTGAAATGTTTTAAGTATAAAATGATTTAAGAAAAATACTTAAAACAGAGTCGCTACTTAATTGTTTTAAAGAAATTAAGAAAACTTAATTTAAAAAGACTAACAGATTAAGTCTTTAAAAATTTAGAGAAAATGGGTAAGAGGTTCTTATTTACGCTTCAAGAGGATTTTTAAAGCATTTGAAGTGTCCGCTAACATGCGGTTATCCTACGACTTGTTAAATATTTTTGACTATTTTTTTAAGGAAAATGATTTAATAATAATATTAATTTACGATGTTTGATTAACTTTGAGAAACTAATTAAATAAATGACACATTTTATTTTATTTTATTTTATAGAGAAAGGGACCTAAAAGGAAACATTTGAATTGGAATGCAGGTGATTAAGGTTTTAACAAAATTAGATTTATAAAAATTTATTTGAATCATTTTAAGATAATAATTTAAACCGATTTGATTAATTAAAAGTATTAAAACTATTTTAAATTAAATGAAGAATAAATAAAAAGTTTTGATTACATATATTCAATAATGTATAAGAGTTGATAAAAATGAATTATATTAAAATATACTAACATAAAGAATATAGTTTATCTTTAGGGGAATTTAATTAAGTTACTTAATGTCAAATAAAAGGTTAGTGTTAACACAAATAATAATAAGCAAATAATAACAAAGAAAGCTAATGAATATTCTCAAACTTGGGCCCTTTGCCCAAATTCGAAACTATTGGGGTTGACCAAACCTGAACCTGTCCTAATTCTAAGTTTCCAATCTTTTAAGATTGTTGCTGCTTGCGTTTTGGGCCTGGCCCATCTGCAATGAATGCTGAAATTCATGGTTTTGGCACATTTCCATAGTGTATACAATGCTCGTATACATCTGTATATCATTATACAACCCATTTTTCTGCTTTTTCGAAGCCTGTAGCAGCTCCATTTTCACCGCAAATACGAGGATGACTCAAAACGACTCAAGGATATGCAAGAGTGGAGTCCAAAATGAACTCGAATGGAGTTTCACATGCAACGAAAGCGAGTATAAAAATTAGTGTATGAATTAAGGGAATAATATAATTAAGACGTAACTTAATTAAGATGAAAGCGACTTAAATATTTTGGGGCGAAAATGTTACTAAAGTCACTGTTAAACCAAATTAAGACTAGAAGGTCACTAAATTTAACATAAAATAGGAGGTAATAAAACTTGTACTAAAGTAATCAAAATCAAGACATATGGAGTTTCCAAGGCACGTGCCCATATATATGTATGTATGACTAAAATTTATAAGCAATAATTAACACAATCCAAAGATACATTAAAGAGCTAACATCATCTCATACAATATGAAAATAGATTTATCTATGAAGACTTAAGGCTGCCAGTTTGTCATACCGAAGGATCAAAATTGAAGACAATAGCCAATTAACTCATTATAAACAAAGGAAGAAAATAACTACATTCAAATAACTAAACTAGGCAACATAAGCAAATATGTTAAACTATGGCATAATACAAAACAATGTCCATATCACTGTTGAACATTAACATTCAAGTAATTAACTAAGTTAAATATTGGAGATAAGAGGCTGCATTCACACAAAAAGGGAACCACTCATGTTAACATTATAAATCAAGATAAAAAAAAAAAGGAGAATGGACTCTTTACAGACAAGTTGGGCCACCTATCTATTGGGCTCGTTTGATTTGAATTGATCTGATATTGGAGTTGATAACTCACAAGATATACACAGCTCACAAGATATACAGCTGTAAAAAGAATAATTGTATATATGGTAAAGAATAAAATCATCCAAAATTAAAGTAAATACATTGATTCTGTTTTACATTTCCTTTTCAGCAATTACATGTATAAATAGTGCTAGATATCTGTATATTAATCATAAGAAAATGCAGAAAATTTTCCATACATTCTGTCCTGGTATCAGAGCAGTAACATCTACTAGTTCATATCTTTTAAATTTCTTCGATTATTATGTTATTCATTCTTTTCAAAGATGCCAAACTCCACTTCTGAGAGCACTGAAGGCACTCCTAATACAAGTGTTCAACAAGACAATGAAATCACCATTGACAATTCTCATCCATACTTTCTTCATCCATTTAATGCACCAGGAATGGTCCTGGTCAATACTACTTTTGATGGCAAAGGATATCTAGGATGGAGAAGGTCTATTCTTATCTCTCTTTCAATAAAAAACAAGTTGAGTTTCATAGATAAAGCTTGTCATGCTCCAACCTTGACTGATCCGACCTTTAAACTCTGGAGTCCCTGAAATGATATGGTAACATCTTGGCTCTTAAATTCTCTTTCTAAATGTATTGCTTCCAGTGTTCTTTATTCCAGAACAACCAAAGATCTTTGGTCAGATCTTGAACATAGATTTGGCCAGCCCAATGGGGCAAAATTGTATTGTCTACAGAAAGAATTAGCAGATTTAATCCAAGGATCTACTGATATTGCTGGATACTTCACCAAGATGAAAAGGTTATGGGATGAGTTAGACACTCTAAACGCTAATATGCTTTGCACCTATGAGTGTTCATGTGAAGGAAAAAAGAAGATGATTCAATTCAAAGAAGATGAGAGCCTCATTCATTTCCTCATGGGACTGAATGATACCTATGCACCCGCCAGAGGCAATATTCTTATGCTTAATCCATTATCCACTGTGAACAATGCATATTCTCTCTTGATGCAAGATGAAAATTAGAGAGAAAATCATCTATCTTCTCAGTTTCCTGGAGATAGCTCTTTCTTCATGGTAGGAAAATCATCTATCTCAAAAAATCAACTCAACACTCAACAGAAAAGTGGATCTGGATCTGGATTCAACTATCAACAGAAGCTTGGGAATACTTATTTCAAAGGAAACACATCTTACAAAGATAAAGAAAAGCAACCAATTATGCAATTATTGTAAGATGACTAATCACACTATCGATAATTGTTACAGGCTAATAGGTTTCCCAGCAGATTTCAAGTTCACCAAATCCAAGAAATTTTGAAGAAACTGTGAGAAGCAACTCTGCAATTTCAACGGAAGAACCAGATGGGAATCAATCTATTCTTGCTTTTTCTGAGAATCCTAATGTTGCTCAACAACTCTCCCCAAATCAATTCACTCAGCTTGTTCATCTCTTAAAACATATTCAAGAAGGAAAACCTGTTGGATCAGAAGTCAATGTCAACTCGGCTACTAGTATATTTTTTTTAACATTCGCTCTTTTGTTATTCAATAGATAATTCAAATTCTAAATCTTGGATTATTGATTCAGGGGCCTCTGAACATATGTGCTTTGATCCTAACTCTTTCTTATCTCTCATTCCATTACCTAAGCCTTTAATGGTCAGGTTACCTAATTCATCTAGCATAAAGGTTACTCATGCATGATCTACTTCTCTTTTGCCTAATTTTATACTCACAAATGTCCTTCATATCACAAGTTTCAGATATTTACTCTCAGTTCATAAACTATGTCTATCTTTCAAGTGTGTCATCATGTTCACATCTACCAGTTGTCTTTTGCAGGCCCCTTTCTTGAAGAGCCCTCAAGTTTTTGGTGAAGTCAAAGATGGACTATACATTTTAGAGTCTACTGGGACTCAACCTCTTGTTTCAAATAATATAGTTTCATTTCCTAAGAGAGCTAGTTCTCATTCTGTTTCAGATTCAGTAATTTTGTTTCCTAAGAGATTTAATTCTCATTCTGTTCTAGCTTCAGTTTCTGTCCCTATTTTAGCTAAATTACAATCTGATGTAATGTTATGGCATGTAAGATTGGGGCATTTGCCTTTCAATACAAATGAAATATATTAGCTCAATTTCATTCTCTTCAAATTTTGAATGCACTTGCACTGTCTGCCCCTTAGCAAGACAGTCCAAACTACCATTTCTAATTAGTCATATTAAGAGTAAATGAATTTTTTTATCTTATTCACATTGATGTTTGGGGTCCTTATAAGGTTCCTACTTATAATGGTTATAAATACTTTCTCACAATTGTGGACGATTTTAGCAGAGGGACTTGGACTTATTTGTTGACTGCTAAATCAAATGCTTTTTCAGTAATCAAGTCTTTCTTATGCATGATAGAAAGACAATTTAATGCTAAAGTGAAACTAATAAGATCGGACAATGCCTTGGAACTAGGGAAGAGTGCAGAAACTTCTTCATTTTTACAATCACAAGGAATTCTACATCAGACTTCTTGCACAGCCACACTTCAACAGAAAGGAATTGTGGAAAGGAAACATAGGCACTTACTGAAAATTGCTAGAGCCTTAATGTTCCAATCCAAAATTCCAATTCCTTATTGGGGAGAGTGCATACTCACTCTAACATATTTGATTAACAAGTTTCCATCTAGAGTACTCCAAGGTAACACTCCTTATGCACTCTTGTTTAATCAGAAACCTTCATATCATCTTTTAAGAAGCTTTGGATGTTTGTGTTATGGTTCGACATTATCATGTTATAGAGGTAAATTTTAGCCTAGAGCAGTTGCTTGCGTCTTTTTAGGCTATTCTACTGGACAAAAAGGATACATAGTCCTTTATCTAGATTCTAAGAAGGTATGCATATCAAGGGATGCTCATTTTCATGAACACATTTTTCCATTTTCCTCTTTTCCTAATACCATTTTATCTACCATTTTTCCACCTATCTCTTTTATTTATTCCGATCACATTACAGATGAATCCATGTTCTTTCTTTCTCCTAAAATTTCAGATCAACCAGTTTTACCTCCTGCTATGGACATTAATTCCACTTCTCATCCTCAAACTACTACTACTACTCCACCTACCTCCACTATTCAAGACCATTTACTTCCCCCTACCATCCCAACCCCTAGAAGATTTGATAGACAAAACAAAGGTACGTTACCTAGTCATTTACATGTCTTTGTTTGCAATATTTTTTTTACCACTGATCTTACTACTACTTGTCTAGCAGTACCTTCCTCACCACCTACATATCCATTTCCTTATGTTTCCAATCAAAATAAGGTTAGACTGCATTCTATTTCACAAATTTCAGAACCCACTCATTATTCTCAAGCTTCCCAACATCCTGGATGGAAAACTGCCATTGATTCTGAATTGTAGGCTTTTATCATTAATCAAACATGGGATGTGGTGCCTCTCCCTTCTTGAAGGAAAGCTTTACCTTGTAAGTGGGTCTACAAGGTTAAACAAAAGACCGATGGAAGTATAGAAAGACTTAAAGCAAGATTGGTTATCAGAGGTGATATACAAAAGGAAGGCATAGACTACAATGAAACTTTTTCTCCGGTTATTAAGATGACGACTATCAGATGCCTATTATCTATTGCAATCAAGAAGAATTGGCCAGTTTCTCAATTTGATGTAAGTAATGCTTTTCTCCATGGAGACCTCCAAGAAGAGGTTTACATGAAATTTCCTTCTGGAATGTGTCCACCCAATCCCCACCATGTCTGTAAACTCAAGAAAGCTCTTTATGGTTTAAAACAAGCCTCCAGACAATAGTATGCAAGGCTTGCATGAGCTCTCAATTTTAAAGGTTTTTTCTTATCCCTGAATGATTATTCATTATTCTTTAAAAAAACAGGAAACTCTCTCTCTATTATGGCGGTTTATGTTGATGATTTATTACTCACCGGTGATGATGCTCAAGAACTTTCAGATCTAAAGTCTTTTCTACATTCAGAATTTCAAATAAAGGATCTTGGACAAATTCAATATTTCTTAGGAATGGAAATCATGCGAGAACCAACAGGTTTCATCATTACACAAAGCAAGTTTACTCGGGACTTACTTAGTGAATTTGATTGCTCCAGTCTCCGTACAATATCTTCTCCACTAGATCATTCCATCAAATTAGCTGCTGCATCAGGAACTCCTTTGCTTGATACAACTATCTATCGATGTTTGATTGGAAAACTTAACTACCTCACTCATACAAGACCCGACGTTTCTTTCACTGTCTTGACCTTTAGCCATTACATGCAACAACCCTCTATTTCCCATTTCACAGCAACTCTTTGTGTCCTTTAATACCTCAAATCAAATCCCACTCAAGGCCTTTTTCTTAATTCAAACCCCAATTTTTTGTCTTTTGTGATGCAAATTTGGTGGCTTATCGTGATTCTCGCAGATCTGTGAGTGGCTTCTTTATAAGCTTGGGCGGTTCTCCCATCAGTTGGAAATCGAAAAAATAAACCTCCATATCCCTTTCTTTAGCTGAAGTTGAATATCGCTCTATGAGGCGTCTTGTTGCAGAATTAACATGGCTCACTCGTCTTCTCACTGATTTATCCCTTGAACCATTATTACCGGTCCCTATATATTTCGATAGCCAAGCTGCAATCCATATCGCCCAAAATCCAGTCTTTCATAAACGGACTAAGCATGTTGAGCTAGACTGTCACTTCGTCCGCCAATAATTTCTTTCAGGGTTGATATCTTTGTCTTTTGTTCCTTCAAAATCTCAGCTTGCTGACATTTTTACCAAACCTCTATCAGGTCCTTCTTTGTATTCGATACTTGGCAAGTTGGGGTTCTCTTCTTTCCTCTCCAACTTAAGGGGGGATGTTGGAGATAAGAGGCTGCATTCATACAAAAATGGAACCACTCATGTTAACATTGTAAACCAAGATAAGAAATAGGAGAATCTATTGGGCTCGTTTGACTGGAATTGATCTGATATTGGAATTGACAACTCACAAGATATACACAGCTCACAAGATGTACAGCTGTAAAAAGAATAATTGTATATATGGTAAAGAATAAAATCATCCAGAATTAGAGTAAATACATTGATTCTGTTTTACATTTCCTTTTTCAGCAATTACATGTATAAATAGTGCTAGAAATTTGTACATTAATCATAAGAAAATGCAGAAAATTTTCCATACATTATGTCTTATATTTTTATATTAAACAAGAAGTTAAAAATCAGAAAGATATTTTCAAATTTTAGACAAAGATGGGGAGGGCTATTTTCTGGAAAATAAGAGTAACCTTAATTAAATCGTCACATTACAATGGTAAAGTTACAAGCATCCCACCATGAATTGAAATCCAAAGAGATATATACCACTCAAGCTAATCGAAAACACAAGCTAGATATATCTACTGCGCGAATTAAAACTAGTATTAACAAGAAACCTTCACAATAAGAAAAAAACACCAAGGCCAACGACCAAGACAATTGTCACATTCTTATCACACTAATGAAAGCTAGATCAAGCAGCGAATAAACCAAAACGACACAACTGATACACTCGTAGTTGAGACCAAATGTGTTTTAAACCATTTTGAGCAACACCAAGTGGCAAATTAGCTAGCTTCATAGATACAAAATCGAGCTAATGAATATTTCGACCAACATGTAGTACTAAAGAAGCTTTATCAATAGCTCCAAATTCGAGGAGGAGAAACTGAAAAATCTTCTCTGTTCTGGTTGAGAATTTCGCCTAAAAATGCCCTTGTTTCGGGTAGCCAAAATCAGTATCTAAAAATCTCCTAAGACTTTCTTACTGTTTTTCCTCACTTTTCCCAACTCTATTTTCTCTCCCCAAAACACTAAAGAAGATGGAGGTTTTTATAGAGGAATTACGGGGTCGATTTAGGGGGGAAACAGATAGAAATTTGAAATTCAAATTTCAAAACTCTTCCAGGAAGATAGGCTTGAAAATCCAAGAATAGTACCGACCTTGTACAGTTCTTAACGAAAAAAGAGGAGGATCGTCCGATTTCAAGTGAAGGACAAGTGAGGTGCGAGATTTCGACACCTAGACACTTCTCGTACAATGGACGGGGATGAGGTGTGCTTCTAGTTCTATACAAGAGTACTGTTGAGGCGACAAGCGAGGCGGATGACGCGACTTTTTTCTGAATTTACCGGATTGATGCGAATGTGGGGCAGTGAGATCGATTGCATACTGTTGTACGTTGGATATTTCTGTGTTTGCGTCCTGGTCGCGTGAAGAAGACGAACACAGGGGTCGGGTCGGTTTGGTATGTGTATGTACGTATTGCTGGAGTTATATTGGAACGTTGTGGGTTATTTGGTGAAGAGATGGGACGGTTTTGGTATTATTGGGCTGGAAATGAGTTGGATTAAAAACTTAGATTATTTAAGTTAGTTAGGATAGATTTGGTTAGTAATTAAATAAGACGAATTGATACTAGTTAATCAATGAGCTTATTAATGCGAACGAAACAAAATAATTAACTTGATTATAAACTAATTATTTCAAAAAATATAAACTATTATATAACTAAACTAATTAACCAAATATTTAATTGAAACAAAATATTTTGAGACGATTTTTAAATATTCATAAAATATACTAATTATATACATAATTATGTAAAATTTACAAAAATGACAAATTAATATGACTTGGAAACTATTTTGAATTTAATAAAGTCAATTATTTCAAATCGTTTGAAATTTAAGAAGCTCGATGATTAATTTATATTGTGGAGGGTCAAAAATTGAGTGTCAACAGTCTAGAATTTTTTTGAGTAGTAACCAGGGGCGGCTCAACATGATTAGTGGCCTAAAGCGAAATTTCAATTTGAGGCCTAAAATATAATCAAACTTCATATACATATTTATTCAAAATTTATTTTTCTTACACTATTTAGATGAAAATTATTAGTATTTTAATATTGTTTTTTTAGTTATTAGTTTTAGGTAAGATTTTATCAACTCAACATTGAAAAACGTCTTTTTAGTGAGACAATTATTATATGAATTGTTAACATAATTATACAAGTAATAAGTTGATAAAAATTAACTAGAGATAAGATTTAGAACCATAGATTTGACGCAAGAAGTTGATGACTTGATATACCCCATTTTAATATGATTGTAGTAATGCTTGAAACTAAAATTTAAAACTAAATAAAAAAGAATTTGTGATTCACTTTGTTCAACACTTTTCACTATTAATTTTTATTTTTAACAAAGTACAAAAAATGTTAAAGTGGGTAAAATAATATATTTTTAAAAAAATTACTTTTTATCGTAAATAATCAATTTTTTCTATAAAAATTTTAACACATAATTTATTCTTGATTTTGGGGCCCCCGAAATTTGGGGGCCTAAGGCAAAAGCCTTATTTCCCAAAGTATAGAGCCGGCACTGGTAGTAACTTGGAAATTTCCATCCTAGGCCAGACTTGGACCAAATCTGAGTCAGGTGAGGTTTAGGGTAATCCGGTTATGGATGGTGGATTGATTATGAATTTAATTATTTGAGTGGATAGCCAAGATAATAAAAAGCGTTTACGGCTTTACGAAATTGAATTCGGGTGGATAGAACTCCCATAATTGATCTTAGTGTGAAAAAGGTAGTTTTAGAATGTCAAGATTTGAGGGTGTGTTGTGACATTGAGACTTGTAACACAAATTTCGAGTCTCTGTCTTCGTGCAACTCACCACAATGGGATTATTCCCGCCATGGCGGGTTAGTCGCGAGTAAAAATGGGAAAAGTCTCAAAAATATTATTTTTCTGTAAACTTCTTTCTTGGATAGCAAAATGGCGACCTAGGACTATTTCTTCTGGTTTTCACTAATTCTCGTGCTAAAGGTAAGTCAATTACCTCCCTAATTCGTAAATTGATTCTTAGAACTTAGAATCCTTGTTATTTATCCTTGAGGAAGAGTTTGACTTGAATTTAATGGTGAAAAAACCCTAGTTGGGTGTTAGGATAATGAGATTGGCAAAGGGTAAGTATTTGGATATAATTTGGGTAAACTAGGCCTCTATTTTTTATCATTTGCATAATTTACTTGTTTTAGACCATGAACACACTGAGAGACTACGAAAAGGGAAAACTGATGTTCCTTAAGAGTATTCAAGCTTGGTTTTGAGGTAGGTGATGGTATGATTTCCCGTATGAGTTATATATGTCTGGTAACTGTTCCATTGTATTCATGTTTGTATGTGAATAGAGAAAGATGAAATGAACCTAATGAAAAGACTAATTGTGATTTTGTAGCATGCAATGAACTGTTACCTGATTGTACGATACACGTGTGTAAATCATTCATTATGATGCTGATTGTGATTGTGGTTGATTGGATCGGGTGTCACGTTTCGACACACTAACAGTTTGAGTGTGGGTTCCATGAGAGGACCATCATTGACTGTTGCATTTTAGATTGGTATTGTGAAACTAATAAATTGGGCATGAACTGGTAAATTTATATTCTTTCTGTATGTGTTGGTTACTATGTTGTAGTTACTTATGTATGTCTCACTTATTGGAAGAGTCACGTGATCCTATCAGTACACCATTGTTTTTCCAATGATACTGCACTTGCTCTTTCTTTATTGAGTACAATGCTTCTTCAGGCGGCTGTTGAGAGACCTCAGTTAGGAGATCACTGACTTGCCGAGTTCAAGGGTGAGCCAGTTCCTTCAGGCTACCATAGATTCATCTAGGATCTTAGTCCATTTCCTTAGGACTTAGACCTTTCAGACTGTTACTTTATGTTTAGTTGTTTTTGGGTTGCATCCCCTTATCTTAGACCGTTTAGTTAGAAGTTTTGGTGCAATGACTTTTAAGTTCTAGGGGTTGAATTTCCGCTTGTTTATGTTGTTTTTTATCACTTAATGAAATTATGGGAACTCAACTTTTAAATTGATTATTTAAACCAGTTTCCACATCTTTAAATGCATGTCTTTTGGTTAGTACTATTTAGTTGGGTTGTAGTAATGGTTCTCCCATCAGAGGGTTAATGTGGGTGTCAATTACGACGGTTTGAGTCGTGACAGTCTACAACCCAGTCAAGACACAATACTTGAAACCATAAGTGATCCCAAGATAGCCTTGGCATAACATAAGAAAATTGAAGTGAAAGCTATAAACTAAAAGTATAATTGAAAAAAGTTCAAGAATAAGGCTTTTACAACTGAATACTAATGTCTGAAAGTTTCTAAACTGAATAAAACGATTTTTCGGGACAAGTCGTGGGAGTGTCTGAAAACTAACACAATTGAAGTAAATAAGATATAGTGACTCAAAACTGAAGTCCTCTGGATGCGAGGAGGGCTCTTCATAATGCTGAAGTAGAAAAACTTTGTGAAACGTCTTTCCACAAATCTAAATCAGGGTGCTAAAATCTGCATCATGATAAAATGAAGCGCAGAGTACCATCAATACATGAAATGTATTGGTATGCAGGGTAAGGACTAAGATCAACAATTATACAAGAAACTGAAAGAACTATAAATCTGAGCATGAGTTATACACAAACAATAACTAAATAACTGAGGGTCAAAACTGTGACATATGACATAATATTACTATAATAAAATTGTATATCTAAGACCATATTTCCTAAAATCATGAAAGGATGCATATATGAAAATCATGCTATCTGAAAATCTTATAATGATAATATCAAGAAGACATAAAATAAATGAAGTAAATCTTTTAGGTGTGAGTTTCTCTTAACTGGCCTACACCATGTAAGCTCATTATGTACCAATTTACAATCCCAGTTGGGGAGGACTTCCCTATACCTTGCCATCATATAGAACCTGCCTGTCTTATGTGAATCCATTAATCTATGGTCAAATCTTCTTGAAATCTATGAATTTCAGGAGTAGGAGATATTTATTTATGTTAAGATAAAGAAATTATGAAGATCTATGGTCAAATCTTACGTTAGATGATGGATGAACCTTAGAGGAAGTTAGTTTCTTGAAAACTTCATTTTCTAGGTTAATTTTACGAACTAGGGAGGTGAACTACTTCTTGGGGGTTATTAAAAGACCTTAAACGTGCGCAACCGCGCGCGAAAAATGTAACACCCCAGAAATTTTTTCGAACTAAGACTCGAACCGTTCATCATAGTGAGTGAGATTTTACCGAGGAATTAAAATTTCTTAAGTGTTAAGGTCACTAGATGTAGCATCTTGAGTTCCAAAAAAAGAATTAAATTGGATTTATCAAAATCTGAAATTTTGCAAGTTAAGCTAAGTATGAGTTTTGGGTTGCCTTCAAACGACCATAACTCCTAGCTCAGGAGGTGTTAAATGTGCTACCAGATACCGTAGGAAAGACCTTAGAATTATCTTTTCAATGTTGCCAAGTTTGCTAAGTTTCGAGGTCGGATGAGTGAGATATGGTCTTTTGAAGTTAGGTTGTCCAGTTAAGGAAAGTGAAAACCGGATTTTAAAGGGGTATTTTGGTCTTTTCCTTACCCATCAGATTTAATTCATTTTTAGTAATAATTTAATGGTCTAATCCTATTAGGTTCAGTTTTATAATCCTAAAATATGCCTAGGGTTTTAGTTGAGAGTTCAAGAAGAGAAAAGAAGAAGAGAAAAGAGGAGAAAAAAGAAAGGATGAAAGCGTTCGTCGAGATTCTTGCATCTTGTTGCGGATTCTCGCCATGGGTTTAATCCATAAGAGGTATGTAAGCTTCCATAGTGTTGGGTTTGTTCACCCACACGCCAAACATGTTATTTTCAGCGCAAATTTCATTCTTGAAGTTGAAAGATTAGAGTTCTTGATAAGTTCTTGATAGGTGTTCTTGAAGTTCATTCTAAATCTTATTGTGTTGGGTTTTGGATGATTTCTTGAGATCAAAGTGAGTGTTTTAAGTGATGTATTGAGTAGATTAGAGAGTACTTATGTTAAATAATTGATTCTAAGTGATTGGGGAAGAAACCGTTCGATTCTAGGCGAGTTAGGGTGAGAAAATGAGCAAAGAAGTTCGTCAGATTTTCTGGGTTGGGGGCCTGGCGCGATGCGCCTGCCAGAGCGCCCCAAACCCTCCTCTGAATGTTAGGGGCTGGTACTCCGCACCACCCATAGCCCCAAGGTCTTCTGCCCCACCCAGTTTGTCGTCGGTTGCCCCATTTGAGTTCGTTGAAAGTGTACATTCACTCCCTTTCGATTCTAACTACTCTAAAGTACTTCTAAACACCTAGAAATCATTCATAACATGATCATAACCTTGAATTCATAATTCATATTCAAGGTATAGTTAAGAGTTAAGTTTTGAGAATTCTTTCGAACATTCTAAGAAAGTCCCTTTGAGGAGTCTTCTACAATTTCTAGTAACTTGTTTCAAGACTCGAGCAAGTGAGTATGAGAATAAGGAGAATGTATTCATGAGTCTACTTTTTATCACGAGATCCTCATATCATGAACCATAACTCTTGAATTCATAATTCACATTCAAGAGAGAGTTAAGAGTAAAGTTCAGGTAAGCCTTTGAGTTCAATTGTGAACCCTTTGAGATTAACTATAGATTTGAACTAAGTTCTGAGAAAGTAAGTAAGAGAATGAGAAGAGTCGTATACATGAGTCCATGTTGTTATGTAGACCATCGAGTCAAGTTGTTTCATGCCCATAATTCCGCATGAACTTCGTAAGTTGAGCATCTTTCAGAGAAGTTGTATCTTCAAGTTTTAAGCTTTTAAGTGTTGAGTTCCTAAGCCGTTTTGAGAAGTATCTTGGAGTTCTTGACACTACTTAAAAAAATAGTGTTTAGCGACGGATATTAGCGATGAATTTTATTCCGCCACTAAATAGCGATGGATTCGCAACGGAATAGATATTTTGTTGCAAGAATTACAAATAATTTTTTGAGTTATGATATAACGATGGATTGGCGACAAAATATTTGTTTGGTCGCTAAAAATGGGCGCGGAATTTTGGTGCCTTAGTTTTCGCTACCAATTTAGCAACAAAGTAAGCGAGACCAATTTAATTAATATCCCGCGACGAAAATGGTGACGGAAAAACGTCACTAAACTTACAAATATATTTTTATAAAATTTAATTTATATAGTGATGGAAAAATCCGTCATTAGAATTGAAAGGGAAATAAATATACTTTTGCTAGCAACGGATATTAAAATTCGTCACTAAGAACGTTGCAAAATTAAGTTTTGGTCAAATATGCTAAATCATTTCACCAGAACCATTTTGACCATTACACTATCCATTTTTCACCTTACACTCCATTTTCACCAGAAAGCGATGGAACTTTCCTTCTTCGATGGAACTCATCTCAAATGAAACTCTAATCTCCTTCAATCCTCATCTCAAAGTTAGGTCTCTAACTCTTATCTCCTTCCATTTCGATCTAAAAAGTGAGATCTCAAACTATCTCTCTCTATCTCTGATGGGTTTGTGAAAATTAGAGTTTCTAACTCTCAATTCTATTCATTTCAGTTAGTTTGAAGTAATATTGAGATGTGTTGAAAATAGAGGTTTTATCAGTGTCGATATTCTGCAAATAGGGTTTTATAAATTTCAACGCTTTCCATTTCCTTTAGCTCGAAGTAAGTTTGAGGTGTTCTGAAAATAGAGATTTTAGTACTTTGGGTATTCTGAAAATAGGGTTTTTTTTTAAGTTAGATTTTTTGAAAAATTGGGATTAGGGTTCTAGCATTACAGTGATTTACTTTTATTTGCTTTTGTGAAAGTAAATTGCACATTAATTTGCTTAATTTTGTTTTATATTGCAGCTAGCTTTCATTGTTTGTGATTACTAACTACCGCTTTACTCTCTCCGCTAAAGGGTATCTCTTTTTCTCCCCTCCCACACATGCGTAATAGTTTTTTTTCCAGAAAAATGTGTTGCTTTCAGTTTTCTATTTGTACTTTTGTTTAGTTCATTTTTCTGATAAATAATGTTTCTGTAATATTGAATCTAGCTTAGAAGCTACTTCTGGGGTAATTTTGGTTTTCCAATTTAAGGACCATTTGACTTGTATGAGATATGACTTCTTTTTTATTTTGTAATTGGTGTCTGATGTTGTCCTGCTGAGAATCTATGAAACAGTCTCTCTATCTTAGCCAAAAGAATTATATTAGACATTAGGTATAGGTCCAAACAATAGCAAATAAAATAGATGAAGACACTAATGTTATATATATGGACAAACCTACATGGTATAGCCTTCTGCACTCGCATTTGGGCGGATAAGATACAATCATATGACATGAAAACAAAGAAGCAATTTTAAGTAAGCATGACTGCCATTTTGAAAAAATTAGACATATTTATATAATCAACCAATTGAACAAGCAGAGAGGATAATGTAGAATAGCACTTTGAATATGGTGTTGTAGGTGTTAGAGAAGGATCCTACAACATGGCTTCTCATAATAAAATAAGTCACATGCTTTTCATAAATGTATAAATAATCAGTTTGGTTGTGGGGCTTGGTTTATACACTTTAAAGTCTAGGCTAAAGGTATTACAATGATTTGGTATGTTATTATCATTTATGAATATGTGGGCTAGACGATAAGTAATTGACTCTCCAAAATCAATAATGCTAGTCGCTAAAGACATTGATACATTTATGTGAATTCATGGTAAGTGTTTATGCAACTCGAGACAACAACTCATCCATATTAAGTGTTTAGTTTTTATTTGTTCTATTGTTGTTGTTTCATATTAATAACCACGACATCTGGTGTTTAAATATTGCAGGTACCTACTACTATAACATCATCCTTAGTATCTGGTTGCCATTCACTTGAAGTAAGCCCTGCCCTTTATTTTTCTGACTTCTGCAGGGTAATTCTTAGATGTAATTCTGTTCATACTTATCCCTTCGATGTAATTCTGTTTTACTTATCCCTTAAATATTTGCCACAAATTTATAACAAATATTTCAATAATCAAAATGATGCAAGGTCATTTTACTTTTGAATAGTTGATCTGCCAGCCAAGAAACATTGAAATGTTATATCTATTGAGGTCCCTGATTGTTTTAGAAAATGACTACATGGAAAATTGTGGTGCAAAATAGTCATGAGTTGCATTGATTGTTTGTATTATTTGGCAGTCTTTTATATGGATCTTAGTTCACAAGTTGATGTCGTTATTGCCATGTTTCTTTCGTTGCCCCACCCTAATTTCCATGTAGATAGAATGACTTCAAGTCTTCAACCATTTGCAGCATGTTTATAGCTTCTAAAGCTTCCTATTTATTGAGTATGTCTGTTGCATATAAGAGACTTGATAGGAAATGCACCTACTCCTTTTAAGCGTTAACTTCACGAATGTTGATAGATAGTGTAACTTCTACTTTCCGGTGAAGGAGTTTCATCTCCGGCCCCACTAACTCCGTACCCTGATGAAAAATATGGTTATTTTGGAGAATTCAAAGTATGACTTTTCATTGGAAGTGTATTCACATTTATAGATAGGATACTAATGTATTGCTTTTAAAATTTATTTTAGAAAAAGTTCTATTGGGATGTTTCCATTAGTGAAAGTGAAGTGAATAGACACTGGTTGCATAAGGCAGCAATAAAATACACGAATTTCATTTCTAAAATAAAAGGGGAAGGAATCAGGCCAGGTTTTGTACCTGAGCATGTGTGGGAAAGATGGATGCAACTTTCGAGAAGTGATGAGTCTATTAAAAAGTCAGAAACAAATTCAAAGAATCGTCGTGGCGGCCGTGAAGTTGCTATTGGGACTCACACGGGTGGCTCTATCTCAATTGGAGAATATCGCAAGAGACTTGTAAGTATATATTTCACAAATTATATAAGTAACATATTTATGTTGTCTGATTTAAACACTTGTATTATAAATACACATAATGCAGTAGATATGACTGTATGTAAAAGTGATTTTCTTCTGTACAAGCTATTAAAAATGGTCGGGATCCAACACCAGCCGAGTTACATTTGCACGTCCATACACATGATCATGATGAAAAATCCTTTGTTGATGAGCGTTCTCGAGTTGTCCATGTAAGTTCAAAACTTTGAAACCTATCTAAAAATATACATGTCAATTTTCATTAGAAGGGGATCTTGACTAAAAATACAAAAAGATAGTTAGCTGTTATTTTGTCCTTAATTAGACAATTTTTTTATGAGATAGATATATATCTTGTTGAGGTATATCATAGTGGTACATTTTATTTCTAGTACATGAAGATGTGTTGGTTGATGTGGCATCTCTGTTTTTGTTTTTTTGATGTCCAAAAAAGTGGAATCAAAGCTATTGTCCCAACTATCTTTGCCAGTCAAGTCATATGATATGAGTATTTTTCATCATCCTTTATCACAATGTGAGGTCTGACTAGAGCTTTGTTCTCCAATCTGCAATGTTGAATAGTTGTTAATGGTTGACACTTTAGTTTTCTATTGTATTTGCTTATCTCCTCTCAAAACTACTCACCAATTAACAATAGAGAACCACACTTTAATTCAACATAGACCTAACAAGAAATGCAAATTATGGCTTCTACTTGTGCAGTTTTCATGGCAATGTCACTGACTTACATCAACTTTGTTACTTTAGATTCATTTACAGTGCTCAATTTAGTGAGTAATATTTTTTTTCCTCCTCTAAGGATGCCTAAGTAAACCAGTAGTAGATTGTACATTCCCTTTATTTTTACCTATAGTTTTCAATTCTTGTTGTGAGTCATCCCTTCCTTGTGGCCTTGGTGGTGTATAAGTTGATGAGCATTGGCCTTGGTGGTGTATATGTTTGGTGCTAAATTTTCAGGATTAATACAACACCCAGGCTCTACTGGGAAATTGAATAAAAAAATTGATCCCTTGAACATCCTTAGTTACTTGTCTCCTTATGTGTTTGTTGGAGACCAATATATAGTTGTAGCATGTATTGTTGACTATCTGGACAGAGTAAAGTGAAGAAGTAAGTGACTTACTGCTTTCTCATTTCTTTCACACATCATAGGAAACTCCAATGGAAGAAAGTGATTTTTCATATGGTATGCCATATTGCCTTCTAGAGACTAACTACACCATTTTTCAAAACTTTAGTGGAGTGAAAGATTTTTAATGGTATTCAAGTATTTTTTTTTCTTGTCTACCAAATTTCAAGAATCACAAATACTATTTGCAATCAAGTTGAAGTTATAACAGTAGCAGGAGGTACTGAACTTGGGTACTGCATAGTTCTTTTTTTTGGTTAGCATTGTCTTTGTTCTGTGCTATTCAATCTGATTCCCTGAAGCTACTCAGTTGGTATTGTAGGAAATTCATTGTCCATATCAAATTTTTTACTTGTCTCCTCATGTGTTTGTTGGAGACCAATGTGGCCTGAAGGATTTGTTATTGCAACTTTGATTTGGTTACTGGTTTTGTCCTGGGAAAATGATTTTCTTGGCCTTAAAAAGTGAGGGTCATTTAACATGCTATATGTGTACCGGAAGGTTAAGTGGCAAGTGATTGACTAAGGATCTATTTGTGTATTGATGTCAAAGTTCATCATCTTTTGTTATGTCGTTTTGATAATTGAAAAAAGCTTCAAGTTTAAGGGTAAAGAAACTGAGGGAGATTATGTAAGAACTTCAAGTCTCGAACCTAACTTTGGTAATGAAACAAATCACAACTATAAGTAATAAACTCATTGATTGTAAGCTATAAGTAATCAACCAGCTTAAATGTACTGTAAGCTTAAAAGGTTATGTATTTCTGCTTTTTAATTCTAATATAATTTTTTTCCTAATCTTTAATGTTCTCTCATTACCTCTATTTATTACAGGAAACATATGAAGAAATCTTACGGGAAAAAACGGTATCTCAATTTGATATTGACCAATTTGAAGCATATTACCAAGCTGCGGGGGAGAAAAGAAGAGAAGAACATACGGTCTTGGATCTGAAGCGAAAAATTACTACAAGCATAAGCTTTGTGCCTCATCATCTGTACGACCTTTAGTTTCTCAATCAACATCAACAAATATGGATGAATTTGTAAAGCAAATGATTCTTGCACTTACTAATCACTTTCTTCCTGTTATTATGGAGCGGGTACAAGAAGTGACTACTCCCGTTGACAATCCATCACATTTGACCCCCATAGTGCCTCCTACTACTACTACTAATGAGAAAGAGGTTAATCCCTTAGTTTCAAGTGACGACGATGCTATCCCATAGTCCCCATGCAGCTTTAATTTTTGATTGTCTGTTGTTTTGGAAATTACAAATTGTGCAGTAACAATAGTTTTATAAATGTAGCTGCTTTTAAGAATAGTTGATACATTGTTTTTGATGTTTTGCACTAAAAATATGTGATTTGAATTTTGCTATCTACATATTTTAAACAGTCTAAGTATTATTTCTTGTGAATGTTGGTTATTTTAGGGGTATTTAATAATTGTCATTTAATTTATTTCAGCAGTGTAAATTTAAAATAAATAAATTAAATAATTTTAAAAGAAATTTTTTAGCAACAAATTTAATGACGAATTGGTCGTTTCTATAAAAAAATATTGGCGATGGACTATCGAGGAACTTTTCAGTGGCAAATGTACAAAATATTTTGCGACAGATTAGTGACCAAAACTTCATCGTGAAGTTATCCAAAATGACCAAATATATTATGAAATTTATAACGAACTATATAAGTATAACGACGGATAAATCTGTCACTAAAATGTGGCGACGAATATCGTTCGTCTCTAAGACGTCGCTAAACTTGCGACGAAACTCATTTTTTCGTCACTAAGAGATTATTAACGAGTGAAATAGTAACAACTGACAATCCGTCTCTAGTTCGTCACTAAACCAATATAGCGATGGAATATCATAGATTAGCGACGAATTTCGTCGGTCCCTAAATGCTGATTTTTTTGTAGTGTGAGTTAAGAAGTTCATGCTTATAATTCCACATGAACCCTTTGGGTTGAACATTCTTTAAATGAGTAGTATCATTGAAGTTCTTAAGTTCCAAGTATTATCTATGGTTATTGAAAACCTTGCATTGAGTCATTCATGTCCCTAATTCGGCATGGACCATATTTTAAGAAGTCTTTTACAAATGTTTAAACTTTGTTTTAAGACTTAAAGCTTTGAGTTCAGTAAAGAGTAAAGAGTAAAGTTTGAAGTCCTTTTCTTCAAAAAGTACATGGGGACTAAGTATTCCCAAAGAGTTTATAAATGTTTTCACATTTGAGCAAGAAAAGGGAACATTGATTCCAAGAAAGCTTTTAAGCTAAGTTTTGAGTAATTATCTCAAACCAAAGAAAGAGTTTTATTTTAAAAACATATGAGCTAAGTATATTTTTGGGAGTAGTATTAAGCACCAATATGGGGATGCGAGTTCATATTAACTCAAGTCTCCATAAACCATGTAGTCATCATGGGTAGTAAAGGATCATACTTTTTAGATGAATCCTTTTCACATAGACTAGTGGATCCATTAGGTAAAGTTAGCTTCCTATACTGATGGCAAAGTATAGGTCGGTCCTTGACAGCGCGAGGTAATGTATTGTATTATCACTATAGCTCTTAAGTGATGGTTGTCGGTTAGAGAAACTCCCACAGTAATAATTGCATGGTTCCTCAAGGGGCTCTGCTTAGTATGAATGGGGGTATGAGACTTCATTCATACATTGCACAAGTAGACTTTGAAAGGGAGCATGATATGTCTTTTTATGATATGAGTAAAGTTGAGTTTGTTATCGCACTTTCTTTAACGAACTAAGTTGTTTTTACTGTTGTATAAAGTTTTCTATATATTGTATCTCTTATTGTTGCTTTATATTGAGTTGAGTATCCAGAGTTGAGTATCTAATCTTTGAGTTAAGTATCTATCCTTGAGTTGAGTATCTAATCTTTGAGTTGAGTATCTTATTCTTGAATACTTCCGAGTTGAGTAAGTTTAAGTAGTTTTGAGTATCCTTGAGTATTCCTTGAGTTGAAAAAGTTTGAGAAGAGGTAAGTATGTTTCCTTTTTATCAAGTTTCAAGCTTATGTCTATGCTTTAGAATTCCTCTTACATGCTCGTACATTCCACGTATTGAGCCATTTGACCTGCATCTTCTCATGATGCAGACACAAGTATTCAGGATCATCAACAAGAGCTTCGTTGATACATCCGGGAGTTCGAGTTAGCTATGGTGAACCTCCTTGTTTCCGGAGGATTTCATTTACTTTTCAGTTTAGTCAGGATGTCGTGGGTCTTGTCCCAACTTCCATCTTTATCAGTTAGAGGCTTCATAGATAGTCAGTATAGTTGAGAAGTCTGTATCATTTATTTTATTAAATGTTTTAAAGACTAAAGTTTCCTTTTCATGGCGAGTTGTATATATTTTATTATACAGAGTTTTCTTTAGATTTAAAGTTGTATTTAAGTTTTATGAACTTTTATTTTAGTTTTAAGCTTTTGCATGCTTGAGTTAGTCTTCCGCTTGTAGTCAGCCAGGATGAGGGTTTGCTTGGGGACCAGCAATGGTCTTCGAGTGCCGGCCACGTCCAAGGTGTAAACTCGAGTCGTGACAGAAAATGTCTTAGGCGCACAACTATCCATGCAGGAAGGAAGTAGTTGCTGCCTCGATGCACTATTGTGCAAAAAATACCTCGGTCGGCCGGCACACGGTAAGACAGTGTCCAGTAAAGTTGACATAACTTTTTACTCCGAACTCGAAAAGAAGACGCATATACCTTTAATTTGATAGGTTATGAGCCACCTAATTCATTATATTCTGAGAGATATGACTGTTTGAAGTTAACCCTTGCATGAATTAATGCAAAAACTTATCCGGTAAAAATGCTTTGAACTTGACTTGTTGTTAGAGGTCCCTTATGACCCTAAATAACTTCCAATACCCTTGATACACTTGGTAAAGGACCTTAAAACACATGAGAAAGTAGGACATCACTCGGTTCAAACTCATATACTTACTATGAGCAATTCACATTCTAAGGGTAGAGTTATGAGGTGTTACAAATTTATGTGGAATAGAAGGTGGAATAAGTTATGTGGTATTAGTTATACATGTATTAAAATAATAAATTACACATATACCCCTATCAATTTAATTTTAAATGTATATTTATTTACACCAAATTAAATAATTAATACATGTAAAAAGCACCACCAATTTTTTCTTTGGGTTTTTTGTTTTGTTAATTACTTAGTTTCTTAATTCTATTCAATACAAATTACTTAATTGCTTTTAGTTATGGCAAAAGGGTTTGGTGGACCCTTATACTTAACTCAGATTGGAAACTGGACCCTTCTACTTTACAAAGTTTCAACTGGACACTTCAACTCAAACAAAATAGAAATTTTAAGCCCCTTTGATCATTGACCAGCCTAATTAGGTGACATTAATTTAGCTGAGTTGGAAAAATGTGTGTTACACACGCGAAATATGAGCGTGAATTGATTTAAAAAGTAAAAAAAATTAAATAAAAATAATAATTTACCTACCTTAAAAAAAGGCAAAAAAAGAAAAAAAAAAGAAAATCCCTTTCTTCTTCAAGTCCACCCACCCACCTTTTTGGAAAATAGTAGATCTCTCACCTGCTATATCCCTATCCTCTCTATTGTGGATTATTTTTTCTTGCAATCTTACTTTCCCTCACTTTTCAAATGAAAACTACACGTTCATCAAAATTCCAAAACAAAAATAATTGGAAACGAAAGAAAAAAATCTTGTCCAAATTCAAAGCTCAAATCGAAATTGAAGAAGGATTTTTGCTGCTAATACTTGCTTCTTTTTATCTCTTTAGAAGCAAAACTTTTAAAAAAACAAAAAATAAATTTTCATCTCTTTTAAATTGTAGATACAACTTTGAAATTTTCATATTTCTTGATCTTTCTTTTTTCAAGTTTGGATTTTTCTTTCAATTTCAAGCCTTTTGGTGTCAAGTTTAGTATTAAGAGTAGTAGAGTTTGAGTGCTTTCTTCTATTGATGTTAATATCAGTGTTGATCAAATTGTAAGCTCAAATGGGGCTGTCAAATGTCAATGGACTTTCTTTTGGGTTAGGGTTCTTGAGAATAAAGTGAAAAATATTTTTTCTAAAGTAATTATTTGTTTAATAAAATAAATATATAAAAATAGCATTGTGACCATTAAATTAATGAGATGGATATGATGTGGTTTTTTTTTTACGTGGGTATGATGTGTCATCCATGTCAGATTGAGTGAGGAACACCGATTGACATAAGGGTTTAAAATTTCTATTTTGTTTGAGTTGAAGTGTCTAGTTGAAACTTTAGAAAGTAGAAAGGTCCAATTTACAATTTGAATTAAGTATATGGGTTCACCAGACCATTTTGCCTTTAGTTATTTGTTATTACTTTGCTGTTTTTAGCTAATGGTATTTATTTAATTTTAATGTGTTATTCAGATAATTATTATTTTAAATGGTATAATAAATATTAAATCACTAAACATTTTGGAATTAAGAAATAAGAATTAGTTCACTATTTTAAAAAAACTCTATATAACTAAACTGTGTAAAATTAATGCCCACGTAATTAAATCATGTACAACTAATACTTGCATAACTAATAACTGCATAACTCTAACCAATAACCAAATGACCCCTTCGTGTATTGTTGTTACCAAAAGATTAATATACAATGTAACAATAATTAATTGTTAAGATAAACAAGAAAAACAAACATTAATTAGATTGTCTATTCACGTTAAAGCTACGATTTTGATTGACTATTCATGTTAAACCGTGTCTTTCAGCTTTGCTTTAATTAATCATGCTAGCTGGTTCACTATCAACAAATATATATATATATATATATTATTTTAAATTATTATATTTATATTTATATTTATATTATTAATATGCAAGTAATGATTTTTTTAATGTATAAGTATAAATAAATATTTAGTAGCAAATCACGATGTTTAGTTTATTTTTTTCATCGTTTATTTCATTTTCATATATTAGTAATTTTCTAGTCAATATTGATTTGAACAGAAAAACTACAATAAGAATGAGTTACTTGCTATAGCAGAGTGCTCTGTTTATGCTGTTATTTGCTGTCAAAATGCTCAAGAAATTCGTGCTTGAATATCTAAATCAAATACTCAATAGAGCTACTAAAATTCTTCAAAATATACTTTTCTCGTTAATCAAACATTTAATAAATAAAATTTCAAGAAAAAATATTCTCAATTTTTTTTCTGTTCTTCATACCAAACATACCAAGAGAATCAGAAATTTTGTCGTTGACAGCCTTTAATATTTACTTTATGAGAATCTGTATTACTCTTATTAATTTCTCCCATATCATCGCCGGTCAAGAAATTATTAGTTAATTGCTAGTTAACTACTTCATGTTGTTTCATTTTATTTTAATTAATATCACTAATATTGAAAACTTCATTTCATTGGATTTGGACCAAAAAGAAGAAAGAATTTATTTGTGTTCTATATACTGAAACTGAAAAGTTATAATATTCTATATGAGTAATTTTTTTTTCTTAACAATCTTATAATTTTGAGATTAAAAAATAATTTTTCGTTCATTTCTACCTGAGGATTGTTTTTTACATTCTAAAAATAAATGTAATAATTCACCTTATTTTTAGTAATTGATTTAAGATTAAAGGATTTATTATCCTATTCGAAATGTGAGGGGATATTGTTCTTCAAACCCAAAATGATAATGGGGTAATGTGAGTTTTTTAATGACAAATTTGATTGAGTTATTCTACAACACATGAATTTAAGTTGAATGACTTTATTGATACAAAATAAAGTTAAATACTTTGTTACATGATTTTTCATAATTGAGAGACATTTTGAGATATTTACTCTTTCAATCAAGACAGAGTAATTGAAATTTCATCATCTAAATAATTAATTTTATCCTGATACTATTTTATATATTTGTTAGTATTATAATAATATATATAAATTATATATATATTATTATATACTTTCATACCATATTCAATGTTATATCAAAAGATTTGATACTATTTCCTCTTTTGTCTATCTTTTTTTTTTGGTTTGGGATGGGGGGCGGGGGGGGNGGGGGGGGGGGGGGGGGGGGGGGGGCACTAGGGTTGCTAATTTCATTCTTATTATAGAATTTAAAGATCCTAATGGATCTCTTGAACTATATAGTACTATTATCTGATTATATTATCGAATTAAAAATGAAATATCGAATATTTTCATTAAAAAAAATCTATTCGATTATTACGAATCGAACAAATGAAGTGTGCTTTGCGATCCTACAACAACAAAACATTTTTTCAATCTTTCATATACTAGAAAATTTCACTCGAAGAGGGGTAAATAAACATTTCATCAGTTAAAATTGGGAATTCTGTACAATGATCTCAACAATACTGTTACCGGCACATAGTCCCCAAGTTGCTTGAACAAAATCGAATATAATAGGGCAGGTAGAAGAATTATATGAAAATAAAAGTTAATCAGGATAAAAATATATTTGCACAATTGTCACATAAAAGTTATTTTGGACAGTAAGAGTGAGGACATGAAATTTAACATTATAAGAATAAATATGTGCCCAAAATTAATTAATAAGAGTAAATATATTAAATAAAATAAGGCGCGGAATAAATATATATTTTTTTGATATGTACAAAAACAAATATGATCCTTTTTCCTAAGGGCCTGTTTGGAAGGACACCCTGGTAATTGGATTTGGTGTAATTGGTGTAATTACACTGTCTTGTCCTGTTTGGAAGGACAGGTAATTACTTGGTCAGCAGGTAATTGGTGTAATTGGCAGAGGGTAATTACACTCTACAATTCACAACCAGAGGCTGTGAATTGCTGGTAATTACATGGTGTAATTACCACCTGATTACTTTTTAATTTCTTTTTTTTTATTTCTACTTTAATTTTTTTGTTTTAATTTTTTTTACTTCTATTATTTTAAGTTCTTTTTTTAATTTTATTATTTTAAAATTTTGTAAAAGTTTATTTTATATTTTATATTATTATATTTCATTTTCTTCTTATTCTCAACCTTACTTTACGTGATTCTATGTAATTTTTTCGTATTATCTATTTATTTATGCCATGCTTATTTTCTCATTAGCATAATTTTATTATATTCTAATTTTTAAATTAAAATAGAATTTATTGTTAAATAAGTTATAGACTTACGTTTTCTTTATTAAGAAAAATAAAACTAAATCATATTTATTGCTATATTGAAATTTGTTATAAGAGTATTATGTTAAAAAAATTGTTTTGAATTTATAACTTATGTTATATTTTCAGTTTCATTTGTTTTAGTAATACTGAATCTACATTGCACGTCATTTTTTAATTAGAGTTGATAAATTATATTTTTGTCAAACATTTAATAATTTATGACATTTTATTTATATATTATTTCTTTTTATCAAACATGCATTTCACGATGTTTGTAGAAACTTCATACTTTTAGTTGTTACGATCAATTCAATTGAAATATATTAATTTGAAAAAATATAAATCAATTATTTTTCATAATATTAGTTACAGAAAATATGTTTATTAATTATTATATTTTCAAAAAAGAATATATATCTTAAATATTTAATTTAATGTCATTTATAAAGTTTCTTATTTGTCTAGTATAAATTTTAAATAATTAATTTTTATTTTAAAATTTTATTATAATTTATGATTGCAATTGTACATCCAAATAGAACATGTGTAATTACATTGTGACATCCAAACAGGACATGTGTAATTACAGTGTAATTACACTGTGGCAACCAAACAGGTCGGCGTAATTACTAGACAAAGTAATTACTAGGCTGGTAATTACTACCCTAGTAATTACACCAATTCCAATTACCAGGTGGCTTTCCAAACAGACCCTAAGCAAAACTAAAAAAGTACTGTATACGGCTTCTAACTTTTCTTGGAAAATTATATTGTTCCTCTCATTTATTACTTTATAGTTTAATTATTTGAAATTCACATTACAACATCTAAATTCTTCCAAAAAAAATAAGGAAAAAGAACAAATATATCCTCGAATTATCGTAAATGATATGCAGATACTCTCCGTCATATTTTTGGGACATTGGTGCCCCTATCGTCCAAAAACTTGAGCATGTATGCCCTTCACTCTAATGGAAGATTAAATAGGGACACGTGGCGCAATCTTATCCATAGATCCGATGTTGAATCGGTGGATAAGATTATGACACGTGTATGTCAGTTAGTATACAGGGTATATATGCTCTAGTTTTTGGATGGTAGAGACACACATGTCCCAAAAGTATGACGGAGGGTATCTGCATACCATTTAAGATAGTTCGGAGGTATATTTGTCCTTTTTCCCAAAAAATATGATTTGACGCTCATTTGGATTCTGTTTAGGAAAAGATATCCAAATACACTAACTTATTTGATCATATTCTTTAAAATTCTATATCATTTGAAAAAATTACAAAAATCTCTACTCTCTTCTATCCTCGGGTATATATATTATTTTACGTTCAATATATTGGGGTCGGGTACATCACTTTATGTGGTGTATCGAGACATTGAGTCATAAATCAGATACTAAGACACAATGTATCAACATGTTGAACAATATATTTGAAACTGAGATGCGATGTATAGTGACGTTTTGGGATGTATCCGATTTCATCAAATATAAGGGATGTTTGTAATTTGAAAAAAATAATAAATATGATTTAATTAGCTCTTAACACCTATGAAATTTGTGTAAAATTTCTTAATATTTATGTGATATTGTTTGAGGTATCACTCAAACAAAAAGTATTTAAAATTGAGTATTAAACTTGATTTTTATTTTATAAAGGGAAAAGACTCAAATATGCCATTGAATTTTCAGAAAAGGCTCATTTATGTCATCCGTTAAAAGTTTGACTCATCTATGTCATTATTGTTTAAGAAAAGGCTCATTCATGGCATTATTTTTTAACAGTGGTTTTGCAAAACCATTTTTTACACGTGACTAATTATAATTCGGCCATGTCATTATTTTTTTATTAAAAAAAAATCAAAATTCTGAATAAAAATAACCCACCCAAATTTTTAAAAAAAATCCCTATAACCCATCAGTAACCCAATTCTTTCATTCAATTTTTCAATCCAAAAAGCCCTAAATTTCGGAGGTTCCATGTCAAGTTCAACTTTCGATTGACAAGCTTTTGCAATCGACCAAGATAATTGGAGCGACTGAGTAGCTCATGAAATTTCGGAGGTTCCATGTCAAGTTCAACTTTCAGTTTTCTTCACTGTACATTTGCTTGAGTAAATATGTAATAAACTGAAATCTGATGATGTACAATTTCTATTTGAAACGCTCAAATAATGCCACTATTTGTTATGTTTTTTTTTTAAAAAAACCTATGTCGATTTGGTCTAAGAAATTTGGACTCGAGGAGTTAACATCATGTTTGTTTTCGCATGTTACCATGCTAGTGTGCTTTTTGGATTGAAAAATTGAATGAAAGAATTGGGTTATTGATGGGTTATAGGGATTTTTAAAAAAAAATTGGGTGAGTTTTTACTTAAGTGGGTTATTTTAATTCAATTTTTATTTAGAATTTTGTTTTTTTTAATAAAAAAATAATGACGTGGCCGAATTATAATTGGCCACGTGTAAAAAATGGTTTTGCAAAATTACTGTTAAAAAATAATGGCATGAATGAACTTTTTCTTAAACGGTAATGACATAGATGAACCAAACTTTTTACGGATGGCATAAATGAGTTTTTTCTGAAGGTTCGATGGCATATTTGAGCCTTTTTCCTTTTAAAAATAATAATTTTTTGAGTGAAAAAGAATAATCACTTGGAATACTTTTAAATAAAAATTTAAATTCCATTTTCGTTCTGCAATTTAAATTAGAATAATAAAAAATTATAAAATATAGGAGTACTTCATTGTACCAAAAAAATTTTATTTACTTATGTATCTCACACCACCAAAAAAAATAAATACTCCCTCTATCTCAATTTGTGTCACATTTCATTTTCCGAGAGTCGAACCGTTTAAATTTGACTAGAAATTTGCGTATGAAATCTTCAAAATAAATTTAAATGAAATTTATATATTTATAAATTACATAAAAGTACTATAAGTCACAATAATTGACAATTCAAAATATTTAATGATATATGAAAAATTTATGATTAAAGATAGATTTATTTGAATCTCAAAATCAGAGTACCACATAGATTGAGACGGAGGGAGTACCACTTTTACTATTACTTACGTGCTATTTTCTTTGTTCCTATTTATAGAATTTATCCTTTTCTTTTAAATCAATTATAAAAAATAATAAACATTCAAAATACAATTAATATCTTACTTAATTTAATATTTAGTCAAACTAGGTCACATATATCGAAAAAAAAAATCACTCATATTTTGGTTGGAACTTTTATGATTCTATTGTACCCTACAGTTGTCGATCCTGACAATCCGCGTGACTGAAATTTGTCTATAATTTTCAGTCCTAAAATACCCCTAATCTTTTCTATCAATTCCACTTTTCCGTTACAAAAATTTTGATGCATTTATAGCCGTACGATTATAAATACTTCCAAAATAAGTGGCTTCAGCTTTGATTCTTCTCAGTTTTCTTCTTCCACCTACTGAATATTCATCTTTTGGCAGAGTTTTTAAGTTTTACAGTGATTTTTCGATCTGCTGAGTTATCCATATATATATATTTTTTTTTTTTTTTTTTTTTTTTTGTTGAGTTTACAGTGAATTTTGTGTTGTCGGATCTACTGATCATCAAGATTTTTGGGTTTGGGTAATCGCCGGCGGCTATGTCAGGTCCATTAGATCGATTTGCGATGCCCTGTGAGTTTACCTTCTTTCGTTTTTTAATTAATTTCTTTACTGATTTTCAACTGCATTCCTGAATTTTAGTTACATTTTTATTTTTTTGAGTTTTTATGATTGATGAAATTATTTGGAGTAATTATGCATCAATGCCGAATTAGTATTTGGAGGTTTCGTGATATATACACTGGCAAAAAACTTGCTGTTACTCTATTGCTTTTAGGGTTTGAGGGGATGTATTTGTTACACTATGTTTTAGGTGATTGTAACCTTTTAGGGTTTGAGAGTGGTTATGCTTTTGAAGTTCACATTATATGATTGACCGAAATCGAATTGTGGGTTGGTTTCTTGGTTATTTTTGAGGAACTACAAATTGGGTGTTTTTTTTTTTTTTTTATGTGGTGGGGTTGAGTTAACTGAGTTTGTGGAATTGCAAAATGAAGGATAGTCCTCCAGTGTTGATTCAGAGATTATTTTGGATGCGAAACTGAAATGAGATTAATAAAAGGGATAACCCGCATGCCTTCTTACAAGGGTGTGGTTTGATTGTGGTGTAAGGCAATCCTCAACTTTTGTCCAAAGACTTTGGCAATATGCCCTTGTTGGTGTTCTTCACTTTTTGCCGCTCAGTCATTTTTTTTTGTTGACCGTTCGGGCCAGCTTTTGTGCACCTAGACTAATTCCACGTGATACCTACCACCTCCCACCAGCAACATGTGCCAGGTAACTCTATCACCAAGGCTAAGAGAGATGGGAAGAATCACTTAGTATTTTTTTTGTGTGTGTTTTGAACCTGAGACCTCAGGGTTCTCAACCACTTAATTGATCACTAGGCCACACCCTTAGGTGCCTGCTCAGTCATTTTCAGATCCCATTTTGGAACGTGCGGGACTTCCCTTGCGCACTTCATGTCAACGGGAATCTTCTAGCACTCTATTTAGGTGCTTTCTTGATGGAACTCGATCGACATACAGTTTCATGCCATTATGCTCTTCATATTTGTAAGCTATTACAGTTGTTTCTGGAAAAAAGTGTGAAATTTTATCCAGAATAAGCTTTTAGGATGAAGAGGACTTTTCAACCTTAATTCTTTAAAACCAGCCAACTATACCAAATCCTTAATTTAAGGAGAACATTTTTTATTAAAATCAAATGAATATAGGGGATTCATAGAGCTGACTGGATTAGATTGGAATTTGATTGACCTTGTTCTTTTAATTCAAATGGAGTTTCATAGGAAAAAAAGTCTGCCAACCTTAGTTGGCTACATGCTCAAGTCGAATCAATTCATGCCATTAACAAATAGGGTCTAGTTCATATGTTTCAAATTTCATCCTTTTCCTATTGTTTCCTTTCCACTGTTGACAGGCTTTGAGGGGTCGTCCACACACGATGAGAGAAGAGAAAGAAAATCTGATTTCGAGAACTCAGAGGATGAGAGGAGGACAAGAATTGGCACGCTGAAAAAGAAAGCATTAAATGCATCAACAAAATTTAAACATTCTCTTAAGAAGAAAGGCAGAAGAAAAAGTGATGGACGAGTGAGTTCAGTTTCAATTGAGGATATTCGTGATGCTGAGGAGCTGCAAGCTGTTGACCAATTTAGGCAAGCACTGATTTTGGATGATTTGTTACCTGGGAGACATGATGACTACTATATGATGCTAAGGTGATACACTGTTATCTTTACTTTCTTTAAGTATTTATGCATTAACTGATTAAGATATATCCTGCTTTCTGTTTTCTTGTGATAGTTTTTCTGTTAAGTATATTATGATTTGCTTGTATAGAGAGAGTTTCAATACCTTTATCATGTCCAAAAGTTAATTGCAAGTTAGAATGCGTACATCAAGCTTGTTTGTAGAACTGTGAATCAGGGGTAAAAATGAGTACGGGCAGAAAAAACCAATTTATGAAATTTGATTTTTGTTGGACCATCACATAGATAGAGCAGGTTCCTGTGCTTCCAATTCTTGATTAAAAGATAATCTTCTTTTTAGTGCTCTTTTTTCTTTTGTTGGTTTGTTCTATTTTTTGATTTATTAACACAATTTATGGAGCCCGGTCAGACATTTCATCTCTGCTTGCATTCCTGGAGCTGTCTATTACAAATGACTCATGAAAGTAATATTTTGCTCTTTAGTTTGCTTTGGTCAAAGAGGTGCTCTGTGAAATTTACTCTGGATATCAAATTTCAACTTTCTCAATGAACTTCTCCATCAGGCCTTAAGGACTGAAACAAATTATCAGAGTGGTAGACATTGTGAGCTTACCAAACACAAAAAGGAAAATAGTGGTAAAGACATTGTGAGCATAGGTTAATTCTCTCAGAATAGGCAAAATGGAAGAGGATATATTAGATTTAAGGACGCTTTTGATTAAGAACTATCTTGTAGTCTATTCTTGTTTTTGTCATTTAATTACCCCTATGAGTTTCTTGCAGATTTCTGAAGGCAAGGAAGTTTGATATTGATAAAGCAAAGCATATGTGGGCTGATATGCTTCAGTGGAGGAAGGAATTTGGTGCTGACACCATTATCCATGTAATCTTATTTCTCCAAGTGATGGATTGTCACAGTATTTGTTCATATATCAGATGCTAGTGACTCCATTTAATCTGAAATTTTTCCCACACCAAATTTCCATCAGGATTTTCAATTCCAAGAGCAGGATGAAGTTTCGAAATACTACCCCCAAGGTTATCATGGGATCGATAGGGAAGGAAGACCAGTATACATTGAAAGGTTAGGGAAAGTTGATCCCACCAAACTTATGCAAGTCACAACAATGGACCGTTACATTAGAAACCATGTAAGAGAGTTCGAGAAAACTTTTGCAATCAAGTTTCCAGCATGTACAGTTGCTGCAAAAAGGCAGATTGATTCAAGCACTACTATTTTGGATGTCCAGGGAGTGGTATGTTACCTAGTATTTGTTTTCTTGTGCTAACGTGTCGTGATTTCTGATTACATTTTTAGCACTCTAGGGTTTTCATCTTTTCATTTTCTTTTGTTGATTTCTTAGGGTTTGAAAAACTTTACCAAGAGTGCTAGGGAACTCATCATGCGACTTCAGAAGATTGATGGTGATAATTATCCGGAGGCATGATTATATTCCTATCTCAGTAAGCACTATAAGGTATTTCATTGTTTTGGGTTCATTAACACATTTTGCTACATTTTGGCTGGTGCAGACACTTCATCAAATGCTTATCATCAATGCTGGACCTGGCTTTAGGCTGCTGTGGAGTACTGTTAAGAGTTTTTTGGATCCCAAGACCACCTCGAAGATACATGTTTGTCTATGCTCTTCTCCTGCACCTTAAAGTGCTGTAATCTCAGTTATTTGGCTATATTTACTTATTTGCTTGTGTTGTCAAATTTCTTTTAGGTTCTTGGGAACAAGTACCAAAACAAATTGCTTGAACTAGTTGATGTTAGGTAAAGGGGTTAAGAATTCTTTCTACTGTACAAGGAAAGAATTGCTTTATTTCTGCTTCTGATGGTACTTCAGAAGGTTCACTTCTTTAAAAGTTGTATTATTGATTTTTGTTTTGTGCAGTGAGTTGCCAGATTTTTTGGGTGGAACCTGTACATGTGCAAATCAAGGAGGTTGCCTTCGCTCAGATAAAGGGCCATGGCAAAATCCAGAGATATTAAAGGTTTCATTCTAGGACCTTCACATCTGAGAGAAATTTTATTTCGAAAGATGTTCTTTTACCCACCTTTTTAGGATAGAATGATCTTTTTTCCTTTCCTCGCATTTATTTTCTGTACTTCTCTTTGCTGCGAACAAGGGTGGCCTGCTTGTTCTTCATGTTTTAAATAATCAACAAGCATTGCTCCCTTGATGAAGAGTATGTCAACTTTAAATGACTGGGAAAATGGTGCTCCCTTCTTTGATGCCAGATGATTGGTGAAGCACGGCGTGCCAGGCAGGTTGTTAAAGTTGTAAACAGCGAAGGAAAGGTAGTTTATGCTAAGCCTCGCTTCCCCATGGTATGACTTCTACTCTCTTTCCTAAATTATGAGAATACTCTAAATTTTCAACTGTATTTGAAGATTGGTACATGTATATTGAATTTTAGCAGTCAAAAGGTAGTGATACCTCCACCGCAGAATCGGGATCTGAAGCAGAAGATATTGCTTCCCCTAAAGCTGTAAGGAATTATTCGCATCTTCGGCTTACTCCTGTCCGTGAAGAGGTATATTTCTTCCATATTCAACTGATTTCATGAGTTAACCTTTCTTTTAATGGAGAGAACCTAAAAATATTCTCTTTCGCTGAGGCCCAGAATAATATAGGATTGCATTCCCTTAGATTTCATGAAAATATCTCCTTCCCCATTCCCCTCCTGAATAATTTCTTTATATGCTATTCTTACCATGATACTGTTCTTTTTACGTCAAACAGGCCAAGGGTATTGGAATGTCTGGCTACACTACAAACTTATCAGGATATGATGAATATGTTCCCATGGTTGACAAGGCAGTTGATTCTGTGTTGAAGAAGCAAACATCCTTTCATAAAGCCTCCATTGCCAAAGGTTAGACTTATTCAAAGAACACATGCATTTGCACACACAAGGAAAAGAAAAAGGGAGGAAGCATAAGAGTCTCTGAATCTTTTAGTTAAACTGTAGGGGTTGTTTGGTTGGGAACAAGTTATCCTGAGATAAGTTATCCCACATTCCCACCATATATATGGGATAACTTATCCCATCACTATGGTATAGATGGGATAAATAATCCAAGGACTACCTAATACCTCCAAGCAAACGCATGACAAAATAATGCATTTTATTCTGGGATTATTGTTATACCTTATACCTCACACCAAACGACTCCTTAGTATGCACCTAAACAATGGGGTAAAAAAAGAGCTCACTGTAGTTCTGACCCTGTAGTTTGGATGCACTGTGCGCCTGTTTGTGATTCGATATAACGTGTGCATATTTATGTATTTATTCACATGTATTTTTTCGTCTTAATTTGGGTTTTTAGTTGCATGCAGTACTCAGGCCCAGCGCCTGCTTGTTACCACCTGCATCCAAGACAACCTGTCTTGGGTGCAAATAGTGTGAACGTTATGCTGTCTGTTTTGCTTTAAGTTCTATTTTGGTCGTAAAGCTGGAATTTGCTGACATCTGTGGTTAATATGGGAATTTATGCTGCCTGTTGACCATATTCTTTTTTTATTAGTCCGTTCTAAGTTGTCAAATTTATACTAACATGATGTATATGGCTATTTACCTTTTATTCAGGGATACTTCCACCAGCAGATTCTCAAAAGCCTGCAGGTGGTCTTAGTGCTCAGCTATTAGGACTTCTTATGGCCTTCTTCACGACTGTGGTGATGCTTTTCCGTTCAGTGCTATGCCACATGACTAAGAAACTTCCAGATCCATCAATTGGTCAAGACCAAGCTGTTCAAGAATTCACCTCTGATGCCAACAATAATGAGGAGTTTCGGCCACCTTCACCAGCTCCAGCCTTTACTGAAGCTCAACTGCTTTCTGTTGTTCTGAAGAAGTTGGGTGAACTTGAGGACAAAGTAAGTACACTTCAAGAAAAGCCATCTGAGATGCCTTATGAGAAAGAGGAACTGCTAAATGCTGCTGTTTGCCGTGTGGATGCCCTGGAAGCTGAGTTAATTGCAACCAAGAAGGTAAATGTTTAAAGATATTGAGTGTGAATAAGAGTGAAACCAGTTTTGCTTCACCAAAACTTGCAAGTTTCATGTTTACAAGCTCAACTGGTGTTTAACTTGTGTGATAAGGTTTAATAAATTTAGTCTAAAGTAGGTTATGGGTTGGTCTTATTAGAGACTCTTGATCCTTTGAAGGGTTTGCCAAGGCCAGAGACAATAGCAAATAGAAAGGAGGAGGGAATAGGTTGGAATTTGACAATTAGTGTGAACGCTAGCATGCCTGCAACTTGAAAGTAATATTACATGATTATGCTGATAAGGTGCTGCCAAACTTATGACTTGTTTTTCAGCCAGGGGGTGCTGAGGATAACAGCATCTACATATAATGTTGGGTTGCTGAGATTAATTATCACATATCTGTTTCTCTTGGTTTTTGAGTTGATAATAATATTATTTCTTTTTCAAAAACAGGCTTTGCATGAGGCTTTGATGAGACAAGAGGAACTTCTTGCATACATTGATGGTCAAGAAGCTGCAAAATTTCAGGTGAGTTTCCAGATTTATTTGGTAATTAGACAGCACTAAATTATGAATGAGCCTAAGTAGGATGAGAAGTTGATATCATAGTGGAAACTACATCCGAGAAAACTCTAGGTGCGTATGAACTAAAATAATAAAAAGGCTTTGAGCAGTATTTCATGTGCACCTTCTGTATTTGAGTGTGTTTTTGCTTCGAAACTTAACGATTCATTGTTGATTTGTATCTCTGCTGTCTTGTTCTGCAGAAAAAGAAGTTTTGCTTTTAAGGATCCTTTGGAAGGTGGTGGAGCTCCAACTTTCTACAAAAGTATCTGAATGTGATGAGAACATACTTGTAATATGAACGAGCAGGCATGGATCCTAATCATTGTGCAGTGGGTTTGATCATATAATGCACCTTTTTTATCTTCTGAAAATTTTGCTTTTGGCACACTATGAATTTTACTATGTTTCGTGTTGGTTGAAATGGCCAGACCTACTAGGAGTTGTAACAACCTTTTGTCCCCAAAGTGGCAGAACATTTACTAATTGTGTTCAAGGAGGACAATAAGGTGTTTTCACAAGTTGATGCATTAAATTAGAGTAACAAATGAGATGAATGTTAATGCAAAACTAATTAGTTTCCTTGTTCACTCCCTCCACTGCTGGGACTAAAATCTGATAATCATAACATACCTTGCACCTTCGAAAATATCATTGTCGAAATCACAAAGTTTAGACTTTAAAAGAGATGTATGAAACACTCACAAAGTGTTGAGTGTCTTTTTGACATTTCAAGCTCAAACTATTTAAGATTATCAAACGATTAAATTCAAAAAAACATTGTCTTCACTTTGAATTCTTCTATAGCATAACAATATCTACGTTAGTGATGTTTTAGACTTATTTTGTCATTAAAAGTAATAGACGGAATGACCTGAGAGATCCTTATACTTGTTTTCATTTGTCAGTTGAACCCTTATAGTCACGACTTTGCCAATTGAACCTAACTTACTAAAACACAATATTTTAAACACTTTTAACCATTAACCAAACTTATGTGACACTAATATTGTTGAGATGGAAAAATACTTGACTGCACGCGCCTTAAAGCGAGTGAATATATATTTTTTAAATTAAAAATCATTAAAAAATAATTTAAATTAAAAAAGAGAAAAAATCAACCCATCAGCCCCTATCCCACCCCACTCCCTCGCCTGCAACTTTCTTCTTCCTTCAGCCCCCCACCCCCACCCTCTCCTTCTTCCTTGAAACCACCCACCACCCCACCCGCCCCTCACCCCACCTAACAAAATCTCTTATCTCAAACATTTTAGTTTCTTTAATTTTAAAATTCAAATTTCTTCTCTATGAATCTTGGTCGATTTACACACTTCTAAAATTTGGGTTTTCGAATGTTCTTTGTGAAAGATTGAAGTTTAGATAATTTTGAAATCTTGAAGAGTAATGATGTATAGTGAAAAGTTGAAAACTTGAAGAATAACAAATGGATTTTGTGAATTTATGAAATTAATTCAAAATTATGATGGAAAATTATTGGGTTTGTGTTGGTATGCTTTTAGTGTAAAAAAAATTCATGTCAAATAGGAAGAATTAGACCAATTTGACATGAATTTAGTGCTCAATTATGAGCAAATATGAAGAACATGATACTGAAAATTTTAATGTGCAAACTTATTTTTTTTTTAGCTTTTAATTTTTTATGTGGCATTAAAAATGACATGAAATTCCATGTGTAAGCAGTTGTGCTACACTCACACATAGAGGTGTTCACGGGTTGGTTTGAGTCGGTTAATGGTAAAAACCAAAACCAAGCCAACTTAATCGATTTTAAAATTATCAAAACCAAACCAAACCAAATATAATATATATTTATCAGTTTGGTTGTTTTTGATTTTGGTTTGATTTGGTTTGATTATTCGGTTATTAACCATACATAAAAATAAAAGAAACAATTCATTCAAAATGTGAAAAAAGTGACAACAATCCATTCAAACGAAAAAATAGTTAGAATGACTGGCATTACAGAACTTTGGATCATTGAGTTTACTGAATAAAACTTCAAAATTCACTATTTTGGCATAGAAGGAAGAGACAATGACATTTTCAGTCCCACAATGAATTTCCATAGACACTCATATACATGAAACCAATAAGAAAATTGTTCTCACCTTGGACATTTTTTCTTTCATAAGTAAATTATAAATAAATTTTGATGAAACATATATAAAATCTTTAAAATTGTTTATGAATATAATATATTATGTATGTATAATAATAAAATTTATGTATATAACTTGTTGGTTCGGTTCGGTTATTTCTTCGATTTTTTCAAACAAAACCATCACCAAACCAAATACTATCGGTTCTTAACAATCTAAAACCAAACCAAACCAAAACCCAAATTAAATCGGTTTGGTTTGGTTTTTCGGTTTGGATCGATTTTTATCCAAACCATGAACACCTCTACTCACACACATAGAATAAGAAAGGGGTTTAAAGTTTTGCGTTTTAATGAGTTTAAAAGTTCAATTGGTAAAGTCGTGAGTATAAGGAAGGGTTCAACTGACAAACGAAACCAAGTATAAGGGTTTCCCAGGTCATTCTGCTAAAGTAATATGAGATAATTTACAACTAAAAAATGATACTATAATTGTTATACTCAATCATGTGAAGTTTTTAATTCTACTTTTAAATATGTTTACTATTTCTAGAATAATTTTGATAGTTTATGTAACAATTGAGTCAACAAAAAAAGAATACCAAAGCTAAATCAATAAGAATTTACTTAAGATTAAACACTTGTGATTTTGTGCGACATACAACAGTTTATATATGCCTATCTATTCCGTCAACTAGAGAAAATAAGAAGAAACAATGTACTTTTTGAAAAGTTATGAAAATAAATGACATATAAAATATATATGTATATATAAAAGGGAAAATTACGTGGAAAGACCATCCTTAAGACTTAACTATATAAATAATAGTACTTTTTCAGTATTACAAATATGAAAGTTTTTTTTACATATATAGCAGTTTTAAAGAAGTTGAAAAGATAATTATTATTATTAATATATAGATATATTAATTATTTTCTTACGTTAATTCAAAAAGAGTTCTTCCATATCTAAACTAACGTGAAAAAAAAAAAAAGGACAATCTTAAATCATTCTCTCTTTGTATTTACAAAATTCTAAACATTTTAAATACATTCAAGTCATTACTAATCTATATAATCTTCTCTAAGAATTCTTCCATTGTTGGTCGAGTTTAATCCTTCATTTGAGGTACGGTTGGTAATTACTAGGTAGTTATCGAAAGTGTTCATTCGTGTGCATCTCTTCAGATTTAATTTCAATTTTTATTTTTTTCACATAGTTCAGGTATGAATATTATATAATATTGTTGAGTTTTATCAATTCTTTTTGTACGTTGTTTCTCATAAACTTCATCTATATTATATAATTGGTATAAAGTATATTACATTTCTAGAAATGTGAGGATCTTGTGGCTAAATCAATTACATGTTATGGACAAGAAAATGACCTGTCAGAAAAAGAGATTGGTTGATTGTCTTGTAAACCTTCGTTTTCATCATCCTGACACAAACCACTGGTTGTTGTAGTATAAAATATACTTGCTCATTGTATAAACTTGTTGTGCTTCCTACTTCATTGGCCTAAGGCTTCTGCAATACTGGCTGTGATAGTTAATATGCTGCCCACTCGATAACTTGGCTACCATATGATGCTTAAAAGAACAATTATACAGTAACTTTACCTTTCCATGTTCATTCTCAAAGTATAATACACAAATTAGTCATTAATTAATTATTTTGAGAGTCACGGAGGATGAAAAGTACCTCAGGAATTGTACAGTCAATCTATATACTGATCATGCGCAATTTTTTTTTGTATTTCTAATCTAAATAGATGACAATATAGAGAAGCTGATATGCTGACATTATTATTTTTAACTAGGTTCATAGTCAGAAGTTAGATCTCAATTAAAACATGACTATATTTGATATCCAAATTAATAGGTGTGACATGTCGAGATGTATGCTCACTCTTCAGGTTTAATTTGATTCACAAATTCTTCAGATAGTATATTGCAGTAACTTGCGTCATCCTGCATACTTAGTATAAATTATTTAGTATAATAACAATAAACTTTATAATTATACCAGATTGTGTTTACAATATACTTAGGATAGATACTTGATCTTACTTTGTGTTGCATTTCTTTATCTTTGTATTCTTTTTAAGGCCTTTTGTTGACGTGATATATAGGTCGGATACATCATTTAGTTGGATACATCAGTTTACATGATGTATTCAAATGCTGAGCGATATATCTAAAATCGAGATGCGATGTATCGATACAATATCCCTACTTGGTCACTTTAGGAATTGGAAATTCCTTAGGACCAGAATGCCTAAGTGTTTAAATTGGTACTTCAGTTGCCAAGGGAATTGGAGCTCTGCTCGATTAATTGGCCCTGCTTTTGTCAACAAATTTACAATGGCCGTACTTATCCTGGTGGCAACTTATAATGCAAAGCATCTAATTTAGTATCTAAGTATATATATCCAAATTCACTTTGAAAGAAGAATAAGAAAACACATTATTTCATTTCAATTTGCAAGTTTCTTGACAACTATATTCGAAATGACATGTGATAGATATATATGATATAAGTTTAATCATACAACAAATGAAATAAAAAACAGGAAAAAAGTCTTCAAACATGAGAATCAACACATTAATTGTTAAAAAATAAACATAAATACTAGCCAACTAAGTTCTAAAAGAAGAAGGCAAAGCTAAAATTGAGAACTAAATTTTGAAGGCTAAGTTGCCTGTGGAATGTTTTGGCATGTCTGCCTATTGTGATCTTGTTGTCCACACATTCTGCATGTAATTCTTGACTTCTTTGGTCTTGATTCACCACCGTTTTGTACCTTATCTTTTGTGGCCTGCCGAGTTTGACTTTTCCTTTGGGTGGTAGTACAATATTCGCTGCAACATCCGGAGGAATTTCCCATATACTCTCGTCAGGAATAGGATACACTGGAACTTCATATGTGTTTAATATGTTATCATTCTTGTAGTATACAAAGCAACATTCATATTCACTCGTGTAGTATTTTCTCACAATAGACAAAGCATGCTTACACGACATAACATTCATTTGAAATTGCCTACACGTGCATATCCTTTCACGCATATTGACTATATGACGTTTACCTTCATCATAAACTGTATACAAATATTCAGTTGATGGGACAACCTACATTTTAAAATTATTTTTAGAGGTAGCACACCAACTTTTATACAATGTATAAAAAAGAAATATCACAAATAGACCACATACCATCATTCCCTGTGATTCCTTCATATTTTGTGATGAGTGTTGTGCCTGTTGCAATTGCTTCATTTCTGTTTGTATTGTTTCAGCGACCAATCATCTTCATCAAGTAATCCAACAAATCATATATAACAAGATCTCTGGCCTCTTTATCAGCTGCATTCACAAATTCTGCAATATTTGAAGTCATCACCATGAATCTATTGACATTGGAGTGTGCAATCGACCATCTGTGATATCCAATTTCAAATAAGTATTTTTTCACCCTCTTGTCAATGCTATAGGTCTCAACCATGTATTGATTGAATTCCTCTGTTGTGTATGCGTTAGCCATTGCAAAAGATATTTTTCTTAGGACTTTATAGTGCTTCATGAAATTTTTCTTAATATTGCCCCAAAGGTGGTATAAGTATACACAATGAGGCACCCCTGGATACACAACATAAGTGGCGTTTAGAATGCTTTCATGCCTATCAGATACGATACACATACCTTCTCTTGTTTCATAGATCTCTCGGATCCTTTCGAAAAACCATTTCCATGAATCGACTACATCAAAAGCTAATGAAAGTATTTTACCTGATTCAGTGATAAAATACATATATAATGAATTAGGCTACAAAATCATGTTTAACTATTTGTAATAGTAGACTATATATAATGTGAATAAGTAGATAACATTCAGGAAAATATTATCCTAACTCGTTTTTATAACCAATAGACATTCAATTTAAACTTACCTGCTGCATCTTGTGTGCAAGCCGTCAAAATTGTACCCCTATAGGATGCTTTTAAGAAACTACCATCAACAACAACAACATGCATGCGATATTCCCATCCTTTAATTGAGGCATAAAGAGCCATCCTCTGTCTTTTTCAATCTTGTAGCAGACCCAGGATTTGTATGCTTCACCTTGTACAAGTAGCTAGGCAACTTTCCATACAAATTTTTAGGTTTACCTCTTAATATCTCTAGTGCCTTTTCTTTTGCCCTCTATGCCTTCATGTAGTTCAAATCAACACCTTATTGATTTCTAATGTCACGTTGTATATCGGCTGGAGTATATATTGTCTTAGGATCGTCCACATTGCTCATTATCAAGCCTCCAATAAACTTTGAAGTAGCATGACGTTGTCAAAAAAATCTTAATTCATTTCCACATGTGTGAACATTGTAAAATTTTCTCACCTTAAATATATTTGAATTATTAAGGCTGGAAGATTTAAAATACCGTGAACACTGATCATTAACACACACGAGATAATACCTGCAAAATTGATTGACATCATATCGTGATTGTAACATATTATAGAATAATATTCCAAGGATCATTAAGATCAAGAATTCTGAAGTTTAGTAGTTGTAAAAATATTTTATATCTGCTACATACTTGATATGAGGCTTTTGAGATTTTACTGTGAATTCTTCCTATTAATTACATGATTATAGGCATCTCTCTAGGAAACAAATAAACTACTTTTTAACATCGCTAATCCATTATCTTAATCTGATCCCCCCAACACTAACTCCATGGATGTGGATTATAATTACAAAGATGAAGATCTCAGTAAGGAGACCACAAATAAATCCTTCAGTAAAGTATTAGCAACACCATACCCCCAATCGGGCACAATACTTGATTTAATTCCCACTAGTAAAACCAAAGTCATGCTGGTGGAACAATCTGGGCCATGACTATTACACGGTTCAATTCCTCAAACAAGGAAATATACCAAGTGTTTTAGGTTGAAATACACTCTTTAACAAGTAAAACATACTAGAATATAATTTATACCAAATATTATTTATTAGAATATACTTTATACCAGGTATTATATACTAAAACATATTATATACCAATATAATTATTATATACTAGAATTTTCTGTATTCCAAGTCTAATATACTAAAAGTTTATGTTGGCATCAACAAACACAAAATCAAGTACTACCACAAATTTGATACCAACTTATAAAAACAATTGTTACTATTCGTTGAAGTTCATTTATTACCTCATCGTACTCGAACGCTTAACTTTGAACTGAAAAATTCTCCTTGATGGCACTGTGATTCAAAACATCTGGGAGTATCTCCTTGTTCATATACAACTTACCTTTTTTAATGTCTTTGGGAACTCTGTTGTCGATTATACCATCTTCGTCAATTTCCATTTCATCATGCGCGTAATTTTTGTCTATTGAAATAAGTGTTTGAGTGAGTTCCACACGTTCTATCAGTTGCATATCATGGGTAGAATTAGAACTTGAATTGGTAGGATTCGAATTTGACAAAATTCCGTCACCGTTTTTTCCTTCAATGTTATACACAAAGGAAAATCTGTGAAGGAACCTTTTTTTTTCAAATCCAAATACCATCTTAAACTCCTATTGTTGTATATCTTCATTGGAGTCTATTTTTCTTCACGGAATATTTAATTTCAATTGTATCAGTAGAAGCATAAACCCCAAGTATCTTCGTTATTTCATCAAGAATGGTATCCAAATTCGAATCCACTTTTAGTGTCACACCATCAACTATGAAATTGTTGAAATTGTGTTCACTATCCCATTTACCGTGGTGTTGAACCAAAATTGCCAGTTCTTCTTCCATGTCAAAAATTTAGTTATGGGTAATATGAGTAATTTTCAGTTTAAGGAAAAAAACATAATCTCCCAAATAACTGTCGTTTGTAGAAGGAAGATACGACTAAAAGGAAGATACGACTGATGTAGTAGAATTCTTATGAATGACAGTTATTTTTATCTTAAAAAAAGGAACTGAAGAGTTCATGGTGCCTTAAATCTCTAACATATTTTAACACGATCTATTCAGAATGCAAAAAGACTATGAAAGTAAATATTAAATTGTCATAAATGTTATTCACCGAATACGGTCATATATATGTAATTATTTATATAAAAAGGTCTACTTATGTTTTTTCCCATAAAAATACTCCCTCCATTTTAAATTAATTGAATTGTTGAGACATTTTTCATTTTTCAAATTAATTTAATTGTTCAATTTTCAAGACTACTTTAGAATGTTCTTCCAATTTTACCCTCCATTAGTTAGTATTGAAATTAGTTATTAATTAATGTTTAGGTATTTTAATCATAAATTTGACAATAATTAATAAGGGTAAAAATGGAAAATTATACCTAATTTATGTCTTAATTTTCTTTTCTTAAAGGGTGTGAAACACCTCAACAATTCAATTAATTTGAAACAGAGGGAGTATTAAATAAATTTAAGCGCTTCTTCTATTTTTATTTTTTTGACTTTAGACCACCTATTTTATTGAATCGTACCGTTACACTTTTGGTGTTACGGAAGAGCTAGTTTCTAGATGTTGAGTATTTGAATTTTGCAAAGGATCTGTCACTAAAATTAACATCTCTATTAACAAATAATATTCTGTTTTTAAGATCATGCATAATATACCCATTTTTATACACAATTGTTTGCACTAAACAAGAATTTAAGAGATATATTGAGTTGTAACCCAATTTTTTGATGTATGATTCCCATTTGATTCAACAAAGTACTGCAAAAACTTGTTGAGTAATTCTATACCATTATCAGATCTATTAGTTTTTACTATTCTATCAAACTTAGTCTTGACAAAGCTTAAAATATATTATTAAAGCAATACACCTCAAACTTTATTTTCAACAAGTAAACCATGTCATTCTTGTAAAATCATCAATTATTGTCAAGAAATACTTGTTATCATCGTATGTTTGAACCTTGTAAGACCCCATTGTGAACAAGGTCAAACAATATGTGCTTTTGACATAGCTAGTAAGAAAAGAAAGTCTAAATTGTTTAGTTTGCTTTCTACTATAAATAACCATTATATTAAATAAATACAAAACTGAAGAAATATAAAAATTGTAATATGATGAACTTTGACATAAACTTGACGCAACTCTGTTGAGCTAGAAGTTGATCAATTTAGATAAACTCACAGAAGGACTTGAGGATACACTTTAAATCAAAAACAAAATTTATATATGATAAACAAAAGTATTTTCTAATTAAACCTTTACGTTTTGGAGATATATAATATTTATTTAAAAATTGACTTTTGGGTCTTTAACACCAATTTAAACATGGAAAACTATACAAATTAGATCCAATTGTGAAATATTTATTCAAATTGGACCAAATCCAAACTATTTATCCTTGATGGACCCATGATCCAAACTATTTACCCACTTACCTTACTTTCTCCTTTCTTATTTCGCGCATGATGTCAACATGACATCAACATTACTACTATGAATTAATCCTTTGTGATACTTCGTCGGCATATTGATACCATATCAAATTCATATAGGTCTGAGCTTAATCCTCTGTGATACTCCGTCGGTATATTGATACCCTATTGGTGTCGTATAAAATTGGACTTTTTTTTGAGAAATAAATAAGAAAAAATTAAGAGAAAAATTATTAAAGTCACAATCTTATTTATTAATATTACACCCCAGAAATTAGTAGACCAAACTAGGGTTCTAGAGTTTGATGATGAGGGTTAGAGTTGTAGATGAGAATTTCCGTGCATAGAATGAGGGGTTTAGTGGTTGAACGACAAGGTACGTGTTAGACCCCGTAGTATAGAAGGCCACCTGGGGTTTGGTTGAGGGTAGCAAGGGCAAGGGCCAAGGCAAAGGGGCAAAGCCTAAGCCAAAGGCCAAGGCTGCCCCAACCTTGGCCAAGCACTGCCCAAAGACCACGACCACCTTCACGACCAGTGATCTTGACCACGGTTCGTGAAGGGGCTCGTGAGGTCTCCTTAGGATGGTGGGAGGCAAGGCCTTGAGGCCTAGCTACTGCCTAAGGGACCGCGACCATCACCACGACCCGTTGTCTTGACCACATATCGTGGAAGGTCTCGTGGTCATGCCTTAGGTTTGTGAAGGACAAGACACAAAGGCCTAGCTACTGGTCCAAGACCACGAGCAAGACCACGGTCAGTGGTGAGGACCACGACCCGTGGTGTCTCTCGTGAGGCCTAGACAATAGGCTGCCAAGTGAGGGGTTTTTGGTAAATTTCTTTTTAATTGATATTAAGTGGGGGTCATTTGGCTTGGACTTTATACACCTATATAGACTATTTTAAGTCATTAACCACCCCAACTAAGTCATTAATTCCAAAACCCCAAAAGATCCCAAAGTTCTTCCTCTCAAATATTTCTCTCTGTAGAAAACCCAAGAAGAAGAAGAAGGAGAAGAAGAGAAGGAAGCTAGGTCGAAATCCCTCCATAGTAGCAAGCTTAGTAGGACTTTGAATCAAGGTATGTTTGGATTATTCATCTATGGGTTCTTCCACCCATAGAGTCCCCTAGATTTCCCCAAATTTGTAAAGAAGAACCCCAATCTAAGCTAGGATTTCTTTCAATGTGTGGGTTTAGTTGGGTATGATTCCAATTGGTTGGATAATAATAATTATTTATGATTAATTTAGTGTTGATTCATGATATTATGATGAATTTATGTGATTCCATGGTTAACCCTAGATTTGAGTTATGTGGGTTCATGCTATGAAAGGTGAAATTGAAGGTTCTAAGGTGATCTTCTAGAATAGATGTTATGGATTAGTAATTTACACGAATAAAAGCATGTGAATATGAATTGATTCTAGATTTATGAATGTATGATAGATCATGATTTATAATGATTGAATTTGGGACTTTATGATGAATTATGACTAGAAGTGCCTATGACTAAGGCTTGTGATTATTATGTCTTGTGATCTAAACAAATGTGAAGATTGTAGAGTAAAGCTTGAGAGTAGGGCTTGAAATCAAAGATGATCACTAGGGCTTATAGAGTAAGTCTAATATGATGAGATATCTTGCATGAAATTGGTATACAAAATAGATAGTGTTGTGGTGGAAGGCTTTTACCCACATGACCTACCTAGAACTATATGAATGCATGTATGTAGAATGTGAAAGGTCTTCTCACATAGAATGGTTCTAGATTGAAGGGTTAATCACCTAAAATGAATCAAAGCATGTTAGAATAGAATAGCTTGAAGTTGTGACATATGATCCCTTCATGTATAGCTTGTTTAGGTAGCATGAGTTACGAGTTCTCATGGTAGCTTGGGATTGAGGAATTATACTCTCCTAAAGTTGGCTTGAATTAGCATTTGTAGGATGTTTTTCATGATAGCTTGAATTAGAGTAGGCTTGGTAGCCTAGGATTAGGGATCTATACTCTCCTAAGGATAGCTTGAACTAGCATTGTTAAAATGCCTTCATGGTTGCATGACTTGGTTAGGCCAAAACCATTTCATTGTAGCTTAGGATTGAGACATCAAACTCTCCTAAGGGTAGCTTAGGATTGAGCTATCATACCCTCCTAAGGGTAGCTTAGGATTGAGACATCAAACTCTCCTAAAGGTAGCTTAGGGTTGAGGATTCATACTCCCCTAAGGGTAGCATGCATTATATTGAATGTTTGCATGGTAGCTAGGTTGGAACACTTGTACTCTTCCTTGTATAGCTTGGTTTGCATGATAGGGTGTTTTCCATGGTAGTTAGGTCTAGCCTAGTAGGGTGCTATTCTTTAATAGTCTAGAATGATAACTAGTAATTATTGAGTATGATAGCCTAAAGAAGTATTTAGTGTGAATGGTAGTATGTGATGCCATTCATACATGGCACAAGTATGACTTGAAGCTACTTATGAAGTGTTCTCTTATGTGATATATGCTTAGCTTGGATTGTTGCCATAGTTGCCTTCCATGATATGATTGACTTAAGTTGATAGTTCCTTGTCTATATGAAGTAGGTCAAGAGTGACCCCTATAAATGGTAAGTATGAATAAGGTGACTTCAAGGACATGCTTAGTGTGTGTGGTATTATGGGATGCCAACCATACATTGCACAAGTGTGTCTTGAGGTTACTTAGGAGTATAGTGCTCTTATGATATGAAAATCTAAGTCTTGACTATGGATGTGGACTATGCCCAAGAATGACCAAAGAGGGGTACTTAGTGTGGATGGTATTATGGGATGTTGTTCATGCATTGCACAAGTATGCTTTGAGGTGGCTTGTGAAGTAGTTCTTTAATATGAAAGACTAAGGGTTGAAGAATATTAGTATGAAGGTCTAAGTAAAGACTATACCATGAACATGATTTATCTCCTATGCTCATTAACTATGTCTTATGTTGACTTATGATTATATGATGCTTATGTTGGAGATTATGCTATGACTATGTTATTATCTCTTATGCTTATGTCTTATGTTGACTAACCATTTTGAGATGCTCTTATGATGTTGTGCTAGCTATCATACTTTGATACATTTTGTACTAACGCATACTTTGCCTACATTCTAATCAAATGTAGAGTTTTGGAGATTGAGTTCCTCTGGAGGCTAGATTTCTAAGGAGCAAGAAGAGTTGAAGATTTGGTGAGTCCTCATAGCTTCGAGGACAAACCCATTAGTTCTCTTATGTCATTTCTTTATGTTTTAGACTTTTTGTATGGGCTGCGTCCCAAGATTTTTATTCAAGAGTTTAATAGATGGTTTGAGACAAAAGTGTAGTAAAAGACTTCTGCTTGCTTTATGAAAATGTTTTCGATTGTATGGATAAAAGTTTTTAAATATTCCGTATTTTTTATATTATCTTATGTTATGATATGCTAAGGGCTTGTATGAGACCCCTTCGGGGTCAAGTACACCATGTTACGTCTAGGGGGTGCCCCTAGGTCGTGACAATTAAACTCTAAACTAGTAGAAAATATATTTTCTGTGATACTCAATCGATATATTGATACCATATTGGTGTCATATAGGACTGAGTTTAATCCTCTATGATACTCCGTCAATATATTGATACCCAATCGGTATCATATAGGACTGAGCTTAATTCTCTATGATACTCCGCAATATATTGATACCCTATCGGTATCATATAGGATTGTACTCTTTTTTTAAGAAATAAATAAGAAACAAAAGAGAAAATTATTACCTTTCAATTGGAAATAAAATGTTAAGGGGAAGGGGAAAATGGTCAATTCATAATTAAAAGCAAATTCACAAGAAATGTGACATTACGCATACTGATCAATATCAAAGAATTAATTCAAAAAACTTTTGGCCGTGATTTTTGTACAAATTGTAGTTCTTTGAGTTCTATTTTCAATGGAATAAGAATATCGTGATTATGTTGTTCTTATTTCGAGTTATGAATTTTCTGCCATAAACGCGCAAAATTGAAGAGCTGAGCAAGGCATATTTGTGGGCTCACTTTGAAGCAATATCTGTAAAAATCCATAAATCTTTTGGTATTGATTTATACACATGTTGTATTTCTTTGAGTCGTCTTTCTAATGGAAAAAGTAAATCGTGATTTCAGCACTCTTACTTTAAGTTATGATTTTTTTACGATAGACGCATGAAGCTGAAGAGCCGAGAAAGACAGAATTGTGAGCTGACTTAGAAGCAATATCTGTACAAATCCATAAAGTCATTGGCCATATTTTTTACACATCTTGTAGTTCTTTGAGTCGTGTTTCAGAAGGAATAAGAAGCTCGTGATTTTGGCATTTCTACTCCGAGTTATGAATTTTCTAGCACAATCACGCAAAGCTGCAAAACAGATATATCATATCAGCCTGTGAGAGGTCGATGTTGTTTCGTGAAATGCCATGATTTCGGAATATGCTGCCAAGAACCCGAAAATCCTGGTGCTTATGTACTCTTATCCAACATTTATGCCGGTGCTGGAAATTGGGACAAAGTAGCATTGATAAGAACTTTTTTGAATGATCAACGAATGAAGAAAGTCCCTCATTGTACCTCTGTGTAGAGGCGGAGCTAGGTGGGAGTTTGTGGATTCGGACGAACTCAGTAGCTTTTCCGTAGACACTGTATTTTACTAGAAAATTAAATAAATATATATGTGTTTATTAACTTGTGAACCCGGTTCAATGATAAAAAAGTGACCGTGAAACACTAGTATTGTGGATACGAACCCCCTAAATCCGAACCACCCAAACTCTTAATTATGGCTTCACCTCTGAGTTTCTAACAGATAGAACACATCCCCAAAGCAACGAGATTCATAAAATGTTGGATGAAGTATTTTTATTGATACAAACTTTAACATGGAAATATTTATTCATTTATTAGTAAGACATGGTAACTAAACAACCCTTAATTAACTTATTCCATATTTTTATTGAACGAAAAACCATCCCTAAACAAATAATTCTTCTTTTTCTTATTTTCATCAGTCTATATAATATGATCAATTATCACTGTAGAGATGACATCTTTCAAGTTATTTTTCGAAAAAGTATAAGCATCTTCATCTTTATACATGAACTCAGCTACTCTTGTAAGATTAATTATAGGCATGAGCAAAACTCTTGGTATAATAGTCACATCCACTTTGAAGTATTCTTCATTCAAATCCTTCCAATAATTTTCTATTTTATTTCTTAATTTTATGTGTGCTTCTTCCTTTGTAACATCATATTCATTCATATAACATTCTATACTTGAAGCTGCATTTCCTCGTTTTTGTTCTTCCTAACATGAATAAAACAAACAAAATTAATCAAATAAATGTGAGTTTAATTAAAGTAAATAACTTTTGAATCTTATGGTCTTATGTTAAAAATATGAGAATATACTAAAATATCCTTTATTTTTGTGGATTTAAAGGCCAAATCCATCATTGGGCCCCAAAAGTTGAAACCAAGTTTCACTTAGCCACTTCAACTGGACGATGTTTATTTTAGACACCTAATGTAGAATCTCATTAGGTCATTTTGATACTTTTTGCTGACATGTCAAAGTCAGTGTGATACACTCAACAATAGCGCATGAAAGACTTAATTTAGCCTATTTTTATTTTATTTTTTTCTTTTTCTTCTTCTCCATTTTTCAAGCCACCACCTCCCATCATTTTTTCAAACTTAAACTCCTTCAATGGAGGTCGAATTTTTTTATTCAAATCCATTGTCAAGTCATTCTTTTTCTGCAAAAAGGATAGGGGCATTTGGAGAAGACAGGCACAGGGAAGGGTTGTGGAGAAGACGCCCGGAGGGGGGGGGGGGGGGGGGGGGGGGGAGGGGGGGGGGGGGGGGGGGGGGGGGGGGGGGGGGGGGGGGGGGGGGGGGGGGGGGGGGGGGGGGGGGGGGGGGGGGGGGGAGTGTAGAAGACGATTGGCCAGTTTTTATTTTTATTCAAAATTAATTATTTAAAAATTACTTTTAACATCAATGACAAATGTCGTCGTATAATTCGTCACTTTACTTGTCATTCGCGAGTGTAACAAAGATATCATATATTTTTGTTGATATTAAAAAAGGTGTCAAAATGACATAGAGGGACCCTACATGAGGTGTCTAAACTGAATATCGCCCAGTTGAGGTTTCTAAGTGAAACATCGTGCCAACTTTAGGAGGCCACCGATGAGGTAGGCCGGATTTAAATATATCATGTGAAAAATTGGAATTAAAGAGCTATAAAAAATAAGACATTCTTTTTAAACTAAATTTTGAATAAAGATGAGAAGAATTTTTTATTTTTGTAAGGAGAAAGATCTTTATACCTCATGTGATGAAAGATCATTGAGTAATCTTGTAATGCAACAAGAAGCAACAAGTATTGGAGGTTCAGTTGTTATCCAATCAAATACATCTTTAGTTGTTATATTTCCCATGGCTAACCAAGAAGTAGTTGCTAGCAATAGGTAACCACTTGATGGAATTCCATTCTTCATATATTGCTCCGTTCTTGGTACTTCCTTCTCATTATAGTACCATTTTGCCTCTTGAAAGTAAGCCTTCAACACCTTTTTTATCTAAAAAACAATAGTGAAAAAATTAAAAATAAATGGATAGAGTGTTTTTCAGAAATATTAAAAAATGTATACTAATTACTTGGAATTGAACCCAAGTAATATTTTTTTTTAACTTGGGACAATTCTATCGCTCAACCAGTCATGCTTTTTAATGAAACAACTCTATTTTTTTATGCTCTTCAAAGAGTTGTTAATCAATTTAAGCATATGTTTCCTATCTTCTTTATTTATTTATATTTATATAAATACCTCTATTATTGAATAGTCTACTAGAAATGACTGGTTTTCATTTGCCAACTCTTTCTCAATTTCTTTGTAAACATCTAGAAGATGACAGTAAAGAATCTTCATATATGATGGTACGTAATTGTGTTGAAGCATCAATATTCCACCTATATATATATATATATATATATATATATATATATATATATATATATATATATTTAGAGCAATTATAATTCAAAATATCGTAAGCTATCAATATATACATGATATATAACATAACAAGAAGAATTATTACCTTTCAATTTGCCCTTGTAAATTGAGTAAGTTCATCTAGTGTGCCTTATATATCACATGTGTCATCAATAATACAAGTGATGTATGAAATTTTTGCTAATATTTTCCTTGCAAAGCTATAATGAGGCCCAAAATAAACGCCTAAACTCCAGAAGTATGCCTCTACCAATCTGCCTCTTATATAAGGCAATGCATTCACCATTTCCAATTCTTTCCATCACCTACAAAAACAATAACATACTCAGTGTAGTCCTACATAATGGGGTATGAGGAGAGGAGAGTGTATGCATACTTGACCTCTATTCTAGAGATAAGGTAGAAAGATTATTTCTGATATATAGACCTCCGTCAATAAATAATAGTCTAGAAAAATAATAATGAATAAGTACAAGAGACAATAGATAGTAAAAAAAAATAACATATAGCTAGTAACAAAACTCTACTACAACAAAATAATACAACAAATTAATAAAGTACACAAAATAATAGAAGAACAAGAAACTACCAGAGTAATCCTACAATTACTAGCTATAGTTAGGGCAACAAGCCAAAATACTCCCAACAACTAGTATATATATGAATGCACTCCTACCGACTAACCTTCTACCGTAATTCTTATACTTCATATTTTCCTATCTAAGGTCATGTTCTCGTGTAAGTTATAATTATGTCATGTCCTATCTAATTATCTCTCCGATTATACTTAAAATGAAGTTGGAACATAATCTTCGCAAATAATGTGTTTGATCAAAATAAATTTAATTTGAAGATAATTGCACGTGGTGAGTTACGTACCTTGTGATATCAGATAGCTCCTTTTTATGCAACCTTTGTAAGATGTGTTGGGAAAAACGCGGACAAGCACAAAAATATATATGGTAAAAGTAATGGAAATAAGAAAAGAAAATAATGACACCAAGAATTTTACGTGGAAACCCTTCTAAATAAGGGGAAAACCACGGGCCAAGAGGAGCAACTGATATCACTATAGTAAGGAATTTTACACTGTGTAGTCACGAATACAATACTCAAAGTGACTACTACACACTCAAAAGGAATAACACTCTTTTGATGTACACCTTACTAAAATATCGCTCACACTCTATTTTTCTTCACAGACTATTTTCTTATATAGTCTATGGAAACCTCACAGCTCTCTAAATATTTTACTCTCTCTGTGAATTGGTGTATCAAATGAGGAGCTGAAGAGCTCATTTTATAGATGCAATTGCATTGCACTATTCAAAAATCATGCCACCGAAAATTTGCATTGCTGCAAACTTTATTGACAAAAGAAAAAGGTTTGCAGCTATTGTTGACAAAATAATTTAGCTGAGTTTTCTTTACAACAATTGCAGCCGCAATTGTTGACCCAAAAACTCATGGGATGGACCCCACAAATCTCCTCCTCCAGTCCCATGTACTAGAAGGAGGTATCTTCATCTTTTCAGAGAGAGTTCATGCCAACAAGCTCTTTGCATAACTCGAACTTGTCCCTTCTTCTATCTTTTCTCGAATCCAGTGATATCTCACGTCTATGTGTTTCGTCCTTGTATGGTACATAGAGTTCTTGCTCAAGTTTATTGCACTTTGACTATCACAATAGACGACATACTCCTTTTGATGCAAGCCAAGCTCTTGAAGAAATTGCTTGAGCCATATCATTTCCTTGCCAGCTTCAGTAGCCGCAATATACTCAGCTTCAGTTGTAGATAGTGCAACACACTTCTGCAACTTCGACTGCAATGATATAGTTCCCCCTGAAAAAGTAAACAAATATCCAGTAGTGGATTTTCTGTTATCAACGTCACTTGCCATATCAACATCTGTATAGCCCTTCAAGATTGAATTTGATGCTCCAAAACACAAGCATTCATCTGAGCTTCCTTTAAGATACCTGAGTATCCACTTTACAGCTTCCCAATGCTCTTTTCCCAGATTGTCGAGAAATCTGCTGACAACACCAACTGCGTGAGCAATATCAGGTCTAGTGCATACCATTGTATACATTAGACTTCCGACGACGGAGGAATATGGAACTTTGGCCATTCTCTCTTTTTCCTCCCTAACTGTAGGACACATCTTCTTGCTCAACTTCATATGACCAGCAAAAGGTGTACTAACAGACTTAGCATTCTTCATATTGAATCGCTCTAGTACACGTTCAATGTACTTTTTCTGTGACAAAAAAATCTTCCTTTCATCTCTGAGATGAGTAATTCTCATGCCCAAAATTTGCTTGGCATGACCCAAGTCTTTCATAGCAAAAGACTTACGCAACTCTTTCTTCAACTCGTCAATCTTGGAAGTATTCTTGCCCACAATCAACATATCATCCACATACAACAAGAGGATGATAAAATCATTGTCAGAAATTTTTTGTACAAATACACAATGATCTGAAGAATTCTTCTTATAACCTTGCTCCCCCATAACAGATTCAAATTTCTTGTACCACTGTCTAGGAGCTTGCTTTAGGCCATAAAGACTCTTTTTGAGTTTGCACACAAAATTTTCTTTACCTTCTACTTTGAAGCCCTCAGGTTGTTCCATATAAATTTCTTCTTCTAGATCACCGTGAAGGAAAGCCGTCTTCACATTCATCTGCTCAATCTCTAAATTAAGACTAGCAGCCAAACCCAAAACTGTACGAATCGAGGACATTTTCACAACAGGAGAAAATATCTCGTCAAAGTCAATACCCTTCCTTTGACCAAATCCCTTAACAGCCAATCTAGCTTTGTACCTTGGCTTCAAGTTGTGTTCTTCAACTCTAACTTTGAACACCCACTTGTTCTTCAAAGCTCTCATGCCCTTGGGCAATTTTACCAACTCACAAGTGTGGTTCTCATGTAGAGATTTCATCTCATCTTGCATGGGTTCAATCCATTGATCCTTGTGCTCATCTTCCATGGACTCCTCGTAACATTCAGGTTCTCCCCCGTCAGTGAGTAACACATACTCATTGGGTGAATAACGAGAGGAAGGAACCCGTTGTCTTGTGGACCTCCTAAATGGAATAGTTGATTCGTCCACAACTTTATAAGTAGAAGGATCATCAATAACAATATCGTTGTTATTATCAACATCAACATGTTGATTCGATACATGATTATGGGCGTCACCATGATCATCAAGCCCAATAACATCATGCATACTTGTGTGAGGAATTTCATCTAGATGAACTATGCCATCAAAACTTGAAGATTCTAGCTTCTCTGCTTTGTCAATATCTTCAATTGTTTGATTCTCCATGAAAATAATATCACGACTTCTCACAAGTTTCTTCTCAATGATCGTATAGCCTGTAACCAAATTCATCAAGGCCATATCCAACAAAGATGCACTGTCTTGTCTTGGCATCTAACTTTGACCTCTCATCTTTGGGCACATATACAAAAGCTTTGCAACCAAATACTCTCAAATGGTCATAAGAAACATCATTTCCATACCAAACACTATTTGGTACATCACTTTGCAAAGCAACAACAGGAGATATATTAATAACATGTGCAGCGGTCAATAAAGCCTCACCCCAAAATGAGTTCGGCAACTTTGCTTCAGAAAGCAAACATCTAACTCTTTCCATCAAGGTCATGTTCATCCTTTCAGTCAAACCATTAAGCTGAGGAGTCTTAGGAGGAGTCTTCCGGTGTCTGATACCTTGATGCTTGTAGTATTTGTCAAATGGTCTGCAATATTCACCACCATTATCAGTACGAATACATTTCAGTTTCTTTCCAGTTTCTCTTTCAACTGAAGCCTGAAACTGCTTGAAGACACCTAACACTTGGTCTTTAGTCTTCAAGACATAGACCCAAAGTTTTCTCGAGTAGTCGTCAATAAAAGTGACAAAGTAGAGTGCACCACCCAATGTCCTTGTCTTCATTGGACCGCATAAATCAGAGTGCACCAATTCAAACAACTCTGTCTTTCTTGAAAGACGGTAAGACTTAAAGCAAACTTTATTTTGTTTACCAGCCAAGCAGTGCTCACACTTTTCTAATTTAGCACTTTTGATATTTGACAATAATTTCTTCTTAGCTAGAACATTAAGTCCTTTTTCGCTGATGTGGCTAAGCCTCTTGTGATATAATGTTGAAGAGTCATCGTTCTCAATCGCATTTACCATATCGACACAAGCAGAAGCCGTAGTCCAGTATAGACCACGACGTTTGTTACCACGAACCACAACCAAGGAACCCTTAATGAGTTTGCATTTTCCATCACCGTTGGTACTAACATATCCTTCATCATCCAAAACACCGATAGAAATTAGGTGCAGACGAACATCAGGAGCATGTTTCATATTGTTCAAAACTAGTTTAGTTCCAACACTAGTTTCCAAACAAATTGTACCAATACCAACCACCTTAGAAACAGTCTCATTACCCATACTCAAGGCTCTAAAATCACCAGGAGTATAGGAAGAGAAAAAATCCTTCCTCGATGTCACGTGAGATGCGACACCAATGTCCACAACCCAGCTTGACTCATCACAAGCAATATTTATCATATCCGTATCAAGGACGGTAATAAGATCTTCGGTGGTGACAATGGCTAGGCAATTTTCATTGCCATCTTCTTTAGTTTCCTCTTTGTTTTTGTTCTCCCTCTTCAAATTTCTGCAGAACTTCTTTGTGTGCCCTTTCATGCCACAATGATAGCACTCAATATCCTTAAGTCTGCCTCTGGATTTGCTCCTATTTTGTTCTCTATTCTGAGAACCACGAGTTTTGTTTCTCCCCCTGGAGCCAGTTATCAGGACATCCGACGAAGAAGAACCTTGAGATTTTCTTCTCATCTCTTCGTTCAAGACACTACTCTTGGCGGAATCCATTGAGATCACACCATCTGGAGCAGAATTTGACAATTAAGTTCTAAATGTTTCCCAAGAGTCTGGTAGGAAACCAAGTAGAAGCAAGCCTTGACTTTCTTCATCAAATTTGATGTCCATAGCAGATAATTGGTTCATGATCCCCTGAAAATTATTCAGATGGTCTGTCATCGAAGAACCATCATGATACTTTAAACTCAACATCTGCTTTATCAATAACATTTTGTTGTTGCCAGTCTTCCGAGCATACAAACTTTCAAGATGCTCCCATAGGGTTCGAGCATGTGTCTCCCCAGAAATATGGTTCAACACATTATCGTCAACCCATTGCCTAATGAATCCACAAACCTGTATGTGCAACAGATTCCACTCTTCATCTGTTTTATTATCAGGCTTTACAGTGGTAAAAACTGATTGATAAAAATTCTTGACATAAAGTAGATCTTCCATTTTCCCCTTCCAAATGGCATAATTAACACCATTCAAAGTGATCATTCTACTTGTGTTGGCTTCTATCGTTTTTCCCCCCAAAAAATAGTTATTGCAAACCAAAGTAAATCTTCATACTGTGCTGCAACCACAGAGCATACTCAGATAAAACCTTGGCTTAGATACCAGTTTGTTGGAAAAAATGCGGACAAGCACAAAATATATATGGTAAAAGTAATGGAAATAAGAAAAGAAAATAATGACACCAAGAATTTTACGTGAAAACCTTTCTAAATAAGGGAAAAACCACGGGCCAAGAGGAGCAACTGATATCACTATAGTAAGGAATTTTACACTGTGTAGTCACGAATACAATACTCAAAGTGACTACTACACACTCAAAAGGATAACACTCTTTTGATTTCCACCTTACTAAAATATCGCTCACACTCTATTTTTCTTCACAGACTATTTTCTTATATAGTCTATGGAAACCTCACAACTCTCTAAATATTTTACTCTCTCTGTGAATTGGTGTATTAAGAGGAGCTGAAGAGCTTCTTTTATAGATGCAATTGCATTGCACTATTCAAAAATCATGCCATCGAAAATTTGCATTGCTGCAAACTTTATTGACAAAAGAAAAAGATTTGCAGCTATTGTTGACAAACAAATTCAGCTGCGTTTTCTTTACAACAATTGCAGCCGCAATTGTTGACCCAAAAACTCATGGGATAGACCCCACAAGATGTTGAAGTCTAATTTGGCAAAGTTTAGTAGGACTTGATTGTGATTTTGATTTTGTTGGTAAAATGATATGTATTTCCTTCTTTCTACCCTTACTATGCCATCTTTAATTGTAAATTTGAGTGCGTTAGCGACTTGTTGTCAAGATGGAAGTTGCTCAATTTAGGCAAAATTAGTTTCAATTGAGTTATGGTGAAATTTAGTGCTTCATCAAGAATTTCTTCACCATGTACTCTGAATTGTGCTGCCTCATATAAGCTCAACATTCCATGCACATTGTTAATCAATTCTTTCTTGAAATTTCCTTGGTCGTTAGTGAACTTCCTAAAAGCATCTGCTTCAAATTATATGTATTATATTATGAGATAGTAAAAGAGGACATGACATTCTTGAACTATCAATGAACATTCAATAAGTTTCGATGATTGAGTCAGGTCGAGTCTTAGGTCAAGGTCGGGGTTAGGAGTCGGGAGTCGGTTCATGGGTTGGGGTTAGGAATTGGGGTCATGACTTCAAAGGTTGTGGTCAAGAGTCATGTCCTAGGTCGAGAGTCAAGTCCTAGATCGGGGTTGAGAGTTTAAGTCACAGTATCTGACTCTCGACCTCAGCCCCAGGACCCGTCTCTTGAACCCAACATAGGATCTAACTCATGATCTTGGCTCGAGAGCCTAGATCGACCTCAACTCGGAACTTAACTCTCGGTCCCAACCCAAATCTGGGACCCAACATGAAACCGGACTCTCGATCTTAAACCCAACTCGAGATCCAACTCTTAACCCTGACCCGAGACCCAACTCTTGACCTCAACTCAAGAATTGAGTCCTAAGTAAAGATCTAATATCGAGTTGAGATTCGAAGGCATATGCGAATCGAGGTCAGATCATAGGTCTCAAGTCGGGGTCGGTGGTAAGGTTCAAATAGAGTCTTGAATTTTTTTTTTTATATTAAATTTTATATAGGAAAGTTATTTTCCTTAAGTTTGAAAAATATAATATTTCATTTGATTTTTTTTCCCCAAAATGATATATACTATATAATATCGCTACTCATATATGCTTAACTTAAACTATATAGTTTATCGATACACATACGTACATGCATAATATAGTATATAGAATATTATGTCCAATATTCCTATTTTTTATGTGTGAATGATACTTAATTACCACATGAGTTGCCTAAGTAATCGAAAGCATACAACAATATCATGAAGATCACCAATCCATTCTTCATAATGAGGGCACATGTAACTCAATGATTCCTCAATCTCATGTTCAAAATGATAAGCTACACCAAGAAGTTGGATTGTGTTGATGAGATCAAGTTTGTGGAAAGATTTTGAAGGAGCCATCACTAACATCGTTCTCACTTCTTCTTTTAGGTCTTCATATTGCTTCTCTTTCCCTTCGTTGGCTCTCTATTAATTTGAGAATATATGTGTTATCATCATATGAATTTGTTTCGTATATTGATGGTATACAAAATATTTATTTACCGGAAGATCAACATAGGTAAGAAAATGGTCTTCCCAAACAGTAGGATGATGATTGCCATAACGACGTGTAATTATAACCTCATGATCCCTGCAACGGTTTGTGTGCACAACAACATTATTCAAAATCTTGAACACCCTTGATGAATTTTCTGATTTTGCCACTGGATCAACATGAATGCAACACTCCAAAGTTCCATTAAGTCTTTTTAAGATGGTCTAGAAATTAATCACTTAGTCCATATTAAGTGAATTATTGGGGTACGATACGCTCCTTCAGAAATTATTTAAAGACATAAATTAAAGACTATTTTCTACTATTATCTTTTTGATTATTATCAAACGTAACTATTTTCCTAGAAAATATAAAGTAATTAAGAATCTCATTCAATGAAAGTTAAATATGGAAAAAAAGTATCAACAATTCTCTTTAATTTTGAATAGTTCACTTATTTTAAATTGTATAAAAAAATATATCCCAAAATTCTAGAGAGAGTATTTATTACGAGTTGTTTAGGATTATCTACACTACTACTAATTAATTACAATTATTAATCCCTAAATATTTTTCTCTATACATTGAATTTTGAACATATCGACTATCCATACTAACTACTAGTAACTTTTTAAGAAGAAAAAATAGTAGTACTCCACTTATTAAGCTACTTCTAGATCTGGAAAATTAAACTGTTACATGAAATGATCTCAATATTATTAGAAAAATAAAAAAAAAATTGGGCATATACCTTATAAATCTTGTCTCTACTGCCAAGTTGCAAATTAAAGTTTTCTTCACTTATCAATTCACTAAAGCATGGTGACTCCATTCCTATTTATAATGTTTTAGAACATGTGATGATGATTTCAGAGGTTTTGTAAAGTGGCCACAATAGTGTGGAGTCCATTCTAAATCCACTTTTACTTATTTACTGTGTAAAAAATAAACATCGATGTTTATTTGTTCATTTTGAAAAATTAATACATAATCAATCACTTAGTTTCTAATCTGCTTTTATTATTGACTATAATTATCTATCAAATTATTGAATTTATTTTATTCAAAGAGTGATTCGATAAAATTGTTATTTTATTTATTATTTTTAAAAGATGTGTCAAATCAATTCTAAAAAATAAAAATAAATGAAACGGAGTACTTGGTTAGAAATTATTATTCTCAGGGAGGAGAAGTTTATGTATGTGAAGGGAGCACCACTCCTTTATTCATTTTTACTCCTTTATTTAAAATTTTATACGTTCTTAATTAAGAAGTGATGATTAATATTAAATTTTATCATAATATTTTTATTTTGATTTTTAATCTTAAATTTTAAAAAAATAATTTGAAGAATAAGTAATTAGTATTAAGATTAAAATATGAAAAAATATATTTTTTTTGATATGCTACAAATGCCACTACTAAAAAAAAAATTAAATCAATGGAGTATGTAGGTTTTATCAATGAAATATTTTTTAGGAAGCCGATCGATAGATGTCTGTTGATTATTTTTCGCGATAAGAGCTAAAAAAAATATACAAAAATATTTGTGAAAAAGAAAATCAACGGAGTCTCTCAATTTTCGTAAAAAAGTAGTAATGAAAGTATTTCATCAAAACACATGTATAGTTTACCTGTAGATTTTTCAATGTCATGGTAAAATACTTGAGTTTAATTTCAAGCAGCTATATTTTTTATATATTTCTAAAAAAATCGAGCAATCTTTATAAAATCGCCAAAGTCCTTTGGTTTATTTTTTTAAAAAATATATATCAATTTTTAATTTAAGAAAATAAATGGACGTCCCTCAATTTTAACAAGGAAATCGAGGGATTCCATTGATTTCCTTAAACCAACCCACAATTTTTTACCTAGTCGAGTTTGTCGGTTGTAGGTCAGTTATAAGCAAAACATCGAGGTCGTCCATCGATTTTAACCTTCAATTTTCAACTTTCCTTTTTGTTGATATGACAATAAAATGAAAAAAAATATTTTAATATAATGGATAAGTTAAAATAAAGAAAAAATTACGCGTATAAGCAAATATATACTAGTTAATTAGTTAACATAGTTTTAGTTTGTCTTAATTACAATTCACAACCTACTTGTAGTTATAATTACACGGCATAACTTTTTAGTGTCGTATAATTTGCACGTTTGTATAATTCAAAATTTGTATAATATAATTTGTATAACTTTTGTATAATTCAAAATTTGTATAATATAATTTGTATAATTGTTTACACTTAAGATGTTTGTAATTGTATAAGTTAGTTATTTCAAGTTTATACAAAAATAACTGAATTATACAAATGTACCTGCGAATTATACAAATCCGCGAATTATACAAATGAGACCGCTTAAACAATATTTACAACCCATAAATATGCAAACTATAGATATGGAGCATAATTAAGTTTATTATAGTGGCTATTGCGAAAGTTCCCCAATAATAAATTGACAAAATATTTTAATCCGATCTGCTATTATATATGGAAGGTTTTTCTTCCATAGTAGAGGAGTCCGAACCTAAATAATTTATAAAGGACTAATTAATGGGTAAAAAATAATTTGCATTAATTATCAATATAAGCGTAGAATTTGTTTCACTATATGGATTCTCTGTAACGGACCCATTATAGCACATGAATTTTATGCGCTATACATATATATATATATATATATATAGACTCCCCCCTCCCCACAGCCGCTACACTATATATTCAACCCATTTATTAATTTGCTACCCTATATATTTATGTTTGCTATGGAGCATCAAATAGTATAATTCGTTGGTTCCTCTTTAGATTTGTATAATTTCGCTGACACACCATTTGTTATAAATTGTTGTCGGCCTCTCGTTTGTATAAATCATTGGCAGCCTCTTAAGATCAATTTTATGTGTTTGTATATCTGCATAAAATTTGAATTTGTATACAACTGAATCGAAATAAAATGTTTGTATATCAAATCTCTCTCTCTCGCTTTATACAAATATAAATTATACATTGTATTTTATATAATTTGTGTTTGTATAAAGCGAGAAAGAGAAAAAGACAAAAGAGAACTGGGCAGGAGAATATTTGTATTGTATAATTATAAGTGTATAGGACGAAGATATATGTATTCGCATGTGTATATACAATTTTCTCTCACTTTATACAAACAGAAACACAATTTATACATTTCTCTTTGTATAAAGCGAGAGAGGCGAGGGAGAGACTAGCGAGCGAGAGAGGGAGAGTGGCGAGCGAGAATTTCAGGGACAGAGGCGGCTGACAACAGTTTGCTATGAGGCACAATTAAATCAAACTGTGGTTATAACATTTAATTTGAATTAATAATTTGTCATTATATATAATTTTCCCTATATTTAACCCATTTATTAATTTAATAAAAAGGTCCTCCTACACTAAATATTCAACCCATAATTTAATTAACACCCCCCCCCCCCCTCAACTCTACATTATATATTTAAAACTCATTTAATTTAAGCAGTTCAGATTTGTCAATTTAGTGGTTAATTAAAACGGATGGCTTTTTATTTCTTAAAAAATTGGCGTTAAATTTTTTTCACCAATATTTATCATAAATAGTAAATATCTCTTGAATGTAATTAATTTAGTGACTTTGTAGTTGTAATGACGAGTGAATTTCTGTTTCAAAACTACAAAAAAAATAAAAAAAATTATTAGTTAATTATTGGGAAAATGTACAAGTACCCCCTAGACTATGACTGAAATTTCAGAGACATACCTTAACTAAACTAAGGTCCTATTACCCCCCCTAACCCATTTTTTAAAAATTTTGTGCACCTTTTTGGCTTACGTGACATCCAAATATCTCTCACGCGCCTCAATTGCGTGGAATCACGGAGTGTGCGACAAAAATTGTATAAAATTACAAAAAAATAAATTCAAGAGGTTAATAAGACCTTAGTTTAGTTAAAGTGTGTCTCTGAGATTTCGATCATAATCTAGGGGGTACTTGTGCCTTATCCCTTAATTATTATCATTAATAGAGTGATCGTCTAACAAATCAACTCTTGCATAAGAAAACTGAGGAGAATATTGATAGATCCGCAAGTTAAGGTTTTACTATCGATTTATTTACTATTACTGATAGCATAAGATTATTCCAAATATTTTCTTATAAAAATTATACATGAGTCCGGAGTCAAAAGGGCAAATTTTTCCTAAAAAACACATAAACGGTATATCAATTTTTAAAAAAATCAAAACAGTAAAATCGCTACCTAGAGAGCGCTATCTTTTAACGCCGTGCATGCCGTCAAAAACTTCATTCAAAATCTCTATTGGAGCAGCGATTTTGTCAAAAAAAAAAATTAGAATTAATATCACTGCCTCAGCAGCGTTTTTCTAATTTTTTTTTTTTGTAAATTATCCATTTTTTTTAAACATTAAGGAAAATTGGCAATTTTTAAACATCAAGGAAAATTGCTGCCAAAGAAGAGAATTTTAAAAAAATAAAATTAGAAAATTGCTGCCATTGCAGCAAATTCAGTTTTTAAATTAAAATGGCTACAAATTTTATTTTATTTTAAAGAAAACGTTGGATAGCGATTTTAGAGTTTTTTTTCAAAGAAAAAAACGCCGCTGAAGCAGCGATTTAAGATTAAACTTTTTTTTTTAGGATAACGCCACTAAGGCAGTGATTTTACAAAAAAAAAAAAAAATTGGCCAAAATCAATGCTGGAGCAGTGATTTTAAATAAAGGTTTTAACGGCGTGACGGCATTAAAATATATCGCTCCTTCAGTAGCGATTTTGCCATTTTGATTTTTTTTTTTTTGATATACCGTTTATGTTTTTTTGAAGAAAAAACTTGCCCTTTTGAATTCGGACTCAATTATACATAACCAAATAAAACTTTATCATTGAACTTGTGAAAAATTAATTGATATTTGTGGCCAAACGCCTATAATGTCAGGTTGGCTAAATTTCACATACCGACATACGAGTAATAAATTGAGAAGAAATATATTTTGCGCAATTTCAATCATACACTCTTGAGTCGAGGGTTTATGGGTAAGTACCTCTTTATTTATGAATAGAGGTGCTTATGATTGAATAAAGATCAATTCGAATTGAAAAAATCGAATCAAATCAATTTTATTTGAATTTGATTTTATATTTTTCAAAACCTATAATATTTAGTTTGAAATTGTGTGTTTGGCCAAATTTTCAAAATTTATTTATTTTCAAAAGTATTTTTTCATAAAAACAACAACTTTTCAATAGTAGGAAGTTCAATTTCTTTTGTTTTTCAGTTTTCACTTAATAGTTAAGAGGTATAGTTGATCACAGTGTTTTAAAAGACTCTTCTGGAACTCGTCTCGGCTCGCCCTGTGGCGGGGCTCTAACAAAACGCCTTTAGACTTAAGTGTGGGGTTTAGTTCTGTAAGACTTACACCCTAAGCGTTCGATTGTACGCCCTAAGCATGTCCAACGCCCAACGCTCGGGGCTCGCCTAATAGATCTTACACAAATTATGTGTTAAAATTTTTAATTAACATTTTTGACCCTCATAATTCTTGAATAAATGAATGATACATAATAATTTTTAATCTATAGAGATAAGAAGATAATTGAGAGTAACTCAAATAACAAGTTGTAGTATCACATCTTTACTATTTGGTAACATTGTGAAAGTGATTATATATTACGTAACATTTCTTTTAAAAACACCTAGCTAAATTTTACTTTTTCACTTATCATTGGTCTTCATGGTTTTGTCATATGCCTCAAAATTATCATATTTTATTTAGCTATTTGAAAATAATTTTATTTTTATTCATGATGGAGTGATAGTTTACTATAATACTAGTAAATTTTATTGATTGTAAATTGTATAGTATGACAAAAAAAATATTTTTACAAATAATGGTTATTTTATTATTAGAAAGTTAAGATATTAGATTATTTATATTTGTATAGTCATGTTAGAAGTTTTATTTTCTATGAGTTTCCTTAATCATGTTTGTAATTATTTCAAATTTTTGATGTACTTTTATAATTTTGTGTTATTAAATTATTATACTATATTGTAAATTAAAAATTTAAAGATCAATAAAGCTTACGCCCCACATCTCGAAGCGTAGCTTATACTAAGTAAAACGCCCCGCCTTTTAAAACATTGGCCGATCATTTTGCTGAATCTGAGTGTCTAATTGAGGTTGCTGATTTATCCAATATGTTGATCATTAAGATGGACAATTTTTTTTTTTTGTTGTGAACATGGATAGTCTACATAATAAATTTGGACCAGTTATCTAGACAGAGGCTGGCCAAGTTTTTGGGCCTGAGCCTAAACCACAAAGAGATCCAAGAAGTAGACAATCCAACAAAATTTGCTCGAGATTCAGGTTGAGTAGGACTAGGGATGCACGTATCTCTGTGTCTTTAGCAATCATGCATATTGTTGAGTAAAAAATTTAATTTATTTATTTTCACTCTAAATGCATGTTCGAACAAGTTTCATTATAAAATTTGAAAAAATAAACAATTTTTATTTTCAAAGTAAAAAATGATAGATATTGATAATACATAGATAAAGTTACATTTTTTAGTACTAGATCTATTCTCCCTATTAATACTTAAACATGTATTACAGTAATGTTGATATTAGATATGCTTTTTTAAGTGCTAAAAAAATTCTTAAAAGAGTTGAGTAATTCAATTGTGAGCCTTAATTAGAACTGTTTGAAAGAGACTTTCCTTGCTTTTGAGAAGACATAATCCATAAACATGACCCTTAACTTAACTTCAACAGATAACTATGCCCTCCAACTTTGACTGTGCACAAGTAGACACTTGGGGGCAGTGGCGGACCCAGGATTTTCGTTCAGGGGGTTCGAAAACTAAAAGTATAAACGTGTAAATAAGCCTTTAGAAATGGGAACCTTGAATTTTGTTGGGTTTAAAACCACACTTTTAGCACGTTTTTTAAAGTAAAAAAAACACTTAAAAAAATGAAAAATTGAACTGAAACTAAAAAAAAAAAAACTAAAAAAAGCTGAAACTGAAAAAGAAAAAAATAAAACACTTTCACTGAAATTCGAACTAGTGACGCACAACTTAATTTCTGGGGGCCTTGCCACTACGCCATCAACTTCTCTTTGCTATTTAGGGGGTTCAAAATGTATATATCTATAGAATTACAAAAAATTTACTTTATATACACAATGTAATGTTTTGCCGAGGGGGTTTGGGTGAACCCTTGGAGACCACATGGGTCCGCCCCTACTTGGGGTCATTTGGTGTGATGGATAAGATGAATTAAGGAAAAATGCATAAATTCACCCCTGAACTTATTTCGAAAAGTCAGTTACACGCTTAAACTATCATGGTGATCTCTTACACACTTATTCTTGTTAAAAGTGTAATTAATACCACCTTCTAATGTACAAAACCAGTCACACATACTAGCGTTGTGTGCACGCGCCTGCCAGATCTATGCAAGCATACACGTGTAATTTTTTTTAATTTTTTTACTTTTTTCCCAACCAATTTTGCCTCTATCTTCTCTCTCCTTTTTTTTTTTCACTTTTTTCACAACCATTTTTACCTCTATCTTCTTTCTCCTTTTTTTTTTTTCACTTTTTTCACAGCCATTTTTACCTCTATCTTCTCTCTTCTTCCTCACTTGAATGACACCATTTTTTTCTTTATTTTTTTCTCTTCTTCCTCACCTGAATGACTCCATTTTCAATTATTTCTTCTGATTATAACATATACAATACAAACTATTGTGACAGACAAGTTAATCGACGGAGTAGCAACGATTTGGAATGTTCCTGAAGGAGTGGGGACATGGATATCAAATTAAATCAAAGTTATTACCCAATACGATTTCATCCCGCTTGTCATCATCACTGACATGAATTTTAAACCCAAAACTTATCTTTCTTAGCTTCTTAGCCCTATTTAAACACCGTCCTTTCTTCTGGGTTTTCAAATATGAGTCAAATGAACCTTAACTGGTAATGTTTTGTTTTGAATTTTTTTTTTAGTTATTAGTGTTTTGATGGTAATGAGTTGTGAAACTTGAAATAAATATTTTAGTTTGATACCGATCAATTTTATATTGTCGAGCCAATTTTGATTTTGCTATGTATAAATCGTCATTGAACCCAAACCCCTGCTCTATCAAATCTGCAGTGCTGTGTACAATTGATAATTTTGATATATGGGGGTGGGGAACAATTAACTTTTCTAGGTATTAATGGTTTGGGGATTTAGGGGTTAGACACTTCAATGTTCTTTTGATGTTACTGGGTTGTAAAATATAGATTAGCAAATTACTTTTCTTGGTGAATCGGTGGAAATTAGTGGAGAATTCTCAAGTAATGATGAAATTGAGTGAGAAATTGTAGAGTTGTGACAAGAAAAAATAAAGAAGAACTCTAAAGGAGAATAAGAAAAGATGAGCACGAAGAAGGAGAATAGAGGGGGGTGGGGGTCAAAAATTTATTTATTTTTACTTTATTTTCGACTCTAACGCGCCTATTTTATTTTTTAATTTAATTAAATTTCCACGTCAGTTCTGAGGTGGTATTAGTTACAGTTTTAACAAGAATAAGTGTGTAATAGGTCGTCATGATAGTTTAAGCGTGTAACTGACTTTTCGGGACAAGTTGAAGGGTGAATTTATGCCTTTAATTCATTGTTTGGTTGCAAAGGTAGGGATAACTTATCCCAGGATTAACAATTAGTCCTGGGATAAATTATCCCTCGCTGGGGGTGGCATAGTAATCCCAGGATAAGTTATCATGGAATAAAGTGTATAAATTAACAAAAATACCCCCTTAAACTCTCTTTTATACACCACTTTTACATTCACACATATTATCATGATTTTTAACAACATTTATAATAACATTCACAATCTTAATTATTCGTTGTTTTTATGATAAATATATTTTTCTATTAAAAATTTACATTTTATAAATATAATTTTTATTTATGAATATATTATAAGTTGAATTTATTTGTGTAATTATTATGTTTATTTATATTTTGATTTCTCTTAAAATATTCACTCCACTATTAAATTAGATATTTTTCATTAAATAGTTTATTACTCACTTAAAAATTATATTTTACTTTAATAAACTTAAAATGAAAGTTTTATTTTTAAGCTAAATAAGATGAAAGTTTTATTTTTAAACTAAATAAGATGAAAGTTTTATTTTTAAGCTAAATAAGATGAAAATCTTATTTTTAAGCTATATAAGATGAACATTTTATTTTTAAGCTAAATAAGATGAAAGTTTAATTTTTAAGTTGAATAAGATGAACGTTTAAATTAAAAAACATACGGCACAATCATGGAAATGCACATACAAAAATATTTAAGCTAAATAAGATGAAAATTTTATTTTTAAGAATGAATAATTAAAGCTTGCAAAGAAAATGTAAAAAAAAAAAAACTAAATAAGGTGAGGGTATTTTTGTAAACAAACAACTTATTCTCAAAATTATACAATGAATATTAGTTTGAATTTGACAAACCAAACAAGCAATAAAAACTAATCCCAACATAACTAGTATTCAAACCAAACAACCCCTTAAACTTGTATAAAATTGAACAAGTAGACACACGTGTCCTACGTGGCAATATACACGTAGGACGCCATGTAGGACGCAAAATTGCCATGTAGGGGTGCCATGCAGGATGAATGTGTCAATTTGTTCAATTTTATACAAGTTTAGGTGCCTACTTGTGCATACCTAAAATTAAAGGTCATAGTTGTCAACTAACGCCAAGTTATTGAGAATAGTCTTGTCAGCTACAAGTACATTATATTATTATTTCATATCAAACCAAGAATGCCCTGATATGCAAAAAAAAATAAAATACACTAATCATTAAGCTCCATAGACAATTCATTGTAATTCATGAACAATGACAATGATTGAATTAAAAGAAAAGGAGAGAAAAACTAACAAATGTGTCAAGTTTTCCTCGATAAATTACTGTACGTCTTTGGTTGTAAGTGATTGTAACCCTATGTGTGTCCGCATGAAGTTTTCACCTCTTAGGTCGCGATGACTAGATTCTCAACCTTTTTGGCCTCCCCGGTCTAATCTTCCCCGTAGGTGGTAGAACTACTTCTTCTAAGACCTCTCTAGGAATGTCCCAAGTGCTTTCATTGGGAACTGGATACGTACATATGTCATACGTTTTCAGCAAGTGATCCTTGTTGTAGTAAACCGAGCAGTATTGATATGCATCCATGCTTTTGAACGTTATAACTGCCAGAGCGTGTGGGCACGGCATTTCATCTATTTGAAACCTTATGCAAGTGCAACTTCTCTCTCTCAGGTTCACCACAAATTGTTTTTCATCGTCAACAACACTGTATACGTAATCAGAGGAAGGCTTCACCTACATTTTGGAAAAAGATGCTCAGTAATACACTACATATATACATTGTATACAATACATATACACTATTTATCATACTTTTATGAAGTATTTCAATTTTTCATTTTTTGGCATGAAAAAAAACATGGTAATGGCATCTTACCGTCATCCTCTGAGATGTAGTGTAATTTTCCTTCATGATTTCTTCATACTTTTTGCCCAGCTCTGTGGATGTCTCTACTGCATTTATCTTGTTCGCATAGTGCCAATCTTGAACCAACTTCGTCATGTATTCCAGCAAATGCAGTATTGGTAAATCTCTTGCATGATTGTTCACTGTATTCATCGACTCCACAATGTTTGAAGTCATAATCGTGGTCCCGTTGACTTTGGAATGCACTCTAGACCATCTATGATATCCAACATCTAACAAGCATTCTCCGACCCTCTTATCAATATTATTTATCGCAACCATATGGCGCTCAAATTCTTCAATCGTATATGCTCTGGCTGATGCGAAGAACAGTTCCTTGACAGGTGTATGAATTTTTGTGTACCTCGTCTTTATGTTGTTCCACAAATGGAACATACATATACAGTGAAGCACTTCTGGATACACAATCGAGGTCGCTTTTGAGATGCTTTCATGCATGTCCGATACTATGCACATCCCTTCCCTAGCACCATAAGCGTCCCTGAACCTTTCGAAGAACCACTTCCAAGATGCATCATTCTCCGAATCAACCACGCTGTATGCGAGCAAAAATATTCTACCTGTTTAAGTCAATCAAAATACTTGTATAAACATATATTAGAGTAAATCAACAGTGTCAAATACACAACAGGTATAATATTGCAACGATGATGTTAAATAGCAGGCACACAATCCATTTTTTGAATTAAAATATTTTTATTACATATGTACAATTTATTTAGAATGGAAACAACATCTGGAAGAAATGCAAGGTAAGACTGCATGCGATAGACCCTAGTGGTTGGGCCCTTCTCCGGACCCTGCACATAGCGAGAGCTTTAGTGCACCGGCTGCCCTTCTTTTTTTTTTTTACAGATAATATACACTGCATATGTATTGATTATATAACACACGTATACCCTAGGTATTTTTCGAATATAACAAATGTGCAACTTCAATGATTTATAAATGTTTTCATTTGTTATTTTAACTCACCCGCTGCATCTTGTGTGTAAGCCATGATTAAAGTCCCCCTGTGTGCTGATTCTAGCAAGCTCGCATTAACTATCACAATAGGCTTGCAATATTTCCATCCTTTAATTGACGCATCCAACGATACAAAAACATACATAAAGGAGCCACCTTCTGATTTTTGTAGTCTCACTATGGATCCAGGGTTTGTATGCATCAACATGTACAGGTAGCTCGGCAGCTTCCCATATGATTCAATTTTGTTCCCTCTCAACAGTTTAAGAGCCTTTTGCTTCGATCTCCAAGCCCTCATATAGGTCAAATCCACACCGTAATCTTTTTTCATGTCACGTATTATATCTGCTGGAGAATATACAGATTCCGAGTCAGCATACTTGTTCCTAATCATACCTCCAATGATCCCCGCAGAAGAGAGACGTGAATGTAATCTTTCCTCTATCGAGCACGTGTGAACATCATTGAACATTCTTATTTTAAAAAGCTTTGACTTGTGCAGGCTTGAAGACTTAAAACACCAGGAACAATTTTCTTCCGGGCATAAAAGACAATAACTGTTGGTAATATATATACATATACACTATCAATATTCAATTTAAAATCATCAAATGCACTCGAGATAAAATATATACAATATATATATATCATGCAATACCTGGTGCTACTCGACCTTTCGACTCTAAACTGAAAGTTATTTCGGATAGCATAATGCCTCATAACATTGACGATGGTCTCTTTGTCTAGGTACAATTGACCCTCTTCAACATCTTGATGCCGTGGATTGTCTATTAATACTATACCTCTATCATCATCTTGTATACCATTCCAATCCTCCCCATGAACAGAACTTATTGGCTCAACAATATCTACGTTGTTTATAATACCTTCCTCATCACCTCGTACGCCATTAGAATCCTCCCCATGAACAGAATTCATCATTTCAACGGTATCTTGGTTGTTCATTATACCTTTATCATCACCCTGTATACCATCACAATCCTTTCCACGAACAGGACTTATCATCTCAACGGCATCAGGCAAGTATATATCAGGTCTATTTTCACTCTGTATACCATCAGATGAAACAGTAGCAGGGTTCACATTTGAGCAACTTCCAGCAGTACACTTATCCTTAAACGTTACGCAAAGCGGATACATTGTGAATTCTGCATTCATCCTTTTCAGTTCAATATACACTCTAACACTCATATCACTGTGTACCGTCATAGGTGGATATCCATCCTTCACTATGTACTTAATATCTATCAAATTGGTATCCAAATCCTTCTCAAGCTGATTCGCTATAACGGAAACTAATTCTTCAAAATTGCATCCAGAACTAACCAAAACACCATTAACAGAAAAATTCACAAAACTATTATCACTTTCCCATACTCCATTGTGCTTTATAAAAATAGGTACATTTTCCATGGTTTCTGAAAAAAAAAAAAAAAAAAACTCACATTATAATCACAATCGAATATTGTAACAAATGCAATACAATATGACGATTGGCGAGAATATTATAGATCGAGTCGTTCGAAATCCTAAAGTTGAAACCCTAAGTCAAAAAAAATTCTATCATATCAAATTTGTTACATTATAATACGATTTAACGCATGAAATTACCTGGAGTGGATTAATCGAATACCCAAAATTCTAACTTAGAGAGATTTTACTGCAGAAATGTTTGACGAAAACTGAATTTGATCAGAGAGAATTGGAGTTTAGGGATCATTTGAGAGAATTGGATCTTTGGCCGCATTATGATGAATGTGTTTTGAGAGGTGAAAGGGTTTTTTTTTTTTTTTTTTTTATATTTATTTATTGAGATTCTGGAATAATTGTGGGATTCTGTTCGATTTTGGATATTTGGTGGGTCACGTGTGCAGATCCCACTTTCATTTTCTTCTTCTTTTGGCCTTTTTTTGCTTGTTTTTTGGTCCCTTTCTTATAAGGGTATTTTAAGATTAAAAAATTGATGGTAAAAGGAGGGTATTTTTGGATTAAAGAATTGATGGTAAGGTAGGATATTTTTGGAAAAAAATTCTAAATGCGAAATGATTTGAGAGACTCTTGTATTTGACACTGTTTGTAAGTTGAATTCTTATATTTATAATTTTGTCAACTCAACCCTTAAACTAACCGAAACACGATATTTTAAATCCTTTTCTCATCTGATAAGTATGAGTGTAGTACACTTGTTTTACACATGAAATTTCATGTCATTTTTTAATAACATATCATAATTATTAACTTTTTTTCAAAGACACATCAAAAATTAAATATTTAAAAATAAATAATATCAAAAAAATACAATTTTCTCTCTCAGTGTAATCATGTCTCTCATTCCCCACTTCACCTTCTTCTTTCCCACCCCCACCCCTCTCCCAAAAATGAAAAAATCACCTTTGGCTTTCACTTCTTTAATTTGCACCAAAAATCTTTTTCAATCACAAAAACTTATGAGACCCTGCAATGTAATAAATTGTAATTAATCATTGGTATGCTTTAAAGGGGGGTTTTTATTTATTTTGATTTGGTAAAGAGAGATATCAAGAAAACTTCAAGTTTAAAATTCAAGCAATAGATTTTCAAAAATTAAGATTATAAAAAGCGAAAAAGCTCAAAAATGTCTTTAACTTATCAGAAAAGGTTCAAAATTGCCCTCTTTCCACCTATTGATTTAAAAATAACCTCAACATTTTTTTAGACTCAAAAATACCCTTTAGTTAATAGAAATCTGACGTGAAATTTAACTACACAAGTGGCAAAGTTTCATTGGTCCAGCTATTTTTTTTATCAAATAAAATAAACCCCACCCAACCCAAACCCGTTTCACTATCAATTTGAATGTTTTTTTTTTTCTGTTTTTCTTCCTCTTCTTTCTTTCTTTAAGAACAATAACTTCCAATTCAAAACTAGCCGAATAAACCCAATGTGTTTGTAAAGTTTTGTTATTTAAAAAATCAGACATACGGATTAAACAAGAGATGAAAGCAAGCAATTAAAATATTTTCATATGATGCTTTATAAACCATATGTATGAAGTTTGAACTAATTCTAAATTTAGAAAAAATTCTAGCTTTAATCCTTTTCAAAAGTGATAGTCAGAAAAGATGAGAAAAAGAAAAGTTTAAATCTCCATGTGACAAAAACAAGCAATTAACAGTAGGTATAAAATTAAAGATACGAAAATTGGGTTAGATTTATCAAAAATGGTTCGAGTGTAAGGTTTATTTATTTGATAACAAAAAGTTATGTGGGCCACTTATTTAGTTAGATTCCACATCAGATTTCTATTAACTAAAGGGTATTTTTGAGTCTAAAAAAATCTTAAGGATATTTTTAAACCAATAGGTGGAAGGAAGACATTTTTGAACCTTTTCTAATAGGTTATGGACATTTTTGGGCCTTTTCCCTTATAAAAATGGCAAATGAGTATATGTTCTAGCAAAAACTTTGTTAATTTTTTTCTTATGATGGTAATGATGAGGTGTCCATCAAAAAAGGAAGAACAAAGTAGCATAGAGTGAGGTATGAAACAGAAGAGGGAGTGATGAATGAGGACGAAGAAGAAAGGTAGGGGTAGGGGTGGGGGCAGGGCTGTGTTAGGGCTGAAGAATAAGAATAAGGGGTAGAGTGGGGGTGGGTTGGGCGGGGTAAGGGTTGAAGAAGATGAAGAATTTGAGATTTTTATTATTGTAAATTTATTATAATTTTTTTTAAAAATAAAATATTGCATTTACATGCTTTAAAACGCGTGTAGTCATGCACTTTTCCAACTTAGCCATTTTAATGCCACATAAGGTCGGTCAATGATCAGAGGGGTTTAAAATATTGAGTTTTGGTGAGTTAAAAGGTTTAGTTGACAAAGTCATAAGTATAAGGGTCCAAACGGTGCCAAGTACAAGAGCCTCTCAGGTCATTCCGCCAATTATAAATGGATGACATTTTTATTCATTCTATGTAGTTTAAGGACATTTTTTATTCTTTTCGAATATATTTACTAGTCAAGTAGACAGTTTGCTAGTAACTCAAGTAGACATTTTGCCACTAGTTTTTGGCAAGTCTTACAACAATTGTTTTTTCTACAAATAGAAAATCAATTTAGTTTATTTGTATATTGGTTTGAAGAGAATATTGCCTCTATCCCTTAGTTTTTTGCCAAACTGTAATTTTCATTCAACCAAATAGCATATATACACCTCTAGTTCATTTTAGACTCTAGAACTAGTCCTTAAGAGATCAACTAACTATTTATATGTTATATTTACAACAATTTTTTATCTAGACATGGTAAACATTCAAATGATCAAGAATTGGCTTCCACTTCAAATTTAACTGTCCTTTGTTGTGCAGTTGGAGACAAATTTCCTTTAACAACTTGGCAGCAAGTGTGCACTGTTGTGAGAATCATCTTCATGAATTCCGTTAATTCCATATATGGTAGATACTTGTTGCGTACATTCAGCCCAGTATTTCTATGGCCTCTATTTAACACCCATTGTAGTTCATCCTCCCAACTTCCTATCTGTCTAGGCCCTTTTATCCATCTGAAGAGTGAATCCCATATGTTGGTGGATCGGAGTATTCACACTCGAAAAAAAGATGGTAGAATAGTTCCGTCGAGCCTGTATTACATAATATATACCCAGCAGAAACAATTATACCTCATTTGCTTAGTCTATCAATTGTGGCAAGTCTTTGGTGAACTAGTGCTTTTGCAACATGCCTTTCCCAGTGTGAGAAACTTTCAGGGAACTTTAGGGAATTGTGGTAGGAATGACTTGTACATTCTCTTGATACTGAACACTCATTGATGTGTACACTTATGCAACTCTTCAACCATATCAAATTCATAAGCCACTTTCGAGCTTCGAGGATCTTCCTAACAAACCAACTTGTTTAGGGATTGCTATTTCATCCAGATATGTTTTTCTTTTTTTTATGTAGAAGTTGTGAATCCAGTGAACCCAAAAATTGTCTTTCTTAGAAGCGATGGCCCATAAGAGTTTACAGATAGCTGTGTTGTTCCATAAGTGGTAGTCTATCAAGCTCAATCCTACAACAGATTTGGGCTTACACAAGGTTTTTCAAGCCACCAAAGCTCTTCTAAACGTCTCATTGCTCCCCATCCATAAGAAGGTTCGACAAATACTAGTGAATAACTAGATCACTTTCTTTGGTATAAAGAACACTTGAGCCCAGTACATTTGCATCTCAAATAGCACACTTCTGATTTAGAGTTTGATTTTTTTTTATTTCAGGTTCAATTCTTGGAGTTACACGGATGCAAGATAAGTACTTTACTTGATAGTCTTTCACTATGTTAAAATTATATTTGTGGTATTTGTTCTAATCACTCTCATCTTGGGGTACTTGAAGCTATGTAACGATTCATTCGGTCGTTTTGCATTTTGGAGCCTCTTCCTTCTAAAAGATGCTTTCTATATCCTTTAAATTGTGATTTATGAATTTTGAGGATGCGTGATACAATTTATTAAAGCACAATGATCTATGGATCTACATTCAAAATCACGTGACGACACAATAATCTTTGGATCTACATTCACGATCATGTGAAGTTTTGATAATTAATAAACTCTTTATAAGTGTCAATCCATATGCTAAAGATTGAAGAAAAAAGTATAACGAACCAAATTCTCAAAGATCTCCAAGAAGAAGTTAAAATACTAGCAACAGTATTAGAGAAATTTATTCGAGAACTTGTTCTCCTAAGCAGGGAAGGAGACTGCTAAAGATAAAAAAGTGATTTTTTTTATTTGTGCACCAAGATTCCTTGGAGAATTGCAATATGGGAGAAGCCAATTCAACAAGAAACTGAAAAGTTATACAAAAAAGGCTATCATAAACTTGCCTATGAAATTAATTTTTAAAAAGGAGATAAAGAAGCTCATAAACATCAAGAAGAAGAACCAGGGGGGCTCTAACACTACAAGAAAAATAGTCTCTAATTAGGAAGGAAAATATAGTCCCTGAAAGTTCAAATCTGGTCTCAAATGAGAAACTGAGACCAGAAAAATTTGTTCGCCACCCGTCCTAGATACTTCCGTCACTAGTGGTTAGTAAGGATGGGGTAAAAAATCTGGTTCCTGAATTGTTTTGGGACGGGAAAAACCCAGGTCGTGAACTCCATTTAGCGACTACAAATCTGATATCATATAGACCATATATATCTTGGTATTCAGGTTGTTAAACCTCTTTTGCGACCTGCCGTAACCTGGTCCATGTAAATTTTTAGAGACGAGTGTACTAGCTGGTCCTAGAATAGCGTTAGAAACCATTAACATTCTGCTCCTAGAATAGGTTTTGCGACCTTAACAAACTGGTCCTAGAGTAGTTTTAAAGATGAACAACAAGCTGGTCCTAAAATAGCTTTATAGGCTAGCATCATTTCTAGTCCTAGCTTATTTATTAGAGATGAGCAACAATTCTAGTCCTAGATTGACCTTTAAAGACGATCAATAATTGTGGTATCTAACTGACCACCATTGATCCTAGAGCCATTAATATCACAAAGAATCTAAATTCATCAACAAATATCAAATTAGTTACTACTAAAAACCTGAATACAAAAAGATGATATAGAGAGAGGGGGCAAGAAGATAGAGATAAGAGTGCGATTGATTACAATAAATTGGTTAACATCCCATCACTACAAGAAAAGCTGTCAGTTAAGACCAACATTTAGGGGCAAGTTAGTAATCTCGTATCTAAAGATATATGTATTAGAATGATATTATATTCCGGTCCTTATTTATATATTTTATTGTGAAGATACTAAATTCGATCCCTAAAGAACTTATTAATTCGTCCCAAATTCTAATTGAAGGACTTAAGCGGGAAAATATACTTCCAGCCAATTAATTTTAATACTTAAAAAGAAAAGCTTTTTTTTTCACCAAAATTTAGGCGCCAAATATTTTTAATAGAAGCCAAAAAAGGAAAAAATCTGCTCGACTTCTGAAAAGTAAAAACAAAAGAAGGAGAAGTCTTTAATTTCAGGAATTTGGTCGCAACTTGTAATAGCTTTCTCTTCAAATCAGAACTGACACTCTTCCATAGTATTTCCATCGAAACTCTGCTCTAATCTCAACACCAGCGAATTTCCATAGCAGCGGTGTCTTGTTGTTGTTGTGTAGTTGCTGCTTATATTATCTGCTCGGTGAAAAACATAGGTTTGCTTCATCTTCTAATTAAATCGAGTTGCTTGTTTCTTTCATAAACTGTATTGTTTTCTTGTTTTATTCAAGTTACTCTTCTTCTTCTTCCTTTTTTCTAACATTAAATAGGTTTAAAGTTTCATGATAATCTACTCTGTTTTCTTATGTACAATTAGTAATAGATTATTGGGTTGAGCTTTCTTTTAGTTGACTCAATTTTGTGAAGTGTATTATGAGTCTGAATATTAAGCAAGAGAAATATGGGCATGTGATATTTGTCGCTTCGTCATATTTAACGACGAAGGATCATGATGAACCTAGATAGAGAACAATTTCTCTATTTGTTATTAGAATTTAATCTTCTATGAAATCAATGGCTACCTTAGATGAAAATATTGACCTTTTTGATGATTTTTTGTGTAAATTTTCATACAGTAGGAGTTAAGATTCGAATCATCTCGTTTTCACGGCTAACTTTCCACCATCTTGTTCTGGGCACAAAAGGTTAAGTAGGCTGCTTTGACATAGTTTAAAAAATCAGCTTTTTGTCCCATGTTAATCTATTTGAAGTCTCATCATTGGTTGTGCAATTCCCCAACTTTTTCAGTATATTATGTCACGACCCAAGGGTACCCCTTAGACGTAACATGGCACATAGGATCCCGAAAGGAACCATGTAAGCCACTTAGCATATCAAAACATAAGTAAAGAACAATAGAGAGTAAAACACATTTCGAGTCTTAAGAATTTTTTCATAAAAACAAAGCGAAAGTCTAGACTTGTCTCAAATAACCATCTATTACAATCAAAGGGAAAAAAATGGTCACAGCCCTTAACAACCAAATCCGAAAATAAAAGTACAAGAAGGAAACTACTAAATGACAATATCCATCCTCGAACCATGAGGACTCACCAACTAGCAAGGAGAAAGATCAATTCCAAGCTCTAGCCATAATGGGAACCACCTTGAGAACTGGACCCTACACTTGGGAAAAATATAAAAAATATGGGTTAGTACAAAAATGAACCAAGTATGATAGTCATGCAAGAAATCATGAAGTCATGCTAAAAAGGACATTTTAGTTGAAAACCATACACGTTACCAAATTTGAACTCATCATGAATACATTGGAAAGCAAAAGTCATAAACCATATTATCATGCATAGGTCATCATATCATAAGGCAACATATCATAAGTACCTTCAAAGTCTACTTGTGCAATGCATGAGTAAGATCTCATAATCCTACCCACACCAAGTAAAACTTCTTAAATAACTATGGTTCATAAATTATATTCTTGTTCATATTAACATATTAGGGAATGATCCTCAATCGCCATAGACCATGTGAGCTAAATATGGAATCCGGTGTCTACCCCACACCAAAAAGGGGTTGTCCTACTTGCCTAAGGTAGAACCATATTCTTAGCTTAGGTGGATCCACTAGCTAAAGACCTATGTGGGAACATAGTTACAAGATAGGGAGATTGATACTAGAAACCCGGACTCAACTAAGGTAGAAGGTTTCTATCCCATGATATATACTTTGGAAAGCCGGACTCAACTATCGTATAAGCTTTCATCTCATATTCAAATCCACTCGGTGCTAAGCATTGATTCCCACATTTTTCATATTAAGTCTTGACTTAAGTTCATAATCATGGAAGAATGTCTTGACATTCAATCCAACATAATTATACTATAGCTCCTAGATTCATTAGGTGAGACTAGTTTTTCAACCTTAGAATCATTACATGTGTCATACCTTTCACATCATATCATATTCATGAATGAGTGTGTACAAGAGAACAACCTCCAACAACACAACAACTAGGTCATAATCATAATCACTTTACTCTCAAGTGTTCATAAAACATTTACATAAATATCATAATCATGCATAAATCTCATACTTTGTCCTTCAAGCTCCTATATTCATTAGGTGAGACTAGTCTTCCAACCTTAGAATCATTACATGTGTCATACCTTTCACATCATATCATATTCATGAATGAGTGTGTACAAGAGAGCAACCTCCAACAACACAACAACTAGGTCATAATCATAATCACTTTACTCTCAAGTGTTCATAAAGCATTTACATAAATATCATAATCATGCATAAATCTCATACTTTGTCCTTCAAGGACCATAAATCATACTTCTAATCAACACATCTAGAATTACTACATTAGACATGGATTATAGCATAATTCAAGTAACTATAACAAAATAATTTCATATCATCCCTCTATAATCATCAAACCCACATCATAGTTCATAAATCATTTACATAAATATCATAATCATGCATAAATCTCATACTTTGTTCTTCAAGCTCCTAGATTCATTAGGTGAGACTAGTCTTCCAACCTTAGAATCATTACATGTGTCATACCTTTCACATCATATCATATTCATGAATGAGTGTGTACAAGAGAGCAACCTCCAACAACACAACAACTAGGTCATAATCATAATCACTTTACTCTCAAGTGTTCATAAAGCATTTACATATATATCATAATCATACATAAATCTCATACTTTGTCCTTCAAGGACCATAAATCATACTTCTCATCAACACATCTAGAATTACTACATTAGACATGGATTATAGCATAATTCAAGTAACCCAACTATAACAAGCATAATTTCATATCATCCCTCTATAATCATCAAACCCATATCATAGTTCATAATTGGGGGAAATAGGGATTTCATGGGTTCTTGGGGGGATTTCATCATAAATCAACAATTAATCATCAATTCAATCATAATCCATCATAAATCAACCATTAAAAATGTTTTTGTAAAGAACTCATAAGATTGAAGCCAAACCCTGACTTTAGGGAAATCACTAGTTTTGCAATTGAATTTGAAGGGACTCCTTGGATGGAATTTGTCCAAGGATGAAGGACTACCATACCTTAGTTATGATTCTCCAAAGAAATTTAGTGAAAACACATTGATTCTTCAAGCCCTAGCTCCAATTCTACTCTTCTTCTTCCTTGAGTTCTAGAGAGAGAAATTTTGAGGGAAGATGAACTTTTGGAATTTGATTTGGGTGTTTGGAAAATGTGAAGTAATTGGGTGTATTTTGACTTAAAAGGACTTGTATAGTATCCCTAAATTACCCAAAACGACTCCACTTCTATTGGACTTAAATGTGAAAACCCCAAAATAACCCTCACTTTAAGTGAGTGCCCAGGTGCCACGAGGGGCCCCACGAGCCATGGTCCCTCTCGTGGTCTTGGGGCAGTAGTTAGGTAGCTTGTGCCTTAAGCTCACATGCCTAAGGCAACTCCACGAAGGGCTCCATGAGCTGTGGTCCCTCTCATGGACCTTGAGGCAGTGGCTAGGCCACTTGCTTGCCACCCTCAACACCCAACTCATCTCCACGAGCCTTCCCACGAGCCGTGAAGTGGCTCATGAAGGAGAGCCTATTTTGGGCAAACTTTACGGGGTTCACTACCTAAGCTACCATGGACCACACCACGATCTGTGGTCCCCACCACAAGTTGTGGCGGTGGTCTGGTGATTAGGCAGTGTCTAGGGGAGGGTGGACTCCCCATTGGGAACGATTGTTCTCGAATGACGATCTAGACACCTTATGGAAGTAAAGACTCAAGACTAACAACCCACCATGCATGCTACATCAAAATAATGCACAATCTTAAGGAGGAAACATCAACTCCATCTCAAACATCATCAATGCAACACAAGGAAGTAAGAGCTACATCTAATAACCCATTATGCATAAAACTCAACATATTTCATAATCATAGGAGGAACTACCTTCTCCAACTAAAACAAGCTCAACACAACATTATGGAGCCAATATGCAATTATTCTCAAAAGCATACTAAAGCATGTTCATCAACTCATCTCATGTGGTCAAATATGCAACTAATGCTAAATGCACAACAATATGAGGAACACATCAATCATGAAAACTCATTTTCTTACTAAACATGAATTTCACCAAGAACATGCATAACATAAGAAAATCATGGAAAAATACATATAACACACATGACTACAAAACACTAAAACTCAAGAGGAACTACTTACCTCAAGCTTGAATAGGAGTAGAAGGAAAGAAATGAGGGTATTGGGATTTCATATCTGCCTCGGCCTCCCAAGTAGCACCCTCAACTAGATGATTTCTCCATAAAACCTTCATGTAAGCTATTTCCTTATTTCTCAACCTCTTGACTTGCCGGTCTAGGATTTCTACCAGAACTTCCTCATATGAAAGACCTTTCATCAACTCCTAACCCTTCTAAGGGGATAACGGATGTCGGAACACCAATACACTTCTTAAGCATGGAGACATGGAACACCGGGTGAACCAAAGTCAACTAATTTGGCAAATCCAACTCATAGGCAACTTTCCCAACACGCTTAAAAATTTGATATGGGACCACATATCGGGGACTAAGTTTTCCATTCTTGCCAAACCTCATCACACCCTTCATAGGTGAGATTTTCAAATAGACCCAATCATTAACTTCAAATTCTAGATCCCTTCTTCTAACATCGGGATAAGACTTTTGCTGACTTTGGGCCGTCCTCAACCTCTCTCTAATGAGTCAGACTTTCTCAATGGCCTCATAAACTAGTTCGGGACCAATCAAAGCAATTTCACCTACCTCAAACCAACCAACCAGAGACCTACATCTCCTACCATACAAGGCTTCAAAAGGAGCCATATCGATACTTGAGTGATAGTTATTATTGTAGGCATACTCTATTAGTGGCAAGTGGTCATCCCAATTACCGTTGAAGTCTATAACATATGCCCTCAACATATCTTTTAATGTTTGGATGGTATGTTCCGCTTGACCATCGGTTTGGGGATGAAAAGGCGTGCTAAGATTAACCTTAGTACCAAGCCCTTTTTGGAATGACTTCCAAAATTCTGAAGTAAATTGAATACCCCTATCCGAAATAATAGACAAAGGGACCCCATGCAAATTCACTATCTCTCTTATATACAACTTGACATAGTCTTCCGCCGAAAAAGAAACCTTGACAGGAATGAAGTGGGCTAATTTTGTCATCCTATCTATAATGACCCACATAGAATCATGTTGCCTTCGAGTATGAGGCAAACCCACAATAAAATCTATATTAATCTCTTCTCATTTCCAAGCGGGAACATCTATATCTTGGGCTAAACGTCTTGGCCTTTGATGCTTGGCCTTAACTTGTGACAATTCGGCCATTTGGCAACATACCCCGTAATATCCCTTTTCATTATGTTCCACCAATAGACTTCCCGCAGATCACGGTACATCTTGGTGGCTCCCAGATGAATAGAATAGAGGGAACTATGAGCTTCCTCTAGAATTTGCTCTCTCAACCCATCAACATCCGGAACACATAATCGACTTTGGTACCTAAGCACCCCATCTCCCTCTTGGAGAAAGACTCAATGGACTTTTTGAGTACCGACTCTTTCAACTCGACTAATGTAGGATCAAGGTCTTTCTTAGACTTCATGTCCATCACAAAGGACGATTCGGAACCATTATGGACCATAACACCACCCTTGGTGGAATCCACAAGTTGGACACCTAACCGGGCCAACCTATGCACATCACGAACCAATTACTTCTTTTCATCCTGTACATTAGCCACACTACCCATGTACAATCTACTAAGAGTATCCGCTACTACGTTAGCTTTCTCGGGGTGGTAAAGGACACTCATGTCATAATCCTTCAAGAGTTCTAGCCACCTTCTTTGTCGGAGATTCAAGTCCTTTTGACTAAACACATATTGGAGACTCTTGTGATCAGTGAACACGTCAACATGCACCCTATATAGATAATGCCTCCATATTTTCAAGGCAAATACAACTGCCGCTAATTCAAGATCATGGATCGGATAATTTTTCTCATGTACTTTAAGTTTCCTCAAAGCATAGGCAATCACCTTACCATGTTGCATAAGTACACATCTCAACCCTACTCTAGAGGCATCACAATATACTACGAAACCATCCGTACCCTCCAGTAAAGTCAACGCCGGAGCGGAAGTAAGTCTATCTTTCAACTCTTGGAAACTCTTCTCACAAGCTTCCGACCACACAAACTTAGCCTTCTTTTGAGTCAAAGCCGTCAATGGAGAAGCAATGGAGGAAAACCCCTCAACAAACCTCTTATAGTAACCGGCCAAAGCCAAAAAACTTCTAATATCCGAGGGAGTTAAAGGTCTAGGCCAACTCTTGACCGCATTTGTCTTCTTAGGATCTACCTCTATACCCTTGCTTGACACAATATGACCGAGGAATGCTACGAACCTTAACCAAAACTCACACTTGCTAAACTTTGTGAAAAGCTTATGGTCCTTAAGAACTTGCAATACAACCCTCAAATAGTCAACATGCTCATTCTCACTCCTTGAATAGATCAAGATATCATTGATAAACACTATCACAAATATGTCAATATATTGTTGAAACACTCTATTCATTAAGTCAATGAACACCGCCGAAGCGTTAGTTAAACCAAAGGACATTACTAGAAATTCATAGTGATAATATCTTGTTCGAAAAGTCATCTTGGGAATATCAACCCCTCTCACCCTCAATTGGTGGTAACCCGAACGAAGATAAATCTTGGAGAAGTAACTAGTCCCTTAAAGTTGGTCAAACAAGTCATTAATTCTTGTAAGGGGATATTTGTTCTTAATGGTCACTTTATTCAATTGACGATAATCAATGCACATTCTAGGACACCCATCCTTCTTTTTAACAAACAACACTGGAGCACCCCATGGAGAGATACTCGGTTGAATAAAACCCTTGTCTAACAAATCCTTTAGTTTCTCTTTCAACTCCTTCAACTCCACCGAAGCCATTCTATAAGGAGAAATGTAGATAGGTTGCATATCCAGAAGAAGGTCAATGCCAAAATCTATTTCCCGCTCGGGAGGAATACCGGGCAAATCATCGAGAAAAACTTCCGGGAACTCATTCACTATCGGAACCGACTCTAAAGAAGGGGTTTCAGATTCAACATCCATCACCCTAACAAGATGGTAAATACACCCTTTGGAGACCATTTTCCTAGCTTTAAGATAAGACACAAATTGATCTCTAAGCATAGAATTTACCCCCTTCCATTCTAAAATAGGCTCATTTGGAAATTGAAACCTAACCACCCGAGTCCTACAATCGATAAAGGCATAACATGCATGCAACCAATCCATACCCAAAATCACATCAAAGTCTAACATGTCTAACTCTACCAAATCCACCAAAGTGACTCTATGGGACTAGGAAATGGGACAACTTCTATAAACCCTCTTAGCTACTACCGAGTCACCAACCGGGGTAGAAATCGAAAAAGGTTCTACTAACACATCGTGGCGTATTTCAAATTTCATCGCCACAAAATCTGTCACAAAGGACAAAGTGGCTTCAAAGCTTTCCTCTTTGATAAAATTGCTTCATATGAAAAGTATAGGTCGTTGGAGTAATGCATCATTTACTATGCTATTGAAACTATTGAAAGAGGAGTTGTTGCTTGATGGGGCTAATTTGCCGAACTCATATTATGAGGCAAAGAAGATAATTCAAGAGCTCGGGCTTTCATACAACAAGATTGATTCTTGTACTAATGATTACATGTTATATTGGAAGTAGGATAACTTACTTGATTCTTGTAAAGTTTGTGGTGCGTCATGATGGAAAAAAATACACATAGTGGAGAAACAAGGAATAAAAAGGTAAAAAATAGCATCAAAGAGTTTATGCTATTTTCCTTTAAAGCCTAGCCTTCAGAGATTTTTTTATGTCTACAAAGACATATACTCTAATGACATGACATAAGGATAAAAGAGTTGATGATGGAATAATGAGGCACCCAGTTGATTCAATGGCATGGAAGTCATTTGATAAACTTCATCCTTCATTTACGGTTGAGCCTCGAAATGTTTGACTCGAACTTGCTAGTGATGGATTTCAACCATTTCAGAATTCAAAAACCTCATACAACATTTTGCATGTGGTTCTTATTCCTTATAATTTACCATCATGGTTGTGTATGAAGCAAGAAAATTTTATTTTTTAAATGCTTATTCCAAGTCCAAATGGTCCAGGAGATGCAATTGATACATATCTTCAACCTTTAATAGAGGAATTGAAGGAGTTGTGGGAAGTTGGTATTGAGACCTATGATGCATCCACTAAATAAAATTTTGAGTTGCATGCTTCTTTATAATGGACCATCAATGACTTTCCAGCATATGAAAATTTATCAGGATGGAGTACAAAAGGAAAATTGGCATGCCCATGTTGCAATAAAGACACTATCTTATTCAATAGGCTAATGGTAAGAAGCAGTGTTTTATGGGTTATCGGCGTTATCTTTTTCAGAATCACAAATGGAGAAGTGAGAAGGACTCATTTGATGGTACAACAGAGAAAAGGTCCCCACCAAAAGTGTGTTTCGATATTAAGATACTTAATCAAGTGCAAGATCTTGAAGGATTACAGTTATCAAAGGATCCTAAGATAAGAAAGAAGATATCACATGAAAATTGAATGGATAATTGGAACAAAAAAAATATCTTTTTTGAATTTCCATATCGGAAGTGTCTCTTGTTGCGACATAATTTGGATGTTATGCATATTGAAAAAAATATATGTGATAATACATGGGGACAAATATGAATGTCAAAGGAAAGACCAATGACACAATTAAAACTCGGTTAGACTTGCAAGAGATGAACATTAGGTCAGAATTGCACCCCATCCAAAAGGGCGATAAATTTGACGTTCCAACAACAGGCTACACATTGTCTCATGAAGATAAGCAGAAATTGTTCCTTTTCTTAAAGAATCTAAAAGTTCTTGATGGTTTTTCATCTAATATTTCTCAATGTGTGAATCTGAATGATCACAAGCTATCTAGATTAAAAAGTCATGATTGTCATATTTTGTTGCAACATCTACTCCCTCTTGCACTTCGTGGTATATTGTCTAAAGAAGTGTGTGAACCGCTCATTGAATTATCTGTATTTTTAGTGTTATTGGATCAAAAGAGTTGAGAATTGATAACTTGGAACATATTGAAGCGCAAATACCCATAACACTTTGCAAGCAAGGAAAGGTCTTCCCTCCTTCATTTTTTGATGTCATGGTGAACTTACTTGTTCTTTTAGCTACTGAAGCTAAAATTGCTGGACTGATTCATTATCGGTGGATGTATCCTATTGAACGATGGCGGTATAAATTTTATTTTTAAAATTTCTGCACTGTTGCAACATTGCATCCATCTGCTCAATTTTTTTATGCTAGCTCTGTTTTAAAATTTCTGAACTGCTGAAAAATTGTAGCCATCTGCTCAATTTTTTTTATGCTAGCTGTGTTTTAAAATTTCAGCATTGCTGCAACATTGAAGCCAGCTGCTCAATTTTTTATGCCCTCTATTTTAAATTTCTGCATTACTGAAAAATTACAGCCTGCTGCTCAGTTTGACCATTTGTTTCCAGCTATTGTATGTATTGGTCATGTTACTATTCCCCTTCTTGTAGGATTTGGACATGTACAGAAAACAGTTACTCAATTTCACTCAGATCCTCCCAAATTTCTATCTTTTGAATATCAAAACAACACAGACAATAATAAAAAAGAACAATTTTATTTAAGATGTCATACCAAATATGACCTTGTCTAGGCTATTATTTGCCATGAACTCACAGACTAGGAATTTTCCTGCTCCATTAATGCAGTATCCCAACAACTTGGTTAGGTTACGATGTTGTAGCTTTGTTATCAACTTGACTTCACTCTCGAACTCAGTAAATCATTGGTGTGAAGTCACGTCTTGCTTCTTCACTGCTATTTCTACTGCATTCTCTAATGCACCCTACATATATTATGTATCATTTGGGTATTCTGAGTTACTATAAATATGCATTTTCATGCTTGTTGAAAAGAAATAATAACCTTATAAACATTGTCAAAGTAACCATGCCCTATCTTATTAGCCAGGGAGAGATTGTTAGTGGCTGCAGCTAGATCACTGGAATCACAGGCAATGACATTAGTTCCCTGCAGCAAAGCTCCTTGAGAATTTGTCGGCTGATTGATTTCTGGTTCATCTGCTCAGATAAAGATTTTCTTTCGAGAAAGCAAATTAATCAGAAAATAATGGATATGAAATCATACCTTAATATGAGTATTAGGTTAGCTATCTTACTTAGGTCATGTGTTTTCTAAATAATAGTGCTCTAGTGAAACTAAGCTTAGTCTGTAATGAAGAACTATGAAAATAATATAATAGCAGCGCAAAGTGATTCTTTTTACCTAGTACCTTTGTCCTCATTCTATATAGAACCCCAACAGTTATAAGCAAGATATTAAGTAGTGCCAGCTCTGAGATTAAATAAGAAAAAACATTTCATTTCTCTTTCCATCTACAGTCGGAAACAGATGCATCTGTCCATAAGAAAGTTAAAAGTGTTAGTTGTTTCTTACACATAAAATTAGGCTGCAACTTTGACAGATAAACTTTATAGGAATTTCTAGAGGTATTTTCTTATTTTGTTAAATATTTTGCAATGAAAATAACTAGATGCATGCAGGTTGGTTTCATCTAATGCTAGATTGTGTAGCAGTTATGTTACAACATTCAGTCTAATTCTTCAAACATCTAATGTTTTGATATAATCTGTGATGAACCACTTAATCAAACACTAATATGAGAATTCTATTAATTGATGTTTCTGTGGAAATAATCAAACCTACACAACAATAAACTACTTCAACCTTCAAATGTCATTCATGCACACATTGTTTGACACCATATTAAGAATAATTTAGGCATTGAATCAGTTGTTGTGTCACAAGCAAGCAATCATTTTTACTTAGTCTTTCAAGTGTCATCTGTATAAAAATGTTGTTCTCAAATATCTGTGAATGTATCATATCAAGTACATCTCCCAACCAAATGACACATTTATTTCCATTTCCGTTGATATTGATGTTAGTACAAGACATACACAATTTCTGCACTGCTGCAAAGATTTTGTATGGCTTATACTAACATCAATATCAATGGAAATGGAAGCAAATGTGTCGTTTGGTTGGGAGATTTACTTGATATGAGACATTCACATATATCAGGGAACAACATTTCTATACGAATGGCACCTGGAAAACTAGGTAAAAATGATTACTTGCTTGTGACACAACAACTGATTAAATGCCTAAATTATTCTTAGTATGGTGCAAAACAATGTGTGCATGAATAACATTTGAAGGTTGAAGTACTTAATTGTTGTGTAGGTTTGATTATCTGCACAGAAACATCAATTAATAAAATTCTCATATTAGTGCTTGATTAAGTGGTTCATCACAGATTATATCGAAACATTAGATGTTTGAAGCATTAGACTGAATGTTGTCACATAACTGCTACACAATCTAGCATAAGATGAAACCAACCTGCATGCATCAAGTTATTTTCATTGCAAAATCTTTAACAAAATAAGCAAATACCTCTAAAAATTCCTATAAAGTTTATCTGTCAAAGCTGAAGCCTAATTTAATGAGTAAGAAACAACTAACACTTTTAACTTTCTTATGGACAGATGCACCTGTTTCCGACTGCAGATGGAAAGAGAAATGGACAGTTTTTGCTTCTTTAATCTCAGAGCTGGCACTACTTACTATCTTGCTTATAACTGTTGGGGTTCTATATCGAATAAGGACAAATGTACTAGGTAAAAAGAATCACCTTGCACTGCTATTATAATATTTGCATAGTTCTTTATTACAGACTAAGCTTAGTTTCACTAGAACACTATTATTTAGCAAACACATGACCTAAGTAAGACAGTTAGCCTAATACTCATATTAAGATATGGTTCACATATATTATTTTCTGATTAATTTGCTTTCTCAAAAGAATATCTTTATTTGAGCAGATGAACCAGAAATCAATCAACTGACAAATTCTCAAGGAGCTTTGCTGCAGGGAACTAGTGTCATTGCCTGTGATTCCAGTGATCTAGCTGTAGCCACTAACAATTTCTCGCTGGCTAATAAGATAGGGTATGGTGGCTTTGACAATGTTTATAAGGTTATTATTTCTTTTCAACAAGCATGAAAATGCATATTTACAGTAACTTAAATAAAAAAATTAATACCCAAATGATACATAATATATGTAGGGTGTACTAGAGAATGGAGTACAAATAGCAGTGAAGAATCAAGACGTGACTTCACGCCAAGGATTTACTAAGTTCGAGAATGAAGTCAAGTTAATTGCAAAGCTACAACATCGTAACCTAACCAAGTTGTTGGGATACTGCATTAATGAAGCAGAAAAAATTCTAGTCTATGAGTTCATGGAGAATAATAGACTAGACAAGGTCATATTTGGTATGACATCTTAAATAACATTATTCTTTTTTACTATTGTCTGTGTTGTTTTGATATTGAAAAGCCACAAAAGACAGAAATTTGGGAGTATTCGAGTGAAATTGAGTAATTATTTTCTGTACATGTCCAGATCCTGCAAGAAGGGGTACAGTAACATGGCCAATACATATAGTAGCTGGAAACAAATGGTAAAACTGAGCAGCTGGCTGCAATTTTTCAGCAGTGCAAAATTTTTAAAACAAATAGCATAAAAATTGAGAAGTTGGCTACAATGTTGCAGCAGTGCCAAAATTTTAAAACAGAGCTAGCATAAAAAAATTGAGCAACTGGCTACAATTTTTCAGTAGTGCAGAAATTTTAAAATAGAGCTAGCATAAAAAAATTGAGCAGTTGGCTGCAATTTTTCAGCAGTGCAAAATTTTAAACTAGAGCTAGCGTAAAAATATTGAGCAGTTGGTTGCAATGTTGTAGCTGGGCAGAAATTTCAAAATAAAATTTATGCATCTTTGCGAAAACTAAAAAAACAGAGCCAGCATAAAAAAAGTTGTATGGTTGCGAAAAAAGTTCTACAATCGCCTCACCTTAGCTCGTTTCCTCGCCTATCCAACTTTGTTTAAACAAATTAAGAGTTCAGATTTAACTCCAACTATTCTTTGAACATTCACTAATTTTGCATACAACTATAGACAACATTGCTCAAACAACTCAAGTTCCTATATAAATATAAATGAATTATGCTCGTCTTCTAGGAATACCACTTTCAACAAGAAAATTCTCAATACAAAAATGCCTCTCGACTATTGAAAAGATGATAGCAAATAAAATGTTGTCTTCTTAGTTGTTGTCATACAAATGTAGACTGCAACTATTGTAGAGTGGCATGTCAATGGTGACAACAATATGCAAGCCTAAGACAACAGGGACATTGAATATGATATATATATATATATATATATATATATATATATATATATATATATATATATATATGGAACAAGGCGACAATTGTAAGCAATACTAAGTCACTGGCTTTAATGAACAAGATGAGAACAAGATTCATTTTTGATATTGTATCTTATTCTACTGCACAATTAACACAATAGGAAACAAGTCTGTTATTACATCTTTCTTGAAGTTTACTTGTGTGACTGGGAATATTTCCTTTTCACATCGAAAGACCCATATTTTGTTATTTAATCAGACATTCATTACGGTGTTACGTTTCAACAAAATAAATTAAAAAGTCAGGTATATTGTTACTAACTTGGTCAGCTGAAAAGGCATTGGTCATTCAGTTGAGAAGGATGATGTTGTAGGTGGGACAAATGATTGTTGAGAAGTGAAGAATTCTTTCATTTTCATTATTTCTTTCATCTCATCTTCTATGGTAGACAAACGATCATTCAAGGATTTGCCTTTACTCCACCCTAAAATCCAAATACATGCCTACGAGTTTGAGGTCCACAACATTTTTCAACAATCTTTATGGTATGTAGAGATGGATCTTCTTGAACCATTTCTTCGAGTTGAGCCTACGAAATATATCAAAGAACATTTTATATCATAACACATAATGATTATTTCAAGTAATTAACATATTCAATTAATCAAACACACATGTTTTTGAATTTCTTCAGGTTCAACAAGCTTGTTATCTTTCCTACGAGTCTTAAAGAAGATAGTTGTCAAATCTGGTGGATTGCCATCTTTCCTGCCCTTTACATCAAAGTCAAACATGTCAAATAACATAAACCTCGTAAATATTCCATTTAGAAAAATAATTTTCTGATAATACCTTTTGATAAATAATCTCTCGAATAGGCTTGCTACCAATATGATGANNGCCCTTTACATCAAAGTCAAACATGTCAAATAACATAAACCTCGTAAATATTCCATTTAGAAAAATAATTTTCTGATAATACCTTTTGATAAATAATCTCTCGAATAGGCTTGCTACCAATATGATGAAGCATCTTCAACTTGACTCGATTTGTTGCATTCCTAGTGCTTCTTGTTTGTATTTTGAAATTCAAGAAGGGGGGGGGNGTCGACTTCCTGTAATGGTTTGTTGAGTCACCTGCACGTTAGTAGATCAAATAAACAGTAATAGTAATTTGCAGTAAATAAATAAAACAGAGAGTTTTATACTAGTTAGGAACACTAATGTGGTGCCTACGTCCTGTCACCTTGGGTTTCAAGGGTTTCCTTTAGAGCTTTGAAGTGAACTTTGGATGTACAGGGTTTCTGTGATTTGATCCTATCTGATATGCAAATAAGATGTTCTACCTTGATACTTCCTTTACTTGTAAACCTACACTCAGAATCTTTCTTTCTTTTTTCTTTTCAATTGCTTCACTTACATGATTACAAAGCTTTATGAAAGATAAAATAAGATTGCACTATAAGCTCAAGTGAAGTTGCGTACTAGACGACTAAGACTAAGGGAGGTTTATATAGATGTGAAAGGTGTTGCTCTATTTTGGAAACCCAAGAGAGTTATCAATCAAGGATCCTTAAGTTGAGTCCTTGATTTATTTGGATTGATTTGTTGAATCATGTCCATATTAGATATGTGCATGATTAAGTCAATCCCTTCATTTGTTAGATGATCTCCTTGAATCTTGATTGATCTTCAATCCCTTCCTTGAATCTTGGCTGATATATTTATCCTTGATTGATTTACAGATATTCTCTTTTTTTCTTCAAATGATTACATTGCTTGACTTGAGATCTCTTTCCCTCCATGCGTTACTCCATGAATCCCAACTAGGATTCTGGTTGTCTTGAGTTTCTTTGTTGTGTTGTTTTCCTTCGAGTCTTCATGATTTCCAGGTTTCTTGATTTCCTTCTGTGTTGATTTCCTGCGAGTTATCATTATTCAGAATATAACAAGTTACCAATCTCCCCCTTTTTGATAGTGACAACTATTTAGCTAATGTGAGTTTAATTTGACTTCCATGTTCGATGTATCTTGGACTAACGAACATTTGTGTGCTCCCCCTTTCTGTATGTTGTGACTAGATTTTCTCCCCCTTTAACATAATCAAAAAGGAAAACAGAACAACAAACATGATAGGCAAAAAACAAATACACAAACAGAGAGTATGGGTTAGACGCCCCGAAATTACAATCCAAACGATAAGGAGATATATCTCCACAAACTAATTGTCTTAACAAAAGAGAAATAAAGCCACTGCTTTAACGACCACTAAGAAAATGCTTCAGAGTGTTAAGCACATTCCTGCATAAGGTATTAAGAGAGCGCTCAACAGTCTTAGAAAAAATGAGTAAGAGGTATGCATTGATACAACTAGCTCGTTGTGGGCAGAGTCAGTTCCAATTTTGATGGAGTTGACTTCCTTGAGAATTGTATTAACTGAGTGAATGGCATCCTTCTTAAGTCATCCCACCTCGAGACGGAGCTTCCCAACGTCGATGCTAGAGTCCTTGTGTAGCTGTAGCACCCTTCCAAAGGTATCCTGTAGAACCTGCATGTGAGTTTCCAACCCAACTAATCTTACCTTGATGTGTTCTGCCTTTTTGAGGAGCAAAGCGGTATAGTCAGCTAAGATTCTCGTAGCCTTGGGTGTATCAGCCCTAGATTGGACTGATTCCTTTTTATACCATTTATCATTGACGAGAACATACCTTATGCTTGAGAATGTATGAGTTTCATAAGTAGCATCAATCAACACAGACATGTATTTATAGAGATCCACAAGAGAGTCTACAATAATACGAGATATAAGCAGTCCATAGGGAAAGCTAGCAAGGGGGTTAGAGTCCTCAACGCTTTCAATCATGTAATCGCGTAACCATAAAGACCAATTGATATTGAGCTTTTTCAGAAGGCAGTACAAAACTAAGACATCTCTGTTAGATATATTACTGAGAGAGCCCTTTCGTGGAACCAGATTGGTAGCAAAATATAGGCGAGAATGCGATTCTCAAAAAGCAAGAGACAAACGACCAAAATTAGAGAGATCAGAGCCAGTTTCAGCAACAAAAATCTTAGCATCTTCCAGAGAAATTTCAAACTGATTGGGCTACACATTTCCATACATAAAAGGAAATCACCAGAAAAATTAGAACCAAACACTTCCTTAAATAGACAGTCATTCAAAACAATACGATTACCCAGAACTAGGGTTTCCCACTCACAACTGTCAGCAGAGATCCAAAGATTTAGATAGAAAAGGCAAACAAGTTCGTTAAACAATTCAAGCCCACAAAGGCGCAATAAGAGGGATAATTTCTTAGCATGAAGGAAAGTACTTACAGTGCAGTGAGATGCCTCAAGTTGTTCCAAATTTATCACTCGACCATGCACAATAGGTCGCTTTGAGAAAGAGGTAAATCTTATCTTGTGCTCTAGTCTCCAGAACATCAACAAGTCATCCACAGTAAAGTTTTCGGGGAAAGCATGACGAGCCTTCTTGGTGTTCTTCTTCTTGGACGAAGATGATTGTTTCTTGGACGAAGAAGAGTGAACCACTAATTCTGAGTCAAAGGAATTAAACGAGAGAAATTCTACTTCAAGGGAAGCAGAATGGAAAACTGGTGCTTTTTGCAGAGTAGCCATGGATCGAGTATAAGTCATGGTGAGATGAATGAGAGAAGGAGGAGATAAGAGAGAAATAAAAGGGAGAAGAGAGGATGAAGGGTTAGGTGATAAAGCGACGGACGAGACGTTTGAAGGAAACGAGGAGTTTTATTGAGAAGAGAGTTGGACATAATGACGCTACAAAAAAGAAAAAGAATAGTAAATAAGGAAATTTGGTAAAATTAATTATTAAGCATAGTAATTCCAAGACATTCTCGAAGGAAACAAAATCTTTCCTCAAGCAGAGGTTTTGTAAAAATATCAGCTAATTGATTTTCAAAATCAACAAATTCAAGCACAAAATCGCCATTTTCAATATAATCACGAATAAAATTATGCTTTATGTCTATATGCTTAGCCCTGGAATGATGCACAATATATTTATATAAACTAATAGCACTAGTATTATCACAAAAAATGGGTACTCCCTCGAAGGATAGAGCATAGTCTAAGAGTTGATGAATCATCCAAAGTAGTTGAGTGCCACAACTTCCGATTTCTAGATATTCAGATTCAGTAGTTAAGAGGGCAACGGAGGTTTGCTTCTTACTATACCAAGAAATAAGGGATCTTCCCAAAAACTGGCATGTTCCACTGGTGCTTTTCTATCATTTTTATCACCTACGAAGTCAGGATCTGTATATCCAATTAAATCAAAACTTTCAGAAAAAGGATACCATAACCCCATATCAGAGTTCCAATGAGATATCAAATGATTCATTTCACAGTGGTGAGATGTGATTCCTTTGGAGCGGATTGAAATCGTGCACATTTGCAAATGCTGAAAGTGATATCTGGTCGACTAGCACCGAGATATAATTGAGACCCAATCATTCCTCGATAAAGTTTTTCGTCAACTGCTTTTCCTGTTGCATCGGATTCTAGACAAGTGGATGGACTCATGAGAGTTTCTAAGGCTAAACCCTTTTGCATTCCAAACTTTTTGATCAACTCTTTTGCATACTTACCTTGATTTATAAAAATTCCTTTATCTGACTGTTTAATTTGAAGACCAAGAAAGAATGAGAATTTTCCCATTAGGCTCATTTCAAATTCACCTTTCATGAGATTTGCAAAATTTTCACAAAGAAAGGTTAGAGCTTCCAAAGATAATATCATCAACATAAATTTGAACAATAAGAATATAGGAATCAGATTTTTTTGCAAAAAGAGTTGTATCAATTTTCCCTTTTTGAAAATCATTTTTATAAGAAAAGTGCACAATCTTTCATACCAAGCTTTTGGAGCTTGTTTTAGACTGTAAAGAGCTTTTGATAATTTAAAAACATAGTCAGGACAAGAGGGATTTTCAAAACCAGGAGGTTGTTTACCAAAAACTTCTTCTTTAATAAAACCATTTAAAAAGGTGCTTTTAACATCCATTTGAAAAAGTTTGAAACGATTGAAGGAATCAAAAGCTAGAAGAATTCAAATAGATTCCAACCTTGCTACAGGAGCAAAGGTTTCATCATAGTCGACTCCTTCTTGCTGAGAGTAACCTTGAGATACTAACCTGACTTTATTTCAGATAACCTTTCCATTTTCATCCAATTTGTTGTGAAATATCCACTCGGTTCCTATTACTGAATAGTTTTAGGTCTTTCAATAAGGGTCCATACTTGATTTTTTTCAAATTGATCAAGTTTTTCTTTCATTGCTTGTATCCATGACTCATCTTCCATTGCTTCATTAATTCATTTTGGTTCCATTTGGGATATAAGAGCCAAGGAAGCTTATTTCTTGAGAGAAGATCTTGTCTGGATCTTGCCATCTAGTTTTCCCAGAATGAAGTTTTTAGTATAGCTGGCAGTGTGTCTCTATTCCCTAGGAATGTTGACTTTGTCAGCTGGAGTTGTCGACTCTACTTTTGTAGTAGTTGGCTCTTCAGTAAGGTTTTTAGAGGACACTTTTGGAATATCTTCTGCTAATTTGGATGAAACAATTTCACCCTCACCTGCTTCACTTTCCATTATTGTGGATAAAGCATTTGCATCCAAAAGAATGAAAATAGCTGATGTTAGGTTTCTTTCCTCTCCAGAGTTCATAAGGATTCTTATTTAGTATAGGCCTGAGAGACACCTGTTAAGAATGTGACAAGCAGTACTTACTGCTTCTGTCCAAAAATGATTAGTAAAACTTCGATCGAGTAGCATTGTTCTTGTTGTATCTTGTAATGGATGATTTTTCCTTTCTACCGCTCCATTTTGTTGAGGTGATCTGGGTGAAGAGAAGGTTTTAGTGAACCCATTTTCAGCGCAGAATTCTTCAAAGGCTTTATTTTAGAATTCACCGCCATGATCACTGTGAATAGTTGTAATAAAGTAACCTGCATCTCTTTGAACTTTTCTACAAAATACTTCAAAGTTAGCAAAAGCTTCATTTTTATGAGTGAGAAAAATTACCCATGTAAACCTTTAGAAGTCGTCAACAATTACGAATGCATATCGTTTAGAGGACCAAACAGATCCATGTGAAGAAGCTGAAGAGGTTTAGATGTACTTACAATATCTTTTCCTTTAAAGGATGAACGAGTTTGCTTACCCAATTGACATGCATCCCAAATGTGATTTTTCTCAAAATATTAATTTTGGCAGTCCTATGACTAATTCAAGTCTGCATAGTTTTTCGAATGCATGCATACTTGTGTGTCCAAGCTTTTGATGCCATAGCAAAGGATCATTTCAGACTGCAGTAAGACAAGTAAGAGATGGAAAATCAACATTATTTAAGAAATAACTATTATTAACTCGATCTCTGATAAGGGTGAGCTTTTTCTCAGGATGTTTGATGATGCAGCTAGATGTATTGAAGATAACTTGAAATCCAACATCACATGGTTGACTAATGTTGAAGAGGTTATGTTTTAGTCCCTCAACCAAGTATACTTCGACTAGATCGCATGATGAGCTGAGAGTAATAGTTCCAAATCTGGTTACTTCCCCTTTAGCATTGTCTCCAAATCTAACACATCCTCCATCTATTCTTTTGAAAATTTTGAATTTTTCTTTTTTTCCGCACATATGTCTGGATCATCCACTGTCAAATACCCACATTCCCTTTCTGTAGGTTTTCTTGGATTGCTCCTGCAAAACAATAAGATTAGTTTCTTTTAAGTACCCAAGTATTTTTTGGTCCTTGATGATTAGTAACTTTTGGTCTCTAGATCCATTTTCCAGAAGTGTAGCAAGTAATTCTAACAGAAGTTTCAGGAATATGAGAGTTAGAAATAGATCTATTTGATTTGTTAGAACTATGATTAAGAGAATTTCTCCTATAACCAGTAGTTCTATTAGATCAGACAGAGCTATGACTAGGAGATTTTCTGATGCTATTCAGCTGCATTTTTACTTCCTCTAGTTCTTTTGTTAGTAGATCAACTTCAATCTGACTTGCTTCGAGAAGAATCTGCCAATACTTCTTTTCTTGAGCAATTTTATTGTATTCATTAATAACCTTCTGTAATTCATCAGCAACCATATCCAAGGAGTTTTGTAAGTCATTACAATTAGAACAATTACAGGTTCTTACCTCACTTATTTAACCTAGTGCCATGAAACATAGGTTGGCAAATTCATCATGATCATCGTCAATAGTTTCTCCCTGATCCCATGCTTCGAGGCCTTTTGGATCTTCATTTTTTCGATTGTTTCTTCTTCTTCGTTCCAGACAGTTTTGCTTGATGTGTCCAGGTTTTTCACAGTAATAGCATCGATCATCATTTCTTTTGAACTTATTGTTTTTAGGATCTTGTTGAGGTCTCTGTCTTCTCTGTGTAAGCATTTGTCTTACTCCCTGATTTATAAGATCCATTCCTTCATCTTGATGTTCATCAGTCTCTTCTCCAATTTTAGAAGTCTCGATTGTAAATGCCACCATTTTCTTTTATAATCTTTGTTGTACCTGTTAATATGATTATGTTCATAGGCCTTTAATTTTCCTCGAAGTTCATCGTACGTCATTTTCTACAGATCTCCATCTTCAAGAATGGCAGCTTTAGTTTCCTAAGCTTTGGGAAGACTTCTAACAAGTTTTCTAACTTGTAGTCCATTTGAATACACCATTACAAGTGATTTGAGTTCGCATACAATTTTACTGAATCTCGATAACGTGGCTTCTACGTTTTCATCTTTGACCATTTTGAACAATTCATATTCATTTACCAGTGAACTGATCCGAGCTTTCTTTACCTTGGTGGTTCCTTCATAAGTTACTTCTAGTTTGTCCCACATTTCTTTTGTAGTTTTACATGTCAATATCTTGTCATATTCAGCTCCACTCACTGCACAATATAACAAATTATAGCTCTAGCATTAGTTTGAATTACCTCTTGTTGTTCTTTTGTGATATTAAATGATTCAGGATCAAATGTCTTTTCAGTGCCATCTTTTTCTATCAGTCCAGGAATAGGCTTTGGGCCCTTCTTGAGTATTATCCATGCTTGATGGTCATTTGAAGAGACAGATTCTGAATCTGTCTTTCTAGTGAGAGTAATGTTGTCCATTAAAGTATGGTCGTCGATGTGAAGAATGTCCATCTTGAAGTAGAGCACCAGGAATCTGATAGTGTGCCATTGGATATTTCCTTACGTGTGGTTAAACACTTAAATAGTGAGACCTGCTCTGATACCAATTGAAAGTAAAGAGGGGGAGGGGCTGAATTAAAATTTCCTTCAATCGACTTCCTGTAATGATTAGTCGACTCACTTGCACGTTAGTTGATCAAATAAATAGTAATAGTAATTTGTAGTAAGTAAATAACGTAGAGAGTTTAATACTGGTTCGGAACACATATGTGGTGCCTACGTCCAGTTCCCTTGGGTTTCCTTTAGAGCTTTGAAGTGAACTTCGGATGTACAGGTTTTTGTGATTTGATCTTGTCTGATATGCAAATCAGATATTCTACCTTGACATCTCATCTACTTGTAAACCTATACTCAAAATCTTTATTTCTCTTTTCTTTTCAATTGTTTCACTCACGTGATTACAAAGATTTATGAAAGATAAAAGAGGATTGCACTATATGCTCAAGTGAAGTTGCATACTAGACGACTAAGAGTAAGGGAGGTTTAAATAGATGTGAAAGGTGTTGCTTTATTTCGGAAACCCAAGGGAGTTATCAATCAAGGATCCTTAAGTTGAATTCTTGATTTATTTGGATTGATTTGCTGAATCATGTCAATATCAGATATGTGCATGATTAAATCAATCCTTTTCTTTATTAGATGATCTCTGTGAATCTTAGTTGATCGTCAATCCCTTCCTTGAATCTTGGTTGATATATTCTTCCTTGATTGATTTACAAATATTCTCTTTCCTTCTTCAAATGATTACATTGCTTGACTTGAGATCTATTTCCTTCAATGCGTTGCCCCATGATGAAAATGCAAGAGGGGAGGGGGGTGAATTGTTGTTTTTTTCAATTTTCTTCTTGAGTAGTCGACTTAAGGTGTCTCTTAGTCGACTGTAGCTAGCAGAGAAGTATAATTAAAAAATGGAAAGTAAAATTGACACAGAAGGTTTTTATATTGGTTGGGATCCAACGTGGATCTTACGTCCAGTCCCCTTGGGTTGCAAGGGTGTTCTCTTCAAGCCTTTGTTGCCTTTGGGTTACACTCAGTGATTAGTTTTACTCTTTTTGTTCTGATACAAAAGCCTTACCAACAATATTTTTCTCTCCTCTTTTTTTTGTTTACACAGTAGAACTAAGTAATACAATATTTGTTAAAAGTAGAGTAGAGAATATGAGATGATTCAGACTTCTTGTACACCTTTCTTCTATCAGTCAAGCTTTCTTTTATAGTGTTTGGAGTCTTGAATCTTTCCTTTGAAGAGATGGCAACCCAAGACATTTTGATCCTTGGAAAAGAATGTAGGGGATCCTTATTTTCCAAGAATAAAGCTTAAGGCTAATCTTCATTTTCCTTTTAGAATTAGCCTTGATTGAGTGTTAGTTGTAGCCGTTGAGATCTTCAGTTAATCCTCGATTCCTTGTAATCTTTATCTTCCTTGATTGAGTGTTAATTGTAGTAGTTTGAGATCTTTAGCTTTTCCTTGATTGAGATGTAGCTGTTGTCATAGTTAGCTATCGAGATCTTTCAGCTTTCCTTGATTAGCGCCTTTTGTGATCTTCCTTGATTTGAGCTTTCTGATATTCTTCATTTGAATCAAGGTCCTTGATTGACAGACAATCCTTAATTTTTCTTTAATGTGATTTCTTCTGAATTTCGATTGATGAGGGATCAATGATTTATTCTTGATTCTTTCCTTTTTTTATGACGATTATTGTCTTGGAAAAATAAATTTTTTATCATTAAAACTTTACACTAGCAATCTCCTCATTTTTTATGATGACAATATGTAGTAGAGATACTTCCCTGTTATGCTCGGCTTATAGAGTGGATGTTGGATTTGCTCCCCCTGAATGCAGTGAATGGTGGTTGACGGGTGGAGTTGAGTTATTAACTTGGTCCCCCTGAATGTATGCGAGACTATTCTTTGCTATGTAGAGAACTCCAGCATTCTTTTTAGCCAGTTAGTGCATAATAATAGAGACAATGATAGCAAACATAAAATCAACAGAGACAATGATAACAAGGATTTAGCAATAATAACCAATAATAATTCTCCCTCTTTGGCATCAGCAAAAAGGAAAGAACACAGAGTTTAACTAAAATTAACCAGCAAATAGTCTTATGATGAGCTACACAGCCCAAAACACACCAAAGTAGCAATCCAAAATCAGAAATAATAGAGATATTAACGAGGATGTGAGAAATATATGGAAAGTAGGAAGACAATTAATGCAGGCAATAATAACATCAATTTAAGGGATTCTCAATAATATTCAAAGATTTGCGAGGAGAACAAAATCTTTCCTCTAAAAGGGGTTTTGTAAAAATATCAGCTAGTTGAAAATCAGTACTAATAAAGAAAATTTCAATATCAACTTTTAAAACATGATCTCTAATAAAATGATGTTTGATATCGATATGCTTAGCTCGAGAATGATGCACATAATTTGACAGACAAATAGTACTAGAATTATCACACATAATTTTAACAGGTTTAAAGGATAAATCATAATCAGTGTTCTCACAGACACTATCCCTCTAATATGTGACAACACCAGTGTAATGAACATGGCCAAGAATCCTGTTCAACATAATAGGACAAAGCACATAGATGTGAGGCATCACTTCCTAAGGGACAATGTTGAGAAGCAAAATGTGGTGATGAGTTTCTGCAAGACAGAAGACCAGTTGGCTGATATCTTTACAAAACCCTTGAGTAAAGAATGTTTCATCAAAAATAGGTTGAGGCAAGATCACCTGATTCCATGACATGTTTGCACAAAATCTTCCATTTAATTATGTTAAGGAGGACAGGTATCTATACTCGTTGTAATGCGTATCATTTGAGAATTCACTTCTGGTACTTTAATGCAGGTATACACTCATGGCATGATGGCTGAAGGGAAGATCTAGTCATGCAGGCAGGGCTACATACTAAATGGGATTTGTTCCACACGTGGTTAGCATCATTTATGCTACATTGTATGTCTGTCAATGTCACTGCCACGTGTCTCTTACCCATTCATCACGTTAGTTTCAAACGTTTTTTCACTTTAAATCCAAGAGTCACTACTTTTCAGGGACCTGGTTACCTCTTGGACTTAAATATAAACCTAACCTTTGTTAATCCAAAGATCTTAACCTCTTTCAAATATCTTTTGTGATTTCTTACTTCATTTCTAAATCTCCCTTTCTTCTTCATCAAAATAACTAACTCTGTTTCCTCTTCAAAGCTTCCCATTTCTCAAGAGATTGAAAACCTTGGTTCCTTTAATTTCTCCACCATTTCCCCAGAAGAATCTCTGTTGACACCAGTTTGTGGTGTTGGTGAAACGGGTGAGTCCATCACACCTCATATTGAAGTGGTGGCTTCTCCTACTCTTCCATATGGGGAGATCTTACCCTGCTCGCCTACGTTAGTTCTATCTGGTGAGAAATCTCAAAACTCAGAAGCCCAATCAATCATAAAACCAATTACTGACTCTCCCACTGAAAAACTTGAAGTATTGTCTAGGGGAGCGTCTTCTACTATGTCTGAAAGGTTATTTGATGGAGATCTGCCTGAGGGAAAGGGTCCTAAGTCGAATATTCTAATAGCAGGGGTTAAATTAGTAGTTGTACAAAGTTTGGCCTCTCTTAGAGGTGATGTTCAACAAACCTTGCTGGAACAAGAGTTGAGGTCTCTGGAGCAGATCCCTCACAGTGTTCTACCTGCGTTTGACCAAACCCCTAGATCATTTGACGTTGACAGTGACAAGGAAGAGGAAGAAGAAGTTCCATTGAAATGGAACAGAAAATGGGTGCGAGGAGCCAACACTTTAACAGTTGGTGTCCCAGATTTGTAAACAGTTAAGAGTGCTCCAGAGGTTGTTCTTACTGATGAGCCCACTGAGTTTGCAAAGCAAAGAAAAAGAAAATGGAAGGGAAAGTTGGTTGAGTCCCACTCAAAAGGGGATAAGAAGAGGTATGGGACTAGGAGTGAAATGTTGAAAGTTATGGGGAGTGCTATAGCAGCGAATGTAATTCAAACGGAGAGGGCTAGGAAAAGAAGACGGGAAGGTCACTTGCCTGAAGAACCCACATCAACTCTTCTGCTTGTTGGGTCTAGTGATATTGAATCTGATGATATCACTGCATCTGTGGCAAAATGAAGAAAGAAAGTTGAGGTTGAGAGGGTTAAATCAAAGGAAAGTTAGAAGTCTGTAAAGAAATATCCTGTGAAGAAGGAGAGAGTGAAGAAAAGGGTTACAGTTCAATCAAATCAGAACAAGGGACCAGGTCCTAGTGTTCCAAAACAAGTTGTAGACAAGGAAATGACCAGGGAAGAGTGCAAAGCTGAAATGGAGAACCAGAAAGTGCTGAACGACAGAGTTTTCGATCCTAATATTATAGTCGAATTTGGTATGTCCAATCTCTTTGATGTTATTTGTCTACAAGGTTGGGTACATCTATTCGAACCTCCAGTACCTTATTTGCATGAACCTGAGGTGCGTGAATTTTACTACAAAATAGAGTTGTTAGAGGATGGAGGAATCATGACTTCTTTCAAAAATATTAAAATCTTTCTAGATGAGGAAACTTTGGGGATTATTCTCTATCATTCTAGGTGTGCCTGCGAGAGGAATCCGGTCAATTGAAGGTTGCAAGCCATCCAGTGAGTTCTCAAAACAGGCCACAAAGCATGGGGACATCAAGCGTGCAGGGATGCCAAATAAGTTTCTCAAGGGATAATATCAGCTACTCTTTGAGTTCATCAACAAGGTAATGGTACCAAGGACGGAGAAGAGAACTGTAGCATCTACTGCTGACCTATTTCTCATGGAGAAGCTGGATGAACTTGAGGAAAAATATCTCCCTGCTATAATGCTTGAACATATGCCCATGGTGATGACCTGGAAATTGGCAAAGCATGGCATCTCGTATTGCTACTTGCTGAATTATGTGTTCAAACATTTCAAAGTGCCTTTGGGACGAGGGGTGCCTAGTACCACCAAGCAAATGTTCATTGCTGCTACCCTGCTAGAATGTGAGTGTGTTAAAGGGAAGGCCAGTGGTAGGTCTCAGGTGGTAGATCTTCTAGAGCAACAAGCCTCTCTTAAATGAGAGTTGACTGATCTCACCGTGATCTTAAATGATATGGAGGTTAAGATTGCGCAACTGAAATCTCAGCTGCAGAAGGCTGTTTCAAAGGGACCTGGTACCAGTGGTGTAGATGAGCAAGTGGTGCAAAAGTTGAGAGCTGAGAATGAGCAGTTGCTGAAGAAATATTCCTCACTCAGTGAGGAAGTCAAGGCTCTCAACAAGCAAGTTATTTAGGCTCATGAGGCTGTAAATGAGCGAATGTCCTTGCTCATGCATACCCTTAATCCCATTCCCCCTCCGTCCTAAACGAATCTTGTTTCCTTAGTTTCTTTCTCGTTCCTGGTTTAAAACTCTAGTGGCTATGTGTACTGCTTTGACTGACTATTGTGGTCATTTTTTGTGATCTAATGTTAATTGCTAATGTGCCCTATTCAGTATGGTTTAATATTTTCTTTATGCTTACATGTACATGCTCTGTGTGGCCCATGGCCCTGAATTCTTTAATGCTTTGCATATAACTCGCATATGTTTACTGCTATTCCTTTTCAATGATGTCAAAAGGGGGATTTTTTTGGTAAACTGTTGTGAAATTAGAAGGAAACTGAACAAAGGAGGAAGAATAGTGATAGGGGGAATAGGTGACTGGGGGAACTAATGTAATTTTTGAATGAATGCTTAACACTCATGTGAGGTTGCTTGTAGGTTGTTTGTCATCATCAAAAAGGTGGAAAATGATAAGTCTTAATGCTCCCAGATGTTTTGATGATCTCCTCACAAGTGCTGGGATCCGGTCCTCTGTAGAGTATGCTCGTCCAGATCATATGTTGTACAGCTGGAAAGCTGTCTGCGTCAGAATGTTGGTGAAGTCGCTAGTGTACTACACCAACCTGAAGCGACGAGATTGTTTGTCCAAAGAGTATTAACTCTTAATGTTTGATATATTCAAGACCAAAATAACAAACAACTCATTCATTCAAAGAGAGATATTCAAGCTTCAAAACAACAAGGGACCTAATAGATTGCACTATTGCTTCCTGTACCAACTGTTACTTTGATTGCTTGAAATCGTGCTTATATTGTAGGAATCGTTTCGCTTGTGATAGAAATGTTTCAAGCTTGTGTGAATCATTGTAAGAACTTAGTTGTGAGCAACTTAGTGTGTTACGTCAAAGTCTATATTAACCAGTCAGGATTAGTATAGTGGGCAGTGTTGTATATGCTTAGGCTCGGTTAAGTAATAGGTGATATTACTTAGTGTGGAGATTAGCAGGTTAATCTCAAGTTGTAAACTGTGTTTTACTTTTGCTTGTGCAGTTTAGTAAAAGCAGTTTGAAAATCCCTGTGAGACATGTCGTGGTTTTACTCCTTTGAGCAAGGAGGTTTTCACGTAAAATTGTGTGTACAATCTTTACTTTTAGCATTTATTTACTTTAAGTATTTATCTGCTTTCTGTCATTGTAAATCGTGTTGAGGACTTGGTCCTATCGTAGCTAAGTGGACGCATACATTCCAATAGGGTTCATAGTCAATAATGAATGAACTATTAGCCTTGGTGAGTTGGGAAGCATAGTGTTATGAACCAGCCTTGGTCCTATGTCAATACCACCTACACGGATGCCACACCATTAGTTGTTGGGCCGACAAGAAGCAACAAAATGGAAAGGCCTTCTCAAATGTTGATTTGGGATCCAGGCCCAATTAACAACTAGTTAAAAGGACGATGAATAAGAAAGAACGGTTTATGCAAAATAGTTATGAATAGTCTATATTCCCTTGTCCCCTTTCTAAGGATCTAGTTTCTCATATCTTTCTAGTTCTTACTATCTTTTAATTCAATCGTGTAACTATTGTTAATTACAAGAATTTCTATTGTATCCTTACTGTGTAATTGGAATGCATCTATGAGTTTCTGCTGAGACTTAGGTTTGTTACATATAGCCATTAACGGTACCATAGAATCCATTTATGGTCCATGTTTTGCTTACCTGAGTTGTGGATGTACAATTCATAAATTGAACGTGAATTCAATATACATTAAGGTGTACTTGCACTTTTTAGATTTCAATTTCCTATGAAACCACATATGCTCTGTATTTTTCAGGTATGTATGTGGATGACTTTAATTTTACCCGTTATCCAATAATTTATTTCTTTCATTCCTCAATTACGAGCTAACATATGGTTTATAAGTCCATTTTACAATCATTAAATAGATGTTACATTGAGGGCTTACTTGAGATACAAGATAGTTGGCTAACATATGGTCTGTAATTAAGTTTTACGGCTTATATGTGACCTATTAGAGTAAATTTTCTATTTTTTTTTTGTTCAACTCCCTATTTTACACTCCTTTGCCCTTTTCTTCCTTTTTCACACACTATCACTCTAACTCATGAACTCACACCTTAGCTCATATACTAGTAAACTTTTTGTTTCAAAATATTATTATGATTTTTTTTTCTTTTTTAAGTTTGTCTCTTCAGTTCAGGTCTCCATACAAAATATTATTATTATTACGATGTTCCATTTCAAAAGATGATTGCAATATAAATTTGTAGACTTGGGCACAATTTGGGTAAGAAAAGTTTTTGAGAAAAATTTCTAAAAATTGAATATATTTTTTTAAAATAGACCATTCGTTTTTTTCATAAAGAACTTTTTTCTATTACACGGAGGATCCTCTAAACCATTCTTTTTCAAATTGTTTTCATGAAATTTTCCAAATATATATTAATTAAGCAAAATCTTAATCAAAATTGAATTCAAATACCTCTTACAAATGAAGTAAAAAGAAAAGAGGACCACAATGGATCATCAAAACATGGACTAACAAAACCTTAAAATTCTCCGTCGAATAAGTTTACTGTCAAAAATATAAAATTAGATTGATGTCATCTATGAAGTTGTAGCTTAAACAACTGAGCATATATCGGAGAAATTCTACCACAAAACTTTTTTTAAAATATTGATTTTTCAATTTGCACCGCACCGCACCACAACAACGTAACGTATATCAAATTGAGGACAAGAAAGGATAAAATATACACTAACCTTATGAAATAAGATTATTTATAATGCAAATTTTCAATGAGAAAATATAAAATAAAGTTAATTTAATAATAAAGTCTAGCTCAAGAATTTGAAAAATAGATATTCTAATATCGAAATAATGTTGCGCTGAATTTAAAAAGCTGATATAGTGATGTCTAAATAGTTTTGACTTCTTGTCGTGCTTGAAATTTTAAGAAGGCACCAAAAAGCAATTTTGATCTTTTTTTTAAAACAAACAACCATAGAGTTTGTATAATGCAGAAGGATAATAAAAGTATTAAAATGGTGAAGGGGGAACGAAAAAACATAAATATAGAAATAATAATGTGGGCTCATGTTAATCATTAAGATATAAATAAAGAAACAAAATAAATAGCCGAAAGATTTCTACAATTACCTAAATAGTATATTATATTTGTCAATTATTATAACATCCCACATTGAATAAGGTAAAAAAATTATTATATATGCTATCCATAAATTTCTTTCCAAATTTAAAAATACATGATTTTTTTAACTATAAGTATATATAAAATAAACATATGTAGAAAAAATGAAATCCCAAAAAAATTGACAACCCCAGATTACTATTTTAGTGGCTATTAATTAAGTCGATCATATTTCAAAGGATGCAACAATAGTATGCGAACTCAAAATTCTAGTGTTTGGCTCCAAATTCTTAAATGTATTTGACAAATTATATTTGAGTAAAGTTTTTGGTTTCAATTTTTTCCAAAAATATTTGACTATTTCAAAAAATATGATTTATACCTAGAAATTCTAAAAATTATTTAAAATACCCATAAATTTATATCATCATTTTATAATGAACATGTTCCGTTAAAAATGACCTTATAATATAATTGATTAGAATAAACAATAACAATATAAGCAAGACAATACATTAATCGCATACTCAAACTAGTCAATGATTCAGTTATTATTATAACTCATTAGACACAAATTGTTCTTTTCTTTCAATTTTATCACTCAAATTAGAACTCAAACATTTTCGGAGAAGATAGTAAAAAATATTAGTTTTTTTATTATTATTATTATTATTTTTACCCTCCCTAGGAGCTCCCACCTTTTTTGCTCCCTTGGTGACTTGAACTCGCAACCTTCGGGTTGGAAGGGAGGGGTGCTTACTATCCGAGCAACACCCACTCGTCTAATATTAGTTGGAATTAATAAATAATGAATATTTTTTATAAAATATAAAAAATTGGAATAATTTTTGAATTTTTTTGTAACAGCCCAGAATATTTCAGAACTAAGACTCGAACCATTCTTTGTTGTGAGTAGGATCTTACCAAGGAATTTAAAATTTCTTAAGTGTTAAGGTTACTAGATGTAGCACCTTGAGTTCTAAGAAGAATTAAAGAGAGTTCATTCAAAGTCATTCCTAAGTTCTTTTAAATTTTGGGTCAACTTCAAATGACTATAACTCTCAGTATAAGATGAGTTAGGTGGTCTACAAGGTATCCAATGAAAGGTCTTTGAATTATCTTTACAACGCCACCGGGTTTGCTAAGTTTCGAGTTAGGATGGGTGAGTATGCCCTTTTAAAGTCAGATTGTTCAAATAAGGAAAGTTACCCAAAAATAGTAAGGGGTATTTTGGTCTTTTCCTTCCCCAATTAGATTTAATTCGTTTTTAGTAATTTTTTAGGGATCTAATCATATTAGGTTCAGTTTTAATATCCTAATATACGCCTAGAGTTTTAGTTGAGAGTTCAAGAAAAGAAAAGAAGAGAAAATAGGAGAAAAAAGGAGAGGATCAAAGCGTTCGTCGAGAGTCTTGCATTTTGTTGCGGATTTTCACCATGGGTTTAATCCCTAAGAGGTATGTAAGCATCCATAGTGTTGGGTTAGTTCACCCACACGCCAATCATGTTATTTTCAGCGAATTTCATTCTTGAAGTTGAAAGATTAGAGTTCTTGATGTTCTTGATAGGTGTTCTCGAAGTTTTTTCTAAATCATGTTGTTTGGTTTTGATGATTTCTTGAGATGAAATTTAGTGATTTTCGTGTTGTTTTGAGTAGATTAGAGTGTAATTATTCTAAGCAATTGAATCCAAGTAATTGGGGAAGAAACCGTTCGATTCTAGGCGAGTTAGGGTGAGAAAACGAGCAAAGAAAGTCGTCGAAGTTTTCTGGGTTGGGGCCTGGCGCCCCAACCACTTCTCTAAAGTTTAGGGGATGGCACTCCGTACCACTTAGAGCGCCAGGGTCGCCTACCCCCACCTGTTCTTCATCGTTTCGTCCGTTTGAGTTCTTTCAAAAGGTACATTTACCCCCCCGCCCCCTTGATTATAAACACTCTAAACTACTTCTAAACACCTAGAAATCATTCGTAACATGAATCATAACCTTGAATTCATAATTCAAATTCAAGGTAGAGTTAAGAGTTAAGTTTGAGAATTCTTTCGAACATTCTAAGAAAGTCCCTTTGAGTCCTTTTGAGGAGTCTTTTACAACTTCTAGTAACTTCTTTCAAGACTCAAGCAAATGAGTATGCGGATGAGGAGAATGTATTCAGGAGTCTACTTTGTCATCATGAGATCTTTCATATCATGAACCATAACTCTTGAATTCATAATTCACATTCAAGAGGAGTTAAGAGTAGTGTTCAAGGAAGACTTTGATTTCAATTGTGAGTCCTTTGAGATCCACCATCAATTTGAGTTAAGTTTTGAGTAAGTAAGTATGAGAATGAGAAAAGTTGTATACATTAGTTCCTTATTGATATTTTGACCCTTGAGTTGAGTTGTTCATGCCTATAACTTCTGGATGAACCCTATAAGTCGAGTAGTCATGAGATGAGAAATATCTTTGAGTCCTTGAGTTGAGTAGTTCGTGCTCATAATTCCGCATGAACCCTCTGAGTTGAGTACTCTTGAGTAGTATCATTGACTCCTTGAGTTCTGGAGTTGTTGAGTTCTATGCATAGTTATTGAGAACTTTGAATTGATTCGTTCACGTCCATAATTCGGCAGGAACCTTATTTTAAGAGGTCCTTTTACAAATTGTTTTAAAAGTTATTTTAAAGACTTGAGCACTGAGTTGAGAAAGAGTAGAGTTGAGTTTATATTCTTTAAAATGATATATGAGAACTAAGTATTCCCAAGAGTAAATGTTTTTACATTTAAGATGAGAGGAAACTGAGATTTCCAAAAGAGTTTTGAACAGTTTAAGTACTACCTCTTTTAAGAAAAAGATGAGTTTTGAGAAGAGTTTCTAAAACATGATTAGTATGACAATCGAGTATGTCATCAATGTTTAAGCAGTATGGTATCTAGATATGCCATCAAAGTTTATGCAGTATGACTTCCCGAGTCATCAATGATCATATTAAAATATGATTTTGATATGTTTTTTAGAAAGAGTTTACAAGAGCAGTTACCTCTTTTAAGAAGGTAGTTTGAGCAATTAGCTCAAACCAGAGAAAGAGTTATGTTTTTAAAATATATGAGCTGAGTATATTTTGGGAGTAGTATTAAGCACCAATATGGGGACGCGAGTTCATAATAACTCAAGTCTCCATAAACCATGTAGCCATCATGGGTAGAAAGAATCATACTTTTTAGATGACTCCTTAGTGCTTTTTAGCATAGACTGGTGGATCCACTTAGTTAAGGCGTTCTATATGACAGCAAAGTATCGGACAGTTCTGGCAGCGTGGGTAAGACGTTGTATCATCACTTAGGCTCATAGTGGTAGTTGTCGAGTAGAGAAACTCCTACAGAGTTATATTGTATATTTATATACATATTGAGTATTATTGTATTTTTCTATACATTGAGTTGTTATCTACAGTTTTTACAATTTTCCATATATATTACATTTTTTACTATTGCTTTATCATTGAGTATCATGAGTAGGGTCTATCGAGTTGAGTATCTTGAGTTGAGTACCTTGAATTGATCTAGGCTTCATTGTGTCGAGTACCTTATTGTTGAGTTTCACTGAGTTGAGAACCTTATTAATAAGTTGAGTATCTTATCCTTGAGTACTTTTGAGTTGAGTAAGTTTGAGTAATTTTGAATAGCATTGAGTATTCTTGAGTAAGTTTGAGAAGAGGTAAGCATGTTTCCCTTTTTTATCAAGTTTCAAGCTTATGTTATGCTTTAGAATTCCCCTTACATGCTTGTACATTCCATGTACTGAGTCATTTGGCTTGCATCCTTTCATGATGCAGATTCAGGTATTCGGGATCATTAACAGGAGCTTTGTTGATACCACATGGAGTTCAAGTTAGTTATGGTGAGCCTCCTTGATTTCGGAGGATATCATTTACTTTTCAGTTATATCAGTTGTTAGGATGTCGTGGGTCTTGTCTCGACTTCCATATTTGTTAGTTAGAGGCTTCATAGATAGATAGTAGAGTTTGAGAAGTTTGTTTCATTTATCTTATTAAATGTATTAAAGACTTGAGTTGTCTATTGTTGGCTAGTTGAATGTTCTATTTTTATTCAGAGTTATTCATTTGAATTAAAGATTGGTAAGTTTTATGAATTTTATTCAATTTTTAAGCTTTGTATGCTTGAGTTAGTCTTCCGTTTGTAGTCAGCCAGGATGAGGTTTCGCTTGGGGACCAACAATAGTTCTCAAGTGCCAGCCACGTCCAGGGTGTAGGTTCGGGTCGTGACAAACTTGGAATCAGAGCATAGAGTTTAAGTGTCCTAGAATGTGTATGAAGTCGTGTCAGTAGGTTCTCGTTTATGGTTGTGAGGCCCCCACTTCTATAAATGAGGGACTACATGTATTTAAGAAAAGTTTCCCTTCTTTTATACCCTTTATCGTGCAATATCTATGTCCTAGAGATTTATTCTTACTCGTGTGTTTCTCAGAATTCATTCGACTACCTATCATACTAGAGGTGGTTGAAAAGCAGGGTGAGTCCTTCATTGATAAGTTGTTCTTAGCAGGAGTTTTGAGGAAGTCATGAGAGTCACGATGGGCTTAAAAGAAGCCCATGAGTGAGTTAAGTGTTGAGTTTCAGAGTAATGCCTTCATGTGAATCTTGCATTTGAGCTAAAAACGAGTTTTACTCTCTTCTCTAAGTCTTGTTTCAGCTAAGCTCCTCATGAGAAAGTATGTTTAGAGCTTGGTTAAAATTTTCACCTGAAAAGGTAGCATGATTTACGAGATCATGATCAGTAGTAGTGAAAGAGCCCAGAGTTGGAGGAAAGTATGCAGAGATTTAGTAATCTAAGTAAAGGAGATGGTGTTTCGACAAGCTATGTTACTATAGTCATGCACCTAGTAAGTTATTAATGAAGATTTTTCCTTTATGGGTAGACTAAGAAATATTGAGTTGTGAAGATTCCATCATAGGAGGTGGAGTGTATTTTATCTAGAAAGGAGTTTGCGATGAAGTGTCATTGTGTAGGTAATGACCAAGTGTAAGTGTTGAATAGAAGAGCAAAAGTATTCATGAAGTGACAGATCTAAGATAGGCTTATGATTTGTTTGAGAGGATCATGATGTTCAGAAGCTTATAAAACTGATCAAGTAATGATCAGGTATAGTATGGTAGGCGAGCAATCATATTAAGCTTAAATTTGAGATGAGTGTCATGATAAAAAAAAATGGCAATATAAGGGTGATGATGTTGGTCTTGAGATTTGATATAGAAGACTTGACATAGAGTAGGTGAGGAATTGAAGTGATAAGTTGCAATAAATATGAGTGGTATAAATGAGAGACCTTAACCTTTAGATAAGGGCGGTGAGGTGTGGCTAAGTCGCAAGAGTAACAAAAGCATTAAGAGGTGTGCTGAGATGGTATGTTACCAGATGAGGTTCCAATTAAGTTATAATTTTCCATGTGTGCCTAGATAGCATAATTGAGTTGTCAATGTGGAATAGGTGCATAACTTTCAAGTGTTAGCTTTAGACCTAAGGGGGAGATGATAAGATGAGAAATCAAGTCAAGTGTTGAGAATTTCTTAATGAGCTGGTTAGTAGGAGTCCATGGAGTTGTTAGAGTACTAAGTTTGAATGTGGTGTTGTTAAACATTAGGTGGTTCTTGATATGAGCCCAATATGGTGGTAAAGAGTAATAGTTTTGGGATGAGATTCCCTATAGAGAGGTATAGAACCCGAACCCAAGGATTTGGGTTAAGCTTCAATATACTAATTGCATACCATTAGACTCAGACCTTAGTAAGAGTAAACATATTCCATACCTAGTCCAATCATCATTCGAGGACAAATAATCCCAAGGGGGAGATATTGTAACACCGCAAAAAAATTTCAAACTAAGACTCAAACCATCATTTGTTGTGAGTAGGAATTTACCGAGGAATTTAAAATTTCTTAAGTATTAAGGACACTAGATGTAGCACCTTGAGTTCCAAGAAAAATTAAAGAGAGTTCATTCAAAGGCATTCCTAAGTTCCTTTAAGTTTTGGGTCATTTTCAGATGACCATAACTCTCAGTACAAGATGAGTTAGGTAGGCTACAAGGTATCCAATGAAAGGTCTTTGAATTATCATTCCAACTCCACCGAGTTTGCTAAGTTTCGAGCTTAGATGGGTGAGATATCCCCATTTGAAGTCAGGCTGTCCAAATAAGGAAAGTTACCCAAAAATAGTAAGGGGTATTTTGGTCTTTTCCATACCCAATCAGATTTAATTCATTTTTAGTAATGTTTTAGGGGTCTAATATTATTAGGTTCAGTTTTAATATCCAAATATACGCCTAGGGTTTTAGTTGAGAGTTCAAAAAGAGAAAAGAAGAGAAAAAAGGAGAAAAAAGGAGAGGATCAAAGCGTTCGTCGAGAGTCTTGCGTTTTGTTGTGAATTTTCGCCATGAGTTTAATCCCTAAGAGGTATGTAAGCTTACATAGAGTTGGGTTAGTTCACCCATACACCAATCATGTTATTTTCAGTGAAATTTCATTCTTGAAGTTGAAAGATTAGAGTTCTTGATGAGTTCTTGATAGGTGTTCTTGAAATTCTTTATAAATCTTGTTGTGTTGGGGTTTTGATGATTTATTAAGATGAAATTTAGTGATTTGAGAGTTGTTTTGAGTAGATTAGAGTGTAATTATGTTAAGTAATCAAATCTAACTGATTGGGGAAGAAACCGTTCGATTCTAGGCGAGTTAGGGTGAGAAAACGAGCAAAGAAAGTCGTCGAAGTTTGCTGGGTTGGGGCCTGGCGCCCCACGCCAGCCAGAGCGCCCCAACCACTTCTCTGAAGTTTAGGGGATGGTGCCCCACACCACTCAGAGCGCTAGGGGTCACCTGCCCCCACCCGTTCTTCATCGTTTCGTCTGTTTGAGTTCTTTCAAAGGGTACATTTACCCCCCTCCCCTTGATTCTAAACACCTAGAAATCATTCATAACATGAATCATAACCTTGAATTCATAATTCAAATTCAAGGTAGGGTTAAGAGTTAAGTTTGAGAATTCTTTCGAACATTCTAAGAAAGTCCACGTGAGTCCTTTTGAGGAGTCTTCTACAACTTCTAGTAACTTGTTTCAAGACTCGAGCAAGTGAGTATGCGGATGAGAAGAATGTATTCACGAGTCTACTTTGTCATCATCAGATCTTTCATATCATGAACCATAACTCTTGAATTCATAATTCACATTCAAGAGAGAGAGTTAATAGTAGAGTTCAAGGAAGCCTTTGATTTCAATTGTGAATCCTTTGAGATCCACCATCGATTTGAGTTAAGTTTTGAGTAAGTAAGTATGAGACTGAGAAGATTCGTATACATGAGTTCCTTATTGATATTTTGACCCTTAAGTCGAGTTGTTCAAGCCCATAACTTCCGCATATACCCTATAAGTCGAGTAGTCTTGAGATGAGAAGTATCTTTGTGTCCTTGAGTTGAGTAGTTCATGCTCATAATTCCGCATAAACCCTCTGAGTTGAGTACTCTTGAAATGAGTAGTATCATTGACTCCTTGAGTTCTGGAGTTGTTGAGATCCAAGTATTGAGTTCTATGCATAGTTATTGAGAACTTTGAATTGATTCGTTCACATCCATAATTCGGCATGAACCTTAATTTAAGAAGTCTTTTTACAAATTATTTTAATACTTATTTTAAAGACTTGAGCACTGAGTTGAGAAAGAGTAGAGTTGAGTTCATTTTATTTAAAATGATATATGGGAACTAAGTATTCCCAAGAATAATGTTTTTGCATTTAAGATGAGAGGAAACTGAGATTTCCAAAAGAGTTTTGAACAGTTTGAGTACTACCTCTTTTAAGAAAAAGATGAGTTTTGAGAAGAGTTTCTAAAACATGATTAGTATGACAATTGAGTCTGTCATCAATGTTTAAGCAGTATGGTATCTAGATATAATATCAATGTTTATGCAGTATGACTTCCTGAGTCATCAATGATCATAGTAAAATTTGATCTTGATGCGTTTTTGAGAAAGAGTTTACAAGAGCAGTTACCTCTTTTAAGAGGGTAGTTTGAGCAATTATCTCAAACCAGAGAAAGAGTTATGTTTTTAAAACATATGAGCTGAGTATATTTTGGGAGTAGTATTGAGCACCGATATGGGGACTTGAATTCATTATAACTCAAGTCTCCATAAACCATGAAGCCATCATGGGTAGAAAGGATCATACTTTTTAGATGACTCCTAAGTGCTTTTTAGCATAGACTAGTGAATCCACTTAGTTAAGGCGTTCTATATGACGGCAAAGTATATGACAGTTCTGGCAGCGTGGGCAAGATGGTGTATCATCACTTAGGCTCATAGTGGTTGTTGTCGGTTAGAGAAACCTCACAGAGTTATATTCTATATTTATATACACATTGAGTATTATTGTATTTTTCAATACATTGAGTTGCTATCTACAATTTTACAACTTTTCATATATATTACATCTTTTACTATTGCTTTATCCTTGAGTATCATGAGTAGGGTCTATCGAGTTGAGCATGTTGAGTTGATCTATGCTTCATTGTGTCGAGTACCTTATTGTTGAGTTTCACTGAGTTGGGAACCTTATTACTGAGTTGATTATCTTATCCTTGAGTACTTTTGAGTTGAGAAAGTTTGAGTAGTTTTGAGTGTCATTGAGTATTTCTTGAGTTGAGTAAGTTTGACAAGAGGTAAGCATGTTTCCCTTTTTTATCAAGTTTCAAGCTTATGTTATGCTTTAGAACTCCCCTTACATGCTTGTACATTCCATGTACTGAGCCATTTGGCCTGCATCTTTTCATGATGCAGATTCAGGTATTCGGGATCATCAACAGGAGCTTCGTTGATACCACATGGAGTTCGAGTTAGCTATGGTGAGCCTCCTTGCTTTCAGAGGATTTCATTTACTTTTCAGTTATATCAGTTGTTAGGATGTCGTGGGTCTTGTCCCGACTTCCATATTTGTCAATTAGAGGCTTCATAGATAGATAGTAGAGTTTGAGAAGTATGTTTCATTTATCTTATTAAATGTATTAAAGACTTGAGTTGTCTATTGTTGGCTAGTTGAATATTCTATTTTTATTCAGAGTTATTCATTTGAGTTAAATATTGATAAGTTTCATGAATTTTATTCAGTTTTTAAGTTTTGTATGCTTGCGTTAGTCTTCCGCTTGTAGTCAGCCAGGATGAGGGTTCGCTTGGGGACCAACAATGGTTCTCGAGTACCGGCCACGTCCAGGGTGTAGACTAGGGTCGTGACATTTTTAAAATCTCCAAATATTAGAACTTAGCCCAAAAAATTAGTATTTTGAAACTTGGGATACTTGGTAAATATATTTGTCAAGTTATATGACCAAACAACACTTTCCATTGTTTCTTAAATTTTCCCCAAATTTTTTTGGGGCCAAACGGTAGAATATAAGCAAGAAATGTGTAGAGGAGATGTGTGTCAAAAGTTGGTTTCAAAATACAGTAAAACCTCATTAAATTAATATAGGTGGGATCATAAAATATTATTATTATTATTATTATTATTATGTAAAGGTATTATTTAATCGATAAATTAATATTCATTAAATAAAAGAGTTTGAGATTCAACCTTGTAATGTTGGAATAATAGAAACTTTCATGATGCATTATCGGAACATATTTTATCATAGGATATTAGAAGGTTATGATGTGGGACAAATAGATCCAAGAAAGATTAATGTTTTGGATCTATCAATTTTGCGATCTCAACTTGGGCAACAAATGTTCAGCAAGAAAAAATAGCAAATTATTTTCAATACTGCAAAATTCATTGAGAGAATGAAATCTCAGAGAATTTGAATGAACACACTTGTGAAAACATCATTCATGAACTTAACGTCAATAACCTGTTGAATTACCTAGTTGAAAATGATACATGTTCAGAGGTCTAGATCTTTGAAGAAATAGAGGATATCATTAGAAAAAACAATGTTGATGATATACAATATCTTTGGAACAAATGACGCGTGTAAGGAAACACTTATTGCATCTAGAACTCTTCACAATTTTATGGTGCAGTTCGAAAAGACAACACCAAAACTTTTGGATGCAATAGCAAAAGTTAGAGATGAATTTCAACTAGAATTAAATTTTAACAAAAAATAAAACACTATAGAATCATATTTCACTAAATTGTCTTAAATATATTTGTACTTTTGAAGAAATATTAATGGTATCATATATTTATATAGGAGTCTCCTAAAAATATATTGTCTTATTATCTTATCGAAATGTGTGCTTATTTCCACTGACAAGTCGGAATCGGAGAAAAATATTATTCTAGAGAGATTATTAATTTACCGAGTATTAATTTAGTGATGTTTTACTGTACACTTCCCCTATCCCTAATTACTTATCAATTTTGACAAATCAAGAAAATACAATTTTTTTTACCTATTATACCCTCAATTAATTACTTTGAAAAAGGTAGAATTTCTTGAAAATCTTAAGTTTTTAATTCATCCACTTTATAATTAATAAGGATAAAATGGTAAACTCACTATGCCAATTATTATTTTCTTAATAAATGTACTAATTTAAAAGTGAACAAGTAATTAAGGACATAGGGAGTACTAAATTGATAAGAAAGAGGAAGCAGGGGCCAAATTTGATAAAGTAGATGGTCGGATGGTATTAAACAATAAATATCCGTAGAGAAAGGGTTACAAACCGAATAAAATTTATCCGCATCTAGTGTTTATATTAAATTTTATTAATTTACAGTAATTTAGGTTATAAATTACAATAAAAGTATTTGTAAATTTTAATTACGACTTAGTATAAGGAAATATATAAAGATATGTATCACGTATTTATTGGTGCGTAACGTACAATTAATTTTTTTTACTAGAAACTTAGTGACGCAAGCAATGAAGTCTACAATCGGCGCCAGAGGGGATAATTTGAAAATAGAAATAAAAACAATTGGCAAGACAAGTGGAACGAGTTAAAATATTTATTCGAAATTAATTTTCCCTCCATTTTTTCAAGGTAGAGTCTATTACGTAGAATTTACCTAATAAAATTATAATATAATTTATAGACTATTGCACAATAAAATTAATATAATTTATAGACTATTGCACAATAAAATTTTATCCGATGCGCGCAAAATGTTTACCGAACAAAATCAATCAGATGAAAATAATAATAATGCTTCTATTTCCAATACTCTTTAAAGTTCATTTATGTCCACTCAAAGAACCCAAGTTTGAACGTTGAAAAGGTCAAAGCTCATACACATTTCAAGCTGTAACAAAAAAGAGTAGTACTATCTAAGTTTCCATCTTCACAAGATATTATAAAGTATTGCTACTCAATATCCAATTTTCTACTCTATAAAACACCTTCCAACTTTAACCAAACACAAACAAAACTACAACTACAAATTTCAACAATGCTCTCTTTCTCTCAATTTCCTATCCCTCTCTTCTTTTTCCTCTCTATCCTCCTCACCTTCCAACAACATTGCCTAGCAAACTGCCACGTGGATGATGAGACCGGGTTGTTAGGTTTCAAATCGGGTATCAAATCTGACCCGTCAGGTCTTCTATCAAGCTGGAAAGCGGGTACCGATTGTTGTAAATGGTCAGGTATATCTTGTGGGGATAACAATCGGGTCACAAGTCTATCAATTGGTGGACAACCCGATAAAAACCAAATCTTATCGGGTACCATCACACCATCTCTCTCCAAACTAAAAATGCTAACCAGTATTTCTCTTACGAATCTTAAGAACTTAGCAGGTACACCGAATTTCCTCCTTTCTTTTCCTAATATTCAAATAGTTTACCTCGAAAACAACAAGTTATCGGGTCAAATACCACCCAAAATTGGTAACTTGACCCAACTTATTGCACTTAGTTTTTTGGGTAACAAGTTAACCGGCCCGATACCAAGTTCTATCGGGCAGTTAACTCAGTTGAGTCAGCTCAAACTCGGCGATAACCTGCTCACTGGCACGATTCCCAATACATTCAACAAACTCAAAAGCTTATCTTATTTGAGCTTAGAAAAAAATCAACTTAGTGGTTCGATACCAAATTTTTTCAATTCCTTATCTAATCTCAGAATATTAACACTTTCTCACAACAAATTTACTGGCAATATTCCAAGTAGTATAACTGCTTTGGCACCAATTTTAAGGTTCCTTGAGGTAGGGCACAATTATTTATCCGGGAAAATCCCGGATTTTCTCGGAAAATTTCGTGCCCTAGACACATTAGATCTTTCTTATAACAGATTCTCGGGAACAGTGCCAAAAACTTTTGCGAATCTTACCAAAATCTTTAATCTCGATCTATCTCATAATGTTCTTGTGGATCCATTTCCAACATTGTTTGTAAAAGGCATTGAATCTCTAGATCTATCGTATAATAATTTCCATTTAAATACGATACCAAGTTGGGTGACTTCATCTCCGATTATATACTCATTGAAGCTAGCAAAATGCGGGATCAAGATTAAATTGGATGATTGGATCCCGAAAACAACGTATTTCTACGACTATATTGATCTATCGGATAATGAGATTACTGGAAGTCCGATTGGGTTGTTGAATAAGACAGATTTGTTAATAGGATTTTATGCTGCTGGGAATAAATTGAAGTTTGATTTGGAGAAAATGAAGATTGTCAAGACACTTAAGGAGTTGGATTTGTCTAGAAATATGGTTTATGGGAAAGTTCCAAAGGAAATTAGTGGACTAAACAAGTTGAATTTGAGTAGTAATCATTTGAGTGGTCAGCTTCCACCAACAAAGTTTAAGGCTAATTCATTTGCTGGAAATAAAGATCTTTGTGGTTCACCATTACCCCCTTGCAAAAAGGCTTAGTATAATGATTATATTGTTTTAATTAATTATTATTATTATTATTATGTACTACTAGAGCTATGCTATGCTATGCTAGTAATAATGATTTTGGTGTTTTACAACAACTTGCACTTTGTTTTTGTTAAATAAATATGTTTTGATAAGTGGGACTTCCCAAATTTAATAATGAGATCTTTAGTTCGTATACTTAAATTATTTATCATTTATTTTTTTTAGTTGGTATACTTAAATTATATATTCATAATATATACTTCTGCTGTCTAATTTTACTTGTCAGTTTTTGATTTTGTATATTTCTTAAGAAACTATAAATAGAAGAATAATTTTATTATATCACTTTTTGAATAAAATAAATATAAAGTCTAAAATATAAGAGGAAATTAATTATAATTAATGATAAAGGTAAGTTAGGAACTAATTGTAAAATTATAAATTGATTTAATCAAGTGGATAAGTATTGCTAGATATATCAAAATAATATAATGGACAATTGTTGTTGGACAAATGAATTATTTTCTTCATTTAAAACGAGATGATCTACTCTTTTTTAGTCTATTTTAAAATGAACGAGCATTTTCTTTTTAAGGCAACACTTTTAATTCAAACTTTACATTTGGCGTGTTTAATGTCATAAAATTAAAAGACATTTTGATACATTTAATATATTTAATTTAGAATTATAAAATTAAACTTTTTTCTTAAACTCCGTACTAAATTAAACTATACCATTCTATTGAGATGAAGAAAGTATATGTTATATTTTTATAAGTTATTTTTAATTTATTCTTGTATGGACAAGTATATAAATTAATTCTTCTTAAATTAAATATTACTCCTGATAGAAAGGACATATGTATTAAGTCAAAGAGGATGGGAAAAAATCTAGTGGTGTCATTTTCCAAGAGATCAATGCTGTGTAATGAGTCATCACTTCCACATAAAAAAGACCTCTAGATTGCGAATTAGTAAGAGCCTGAATTGATTTATTTTAAATTTTTTTAAGTTGAAACAATTTTAAAATATTTAAATAAATAAAAAAATATTTTTAAATACTTGATTTTAAGTTAAAATAATAAATACAAGTCAAAATCTTAAATTAAATTTTAAAAATTATTGATGCTTAATTTTTATCCCCTCCGTCTTTAATTTATGACTAGCTCGAATTTTGAAAATCAAACAAAAAAATTGTTCGTGATTTATTTAATTGCTTCTTAAATATTTTATTTTGCTAAATTTTATGATTTATCATATTTTTTATTTTATTTTTGACACCTAAAGTTGTCACGTCTTTGTACATAAACACTTAAAATTAAACTTGTATATTTTAAATATTCATAATAAGTTTTTGATGTGTCATTTAACACTTTATGTTAACATAACATAATTAATGTGATACACTCATTAACAACACGTGAGTACTTGTATATTTTAAATGTCTGTAATAAGTTTTTGATGTGTTATTTAACACTTTATGTAGACATGACATAATTAATGTGATACACTCGTTAACAACACGTGAAAAACTTGTTTAGCTAATTTTTATTTTATTTTGAAGAAATAACAATACATAAATATTCCTGTATAAATAAATTTAAAGAGTTAAAAGGGGAAAAAACAAGGAAATTGAAATGAAGAAGAGGTAACTAGGTGAAGGATGATAATTGATTTCTATCTAGCCCGTTTAGAACTTATCGTTCAACTTATCCTAAATATATTTGTTTACAACAAATTTTTAAATTGCAGTAATTTAATTGTAACAAAAAATAAAATAAAATTAATTTTATTAAAGAATCTTATCACGTCTTCTCTCCTAAACTTCTCCGAATTTGAGCGCTATTAATAACATATTTTTCGAATTGCAAAACGTATTTGAGTCAATGGCGGATTGGTTTAATTAGTAGAAGTTTGGATATATATATATTTTTTATTTTATTTTTTTTTAGAAATCTACCTTCAAATTTCGATCTAAAACGAATTAATGTTTATCATAAACTAACTCAAACTCTATTTGGGCTGTCCAATGTTTCATCATCAGTGTCCTGTTTATAATACCCCAATTCCAAAGATGGAATATTTCACAACATATATAGAAGCAAAAATTATCACAATTACTACTAAAATGTGAATTGGGTAAGTTTTATTTTTAACTTTTGTTCAGTCCACAAAACAATAGTAATAAGAAATTTCAAAAAACATAAATACAAATTATAATAATTAACAACTTAAAATATTTATATTTATAAAAAAGTTGAGTTGAATCTCAAAATTGTATCAATGTCATTAAAGTCCTACATGTGTGTCATTAACGATGCTTGGCATATAGAACACCTTTTTTTTTTCTTACGTACATTTACTGACAAATTAAAAATATATCCTGACAAATACTTGTTGCGTAAAAGTATATACATTTCACATGCCAAATGTATAAATATATTTTAATTTTATAATTTTAAATTATCATGCATATATAGAGTTCGATTACTTGTTTTCTTTCTTAATTTTTTTTTTTTAAAAAAAAAAGGATTGGAGTTTAACATCAAATTTTTCACTCCCATAATCACTAATACATTAAGTATTTGACCGAAAAATACTTTACCTGATTTTTACAACAGATTTGATCCGCTAGATATGATATCGATCGGTCTTTATCGTCTTATTAGATTTATGACTATATTTTGTATTAAAGATACTTATATATATGTTTATACGTACAAGTTGTTCTTTTGTTTGTATTTTCTTCTCAAAAAAAGAGAGAATGAAAGTCAATTTTTAGATACATGATCTGTCCTTTATTACAGTCTAAAGAGAGTCTTGGGTCAAAAATTCAAAATTAGATCTTTATTGAGAAAATTGTATTAAATAATAAATTATTAATTCAAATTAAATGCAATTGCCTTAGTTTATTTTAATTGTAATTCACAGCAAATATCCCTTTTTTTTGCCATCTAATTCGATATACAATTAGCCATTTCGGTATACAATTAGCCATTTTATATATTTCGGTATAAAATGTGTTTTTGTTTGTATAAAGCGAGAGAAAAGGGTATATACAAATACATATATTTTCGTTCTATGTACTTATAATTATACAAATACAGATCTTATTATACAAATTACAATGTTAAATGAATTTATACAAAACTGAACAATTTGTATAAAATTGGATGTTTGTAGCGAATTATACAAATCAAAAGCTCCATTGCAAACATAAAATTTGCTATGAAGCGCAATTATGCAAACTACAGTTATAACATACAAATATGATTTTTATGTTTGTTATATGTGATGAAAGTTGCTCATCTTTATTTTGTTTTGTTTTCATGGGCCGGGTACTTTTGGGCCTATCCATAGTCATTTTCCTTAATGTTCTTTATTTATTCATTTTATCCAAATAATAATAATAATCCAAACTCACAGAAACACAAATTTTAGCAGTCTTCTTCATCTAGTCAAACTATACATCAAATAGTACAATAATGATAAAAGCATTTTAGGACTTCTACTATAGAATGGAAATGATAAGCTTTGATAAGGTCTTATGAAACAAAAAAGAAGAGTTTATAAAATGGAGATATATCAAAAGATATGTCTTCTAGTTTTAAATTAAGTATTCGGAGGTTAAGTAACTAGGGCAAGATACAGACTTTAGAGCAACAAGTCATACACAAACCGGAGTGACTTCACTACCTGAAGAAAGAAAGTTGCTTCAGCAGTGTCGAAGAAGACGTGTAAGACACCAATGGGCCGATGCTTCTTTATAGTAAGGCGTCTAGAAGCATAATTTTTGACTTTTTTGTCGTGTCTTATGGGCATGTTCACAAAGGAAAAGGCTCTCCATGGGCAGCGTCTGCTTCGGCGCAAAGGAGAAAAAAAATTAAGTTGGGGAATTGTATTTTAAATATGGAGAAGGATGCCCCTCAACTATTTGAATTGGTATAGAACTACCCTTCATCTACCTTTTGGCCGTCATATACCCTTAATGTCAACCTTTTGGGTAAAAAATACTCTTATATCTAACGGTTCATACTCATAAAGTGGATAAAGAGCAATATTTTACCAAATCTCATAGTTTAAGGGCATTTTAGGTCATTTTTCGTTAAAATAATTTGGTTATATGTGGGCTTATATGATTGGCCCGACTTTGGATTTCATATTAAATTAAAAATTAAAAAAGATTAATCCTCTACTATCTACAACCCCCCCCCCNCCCCCCCCCCCCCCCACCCCACCCCTTCACTTCTTGTGTCTTCCACCTTTTTCCTTTTTGGATCTTGTCCACTATTTCAAATTTTAATTTTTTTTTCAACTTAGGCCAAACCAAGGGAGAAAAAAGAGGAAAATAATGATGACATACATATAGAAACAATTAGTTCAACAAAAGATGATTTAATTAAGAAACTATGTACGTATAACACATTTTTCTTGAGTATACCCAAAATTCAAAATAAAATAATAAATATAATCTTTTCTTCTATCCCATCTCAACCCCATCATGATAATAATACAAATTAAAAGAATATGAACATGTAAGTTCATTTCAAGTTTAAGTCCCTGATATCCTAATTAATAATAAGAGATTAAAAATAGAAGAAATGAACAAGACATTTGGATAACGATAGAAAATTTTATATTAATTAAAACAATTAAAAAATTAGATGGACAATCAATCGAGACGAGTATAAATTTTAGTCCGATCCTCATTTATGAGTTAATTTATATTAAATTGGGAGTTGATTTTGTTAGTGGAAATATGAAAATAAAGAACAAGAAAGAATAACAATATTTAATGTGGTTTGAATTAGAATGACCTACGTACCCCAGAGCACAACTACTTGAAAATTTTAACAAAGAAAGGAGAGATATCCCAAATACGTCTAAGAGAATTGCTCTACTAACTCTCTACTCTTCTAATGTATTTTGCTATGAGTTTAGAATGATTTCAACAATGAATAATGACCTTCCTTTAATAGGTGCCAGACTTGGGCTCCAAACACATAATTTTTAATTATAAAATTTACCTTCCACAAATTTTAGTTTGCTCTCCAAATTAAATTTCTAGTCGAGTAAATTGGCACATGAAATTTTCATCCATTGGATTTGACTGCACAAGGACCAAACCAACTCTTTCAATTTCCACATCTTAGAGTTGATTCCAGCTAAACCAAACTCAATTCTGCCATAAAATATGTCAACCAGATAGCTTCTTTCACTGCCTTTGTTGCTGCCATATATTCTGCCTCTATTGTAGACAAAGTGACAATCAACTGTAAAGTTGATTTCCAACTAATGAAATTGCCAGCGAAAGTAACGATGTATCCAATTGTGGACCTGCTTCTATCAAGATCCCATGCATAGTCAAAATCTACATAACCAAAAATTGAAATACCTTTACTTTTTCAAAAGGTTAGGCCAACATTAGAAGCTCCTTTGAGATATCTCAATATCCACTTGACAGTTTTCCAATGTCTTTTTCCTGGATTTGCCATGTACCTACTTACCACACTTACAAATTGAGCAATATTTGAATGTGTACACACCATAACATACACAATGCTACCAACTACGTTAACATAAGGAACCTTTGACATATGCTCCACTCCATCCACAAACTAAGACATTTGTAACACTGAAAGCTTGAGATGACAAGCTAACGGTATACTTACATACTTGATCATATTCATATTGAATCTCTCAAGAAGCTTTTCAGTGTATCTCTTCTAAGAAAGATGTGTAGCATCGTCTTCTCTTAAAATCTTTCAAGGCTTTTTTTTGCAACTCTCAAATCCTTCGTGTCAAATTCCTTGCTCAATAGTTTCTTCAAAATATTTATTTTTGTGATGTTGTTAGCAGTAATAAGCATATCATCAATATATAACAATAAATAAATCATAGAGTTAACAGTCATCTTCTTGTGATACACACAACTATTGCACTCTTTCAGAATCCATGTGTAATCATGAATGCATCAAACCTCTTGTACGACCATACATGGAATTGCTTCAAACCATACAATGACTTTTTTAGTTGGCATACATTATCTTCATTACCTCAGCTAGGAAAACTTCAGGTTGATCCATATAGAGTGTCTCTTCTAGCTTACCATGTAAGAAAGAAATTTTGACATCAAGCTGTTGAGACTCCAAATCAAATTGTGCAATCAATGCTAGTAGTACTCGAATTGTGTTATGTTTCACGACTGGAGAGAAGATGTAGCGACCCTTCCGAAATAATATAAGCCAATAACTCACGAGATTTTTATGCATATATTGTCCTCACACTAGTAAAAATGAAATAAAAAAAATATTACCAGCTTTCGAGCACCCCAAACTAGGTGGTTCATGTTTTACACAAGCATTCAAAATTAGTGGTAAATTTAATATATTACAAGACTTGGGCTTACACACCCCAAAAGAACAAAACATATAGCCATACTTATATTACAACCCATGGTGACATGATCAGATTAGCCCTCTAAATTTCATGTAAATATACAACACATAGATCATGTATAAGTCCCAAGGTTTATACAAAATATAGATGCCTATATGCAAATGTGATCTTCCTTAAAGCTCTCAAAATCTCCATCTCCAATGGCCCGCTTCATGCCTCCTCTCGATCATTCCCTACGATAGAAATAACTATCGCTAAGCATATAGCTTAGTGGTGTAAAAACTATAGGTTCTGAACCCTCAGATTCACAAAGCTACCTTTCTCAAGTCATAGGCAGCACAATTGAAACATAACAAATAAATCAAGTAAACAATATATAAAGAGTATCAAGTTTGATATTTAGAGATCCAAATGTCAAGAACGCTCATAACATCATTTTCCAAAAGATTCAACAACAAGGCTCGCCCAATATATACATCATGTCGTCACACCAAGCACAAACAGGTATCAAGAAGGGCCGACGTCCTGTATCAAGAAGGGTCAAAGCCCAATAATCAAGAGAACTAAGAACCATATTAAAAATGGCTTTCTAGTTCGTACTTAAAATGGACAACTTCCATTCTTAAGATGGACTAAAAATCCAGAGTCAAGATGGCAAATGATCCGAATCAAGAGGCATGCCAATAGTGGCAAAGTCACAGCCACAAGAAGGATAGGTCCCAACAAGAGTGCCAAGTAATCAAATAATCCGTACAAGTGGGCGAGTTACCCAAGCGTCTTTAACGTCTTAAAGGACACCAACACAACAATGCAAAGTGACAAGAGGTAACCAAGGTACCAAGATCAACCTTCAGATATACCAGCAGTTAAAAGAGTGCAAATAAAAGCTTATACACAAACCTCAGAGCTTTAGCAAAGAAACAGTCCAACACAACTTCTTGAGTTCAGGCCGTAGACCAATCAACGTTTCAAGGTCCTCAACTTGTTCACGAGTATATACAACCTTAAAAATTCAATGAAACAACTTCTTTAATTCCTAGTATATCAATAATGTCTAAGTAAAACAGGATTATCATCACAAGTAAGCTTAGCCTGTACAAATACGGCTATGCTCCCAAAACAATGATTTTGGCCAGCCTAGTACCTTATGTCGCAACTTAGATTTGAAAAGAAAAACGGCAAAACTAGACTTTATAACCTTGATGAAAGATGTAGGTACATATCTTAAGGTTGCAAACAAACAAGAATCACCGCAAAAATATATTTTGTACAAAAAGATATATTCAAAACACTAACGGTTGTCCATACAGGATTTCTACTTTTGAACTCTGGACAGAACTTGTCCTAAGTTGCATCCCATATTTCGAATCCATAACAGCTAAATTAGAATTTTACATAAACATAAGAGTTGTAGGTCTACAAATTAGCTTTTCATATCATATTTATTCACTGTAAATGAAGTTCTATAACTCAAGTTATGCTTTAACTACTAAACACTACCCAGCTCCAAAACAGATTTTACCACTTACCAAAAAAGAAGTGTGTCTCGAATTCCAGCCAAAAGGGGGCCAAGTTTTTCTCTTGTGATTTTGAAGAAAAATTTGTTAGATAATGTTCTAAGGTTCTTATACTTCAGGTGAGACAAATTTGACTAGAAGAGGTGTCAAAATATAGTCTCAAAGTGATGTTTATCATAATGCACATATGTCTCTAAAAGGTGGCTGCCCAAATAGTTGTGTGCTGCCCAAAATACATACATATACACCTATATATATATCCCTCACTTCCTTTTAAAGGTATACATAATTCTAATTAGAATATTACGAAATTACCCCAATACAATACCTTAAATTACAATCACAATTTATGTTAAGCAAGTTTTCAATTATCACAAAACTTCAAGTTCCCAAAATGAGAACAAAACATATTGTAGTAATTAAGCAACGGTAAATCGACATGCAAATCTTGGTTAATATTTAGGGGTGTTATAGAAGATCTCATTATAGCCAATTCCCTCTTCTGAATGAAATCTTTTGCAATCAATCTTACCTTGAACCTAGAATCTTCCACTTCTGGTATACCTTTTTTTCGTTCTGTAGACCCATTTGCATTCGACTGTCCTCTTCCCCTTTGGCCTTTCAACTAAGACCCATGTCTATTTTTGTCAAAATAATCCATCTTTTCCATCATGACTAACCGTCATTATGAAACATCCTTGCAAGAAGTTGCTTCAACATATGAAGAGGGCTCGATATCCTTAATCTTTTCTTTTGCAGCTACGAACGCATATGCAATCAGATTTGCTTGCTCTATAAGACGTTCCAAATTTTGTATATGTCTTTTATCTCTTCTCTTCGCAATTATGTTTGGTTTGTTGACAACAAGTCATCAAAGGTAACATCTCTACTAAATACAAAATTGACTAAAGACAAACACCGAAGTTTATACCCTTTTAATCCATCTACATATCTTACGAATATGACCTTTTTAGCCCTTGGTTCAAGCTTTCCTTCATTAACATTATAATAAGTTGGACACCCAAATATTCAGAATTATGAATAGTTAAAGGGTTCGCCCGACCATACCTTATTTGGAGTCTCAAAGTCAATCCCTGATGTTGGAGATCAATTGACAATATGAAAAGTAGTGTGAATTGTTACATCCCAAAACACTTTGGACTTTTTGGCTTGTTAGAGCATACAAGGAGTCTTCTCAAGAACAATATTGATCATCTTCTCAGCAACTCCATTTTGTTGTGATGTGCCTGACCGCCTTATGTCTTATGATCCCATGAACCTTGCATAACTCATTGAACTCTTCACTACAAAACTCGAAGCTATACTTGATTTTTATCTCCATTTGATTTTCAACCAAAATCTTTTATTCTTTAAATGTTTCAAAAGCATCACCTTTTGCCTTCAAGAAATGCATCCAAACCTTTTGTGAAAATCATCAATGAATGTAAGAGGATACCTCTTACCTTCTTTCGATGGAAGATTAAAGGCCCCCTTAAATCTGAATGGATGTAGTCTAGCACCCCTCCCTTTTTTTGCCTGCCAGTGCTAAAGATGACCTTCTTCTGTTTCCCTAACACACAGTGCTCATAAAATTTAAGTGTGCTAATCTTTTCACTATTCAAAAGGTTGAGGTTGCTCAACATTTCCTATCCTCATGCACTTATATAACCTAGTTTCATGTGCCAAAATTTTGCCTTGTCATCATCAGATAACTACATGTAAATGTATTTACAGAGCTAACAATGGTGTTTCTCTGCTAGTGTGTAGAGGCCATCTTACGTTTTGGCCTTCGGCATGACTAAAAGGTCGTGTAGAGGCCATCCTACAGCTTGGCCTTCGGCATGACTAAAGACATTTTAGTCACTTTCATGGTGCTTCATTCGCTCATATACATGTAGCTTTGTTTATCCAAACTGCCTAGGGAGATCAAATTCTTCTTTAGATTAGGAACATGACAGACTTCTATAATAGTCCTCACGATTCCATCATGGTAGCGAATTTGAACTGAACCAATGTCAACTATTTTTTCAATTTGCATTATTGCCTATTATTACAGTTCCTCCACTTGTCCCATAGTTGTTGAACCAATCTCTTTAGAGTGTCATATACAAAGTACAACCAGAGTCTAACACCCATTTTTTTGTCATAGACTCCAGTATTGCATGATATTGTTAGTACATATTCATCATCAAAATCATGTATCTACTCAACAATGGATGCATTCACCTTTTCTTTGGACTTTGACATAGGGCAATTTCGTTCAAAGTATCCCTTCTTGTGATAGCCCCAACACTCCACATTGATTTTTTCTCATGAGACTTTGATATGTACTTTGATTTTCTCTTTCTCCGTTGTCTAGTACGACCTCTCATAAAGAGCCCACTAGCTTTGTCACCTTGTCTCCTTCAAAATGCCTCTGCACATCACAAGAGTTAAGTGTTTGCTCAAGAGTGATAGGCTCCTTGCTATACATAATTGAATTCTTAATATCACGATATTTTGAAGTCAATGATAATAGCTAAGCACATGCAAGTTTCTCCTCATTTTTTTTAATTGCAGCAATTTGTAAGTCCATCGGAAGTTTATTGAATGCACATAGATGGTCTTGAAACAAAGTATCCGACTCCATCTTAATTTTATGAAGACATCGTTTTTACAACATCCTTGTTGTCACCAATCGATCCTGGTATATCCCTTTCAGCCTTTTCGATAATTGTTTGGTCGTCTCCGTGGTTCTTGTACTCACTTCACAAAGCATGTTAGGTGCAAGGGACAGTTGGATTACACTCAACACATCTCCTCCAATCTTCTTCTTGTCGGAATCCAATGTATAATCGGGGTACTTTTTGTCAATAACATGTATTGAACCTTCCCTCCATAGTAACACTATCACGTGAATCTTCCATGTAACGCCCACTAAACCTATTAATTAAAAACTTCATGAAACTCAGTGTTACTTATTTTTTTCTCTTCTACTACAAATTATTTCAAAATACAAAAAATTAAAGTAATTCTTTTCTGATGTGGAAGTTCAGACTGTGCTGCCATAGAGCATACTTAGACATTACCTTGGCTCTGATACCAAGTGTTAGCAGAAACGTGAAAATAAAAAAATAAAAAAGAACAATAATATTTACCGTGGTTTAGATCAGAATGATCTTACGTCCACTAGAGAATAATTGAGTGTATATTAACAAAGAAAAGGTAGAGATCTCAAATACATCTAAGAAAGTTGTTCAACTAACTCTCTACTCTTCCAATGCATTTTGATATGAATTTAGGATGATTTCAACAATGAAAAATGACCATGATCTTTTATAGGTGGCCAAACTGGGCTCCAAGAACAAATAAAAGAAAGAAATACAAAATTTGTCTTCCACATATTTTCTTTCATTGGGCTTGACCATACAAGGACCAAACCAACTCTTTCAATCTCCAAAATAGGCTAATAGGAAGATATCATGAAATTAATAGTTTATAAAATATTATTTTCAAGTGCACCTAATCAAAATATAAATCATATGTAAATTTTATTATTTATGTCTGAAGGGTAAAAATTTGGATCAATCACATAAAGGAACATAATAAATAAATATTTAATTACTTTAGGGATGATTGTTAAAAATAAAGGTAAATATAAGTAAAATGTTAATATCGAGGATATTTTTAAGCCAAAAGATTAACGTCAGGGGTATTTGGGGACCGATAAGGGAATGAAGGATAATTTTGTACAAATTCACATAGTTAAGGAGCACTTTGGACCTTCTCCGTTTAAAATATATATACTTTTAAGAAAAAATTAATAGAGGAAAAGGTGTGAGGAGATTATCCTCTAAATGGACATGAGTGGCTTTCACATTTTAGTAGATGAAATGCTTATAGGTTGAATTTTGTGCGTTAGATAATCAATGAAGTCTAACTCTTCAACCTTTCTAACATAGTCATAATATAATTATACTACTTTATGTATTTTTTTTATATAGCCACAATATCTCGTTGTTAAAACTTATTAGGTAATCCATTTCATCCATGAAGATCATAAAGAACAAAACAAAATCTTTTAGTATATGATATTTAATCTTTTGCTTTCTTAGTTGCTTATGAAAATTCAAGTGAAATGCAACTATCTATAGTCTTAGATAAGTACATGCATAACGATATTTTAAGTTCTTTTTGTATGTGAGAAATGAGTATACTGACTATTGAAATTAGTATAAAAATAGGTGTTCAACGAATTTTATATCATGCTAACTATTTTAGTTTAGTAAATGAGTGTACAATTTTTTTATATTTATAGATTGTGATATTCAAATTAGGGGACACACTGAACGAAATCGTTTAATAAAGTTATTTCTTAAACGTCACGTGTATCAAAAGTGTGCAGTGAGCCAGTGATTGAGAAAATTGGTGCTCACCAATTTTTATGCATTTTTTTTTATTATTTTAATGAATGTAATGGATAAACAATATAATATATATGGCTATAATATTTAATTTAGGTGATGCCAATTTATATTTTTGAAAATAATGATCAGCAGATTTTTGAAAGATAAAAAAGTCAATTAGTCAAAGTTGGTTACTAACTTTTAAAACAAAAATAAAATCATCGAACCTTTTAATTTTCTTAGTGGCCATTCAAGTAAAATGACCTTTCAATTTTCAAGTGAACTGTTATTTATTTTTTAGGAACTCCAAAACTTCTACAAACCTTCTTCAAAGTTGAGAACAACCTAACAAACTGAACTTTCAAGTTATGAAAAATCAAATATGCAAAATAATTATCACTATAAGAAAAGTGCTCATTACCTGGGGATTTACCTGGGATAATATAGTAAAATGTAATTTGATTACCTGCAAATTTTCTCGTAAAACGAAATTCGATGGAAAACCTTCGTAGGTAACTCTTACCTGCAGATATACAAGCCCTAGGTAATTTACCTGGGGAATTAAAATCCATAGGTGTTTTACTTGCGGATTTATCTGCGATAACTATAAAAAATTCTTGCGAATTTTTTGTCAAAATTTCTTATAAAAATGAAATTTCTTGCGGATTTTTGTAGAAATATTTGGCAAGCGATTCCCCATGAAGATCCCCAAGTAAATCTGTAGGAGTTTGGAGATGAAATTTTGTGAAACAAAAGGAAATTTCTTGCAGATATATATGAAAATATTGCTCAAGATAATTTCTATGAAAGGAAACCCGCAATAACCAACAAAAAACACAATTCACGTTATATCACTTTCATTCAACAAAAAACAGATTTCATAATTCCTATGAAAAGAAACTCGCAAGATCAATATGATTCTTAAACCAGCAAAAACAAAATACAACTCAAATTTGAATCCTAAATAGTACTATCAACTATCTCAATCCTCATTATAGTCACTTTCATTAAAGTTGTCATGGGCAGAATCACTGTCATTCACACTATCACAGTCATCACCACTTTCATTCTCATAAGCTTGATTGTCTTCTTGAGATGATTGCTCATTTGTAGATGATGTGTTGCATACATGCTTCTTCAATAAGTCTATTTTTTCTTCCTCATCCTCTTATTTTTGTGACACTCTTTCTGCAATTGAGCATATAAGTCAACATTGGAAGCATTTACTCGAGCTTTAATCATCTCATCAATTTCTCTCGATAAAGATGATGTTGATTGTTTAGACGATTCCTTTACAGATCGACCCAGGGAGCCAAGACCTTTAACTCTTCCTTTTTTCTTTCCACCAACAAATTCCACCCAAATATCCATTTTTGTTAATTGAGAAGGTTGACTAGCTAAATTAGTTTCTCCTTCGATATGTGAAGCCTTTGAGGAGCTAATAATTCTTGTTTCTTTTTGTTGAAATTAACTTGTAATAACTTGTTTCAAGCTGCAATGGGTGCATTAGTATTCTTCATCCATTCCATCTCAGATTGATTCAAGTAAGGAGCGAGAATTTCCGAGCATTTAGAGTGGTAGCCGTTCAACCATTGAATCTCTTCGGGCACAGAAGGCTAACTGTTGGAATGTATGTGTCCGCCGATTTCGATAGGACCAGGTCCTCAGTACAGTTACAATAACAAACAGTAAAATAAATGTTGAAAGTAAAGATTGACAATCAACTTTACGTGGAAACCTCCTTGCTCAAAGGAGTAAAACCACAACATGTTCTCAACAGGACTTTTCAAACTGCTTCCACTAATCTTCTCCAAGCAAAAGTAAAAGCCAGTTTACACAATGAGATTAGCCTGCTAATCTCCACACTAAAAAATACCTCCTATCACTTAGCTGAGCCGGAACAGATACAACACTACCCACTATACTAATCCTAACCGATTAATATTAGAGTAAGAAACTAAGTTACCCTTACCCTAGTTCTTACAATGACTCACACAAGTTTGAAACGTTTCTTTCACAAGTGAAACAAATCCTACAATATAAGCACGATTACAAGCAAACAAAGTAACAGCTGGTACAGAAAGCAAATGAAGCACTTATCAGGTCCTGCTGTTTTTTAAGCTTGAAATGTCTCTCTTTGAATGAATAATGAATTTGTTGTTTGAGTGTTGAATATATCAACCATGAAAAGCCATTGTCCAATGTACAAACAACTACATCGCTTCTGATTGGTGAAGTACTCTGCAGCTTCACCAACTTTCTAACGCGGACAACTTTTATAGTTGTTCAGCACTTTGACCACTGGACGAGTATTCATACTCTGCAGAGGACCAGGTCCTTGCACTTGTGAGGAGATCATCAAAACATCTAGGAACATAAGCACTTATCAATTTCCCCCGTTTTGATAATGACAAACAACCTGCATAACTCCTCGCGTGAGTGAACAAGCATTCATTCAATAACTAGTGTTCCCCCTTAATCAGATCCCCTTTAATCTCCGAACGAATTGGAACACAAAACTTCCCCCTTTTGACATCATTGGAAAGGTGAAGCAATAAACATATCCAAGTTAAAACATAGGGCAATTAAGAATTCAGGGCCACAGGCCACACAGGACATGCGTATGAAAGCAAAAAGAGACGATAAATGCACACATGAACAGGGCAGAAACATAGATAGCATTAGATCACAAATACTAACCAATGTAGTTAGTTAAAACAACATAAAGCCACAAGAGTTTTGAATCATGGGTTAAGGAGAAAAGAAAAACTAGGGAAACAAGACACTTTTAGGACGGAGGGGGAAGGAGATTGAGGGTGCGCATAAACAGAGACAGACGCTTATTTGCATCTTCATGAGCCTTGATAAGTTACTTGTTGAGAGCCTTAACTTCCTCACTGAGTGAAGCATTTTTGTTCAGCAACCTATCATTTTCATCCCTCAACTTTTGCAACACCTGCTCATTTCCATCACTGGTACTAGGTCCCCTCGAAACCGCCTTCTGTAATTCAGACTTCAGTGTAGCGATTTCAATCTCCTTGTTATTCAGAATCTCAGTAAGAACAGTCACTTCCCTTTTAAGAGCAGCCTACTGCTCTAAAACATCTGCCACTTGAGATTTGCCTCTAACTTTTACTTTAACACACTCACATTCCAGCAGGGTAGCAGCAGTGAACATCCGTTTGGTAGTACCATGTACCCCTCTTCCCAAAGACACTTCAAAATGGTTGAATACAAAATTTAGCAAGTAACCATACAGAATCCCATGTTTTGCCCTTTTCCAAGTCATTACCCTGTGCATGTGCTCAAGCATCCGACCAGGGAGATTAATTTCCTCAAGTTCATCCAATTTCTCCATGAGAAACAGATCAGTAGAAGATCTTACTGTCTTTTTTTCTGAGCGTGGAACCAACACCTTGTTAATGAACTCAAAGAGCAATTGATACTCCCCCTTAATAAATTTCTTTGGCAACCCTGCATGCTTGACTTTCCCACGCTTGGTGGCCCTTGTTGAAAACTCACTAGAAGGTTGAAAACTTTCAATTGATCGTATTCCCTTCATCGGTACCCCTAGAATAATCCCCAAAGTTTCCTCACAAGAAGAATCTCAACACCTTTAACAGTAGTCCTTATCCCCCATCCTCTAGACGGTCCATCTTATAATAGAATTATCGTACCTTAAGATCATGAAGGTAAGGTGTTGGGGGTTCAAACAGATGACCCCATTCTTGTAGAGAAATAATATAAAAAAGATTCGACATACCAAATTCTGTTATAATATCAGGATAAAAAAACTCTTCCATTCAGCACTTTTTGTTTTTCCATTTCAGTGACCCGCTCTTCCCTTGTCATTTCAAGATCTGCAACTAAGCTTGGATCGAACGGACCAGGTCCCTTTGTTCGACTTGATTTGACAGTAGTTTTCTTCCTCACTTTCCCCTTTTCTTAGCCACATAAGTAATAACATCTTCAGACTCAGTATCACTAGACCTGATAGGGAGAGGTGTAGAGGTAGGCTTTTCAGGTTCAATACCTTCCCTCCTCCTTTTCCTGGACCTTTTCGTTTAAACTCGGCTTGCTGTTATGGCACTCCCCAAGACCTTTTGTGTTTCACTCCTTGTAACATACTTCCTTTAGTCCCCTTTAGAGTGGGACACAACCAACTTTCCCTTTAATTTTCTTTGTCGCTCCTTCTCAGACTTAGTAGGTTCAGCAATATGGTCAACTTCAGTAAGGGGAGTGGTGGATTCACCCGTTTCACCAACTCCACAAACTGGAGTCGAAGGAGTTTCATCTGGAGGGGGTATGGAGAAGTTGAAAGAACTAGGGTTTTCAACTTCTTGAGAGATAAGAGTCTGGAAAGAAGAAACAGAGTTAGACATTTTGGGAGAGGAAAGAAGATACTTGAAGAACAATTAAAGAATCAGAAGGAAATACTTGAAGAGATTTGAAGAATTTGATTATCTAGGAACTTCGTTTTAAATAGAGTCAAAAGGGTATTGGGTCCCTAACAGTAGCGACGTTTGGTTTTTAAAGTGAAAAGACACTTGAAACTGACGCGATGAATGGGCGAGAGACGTGTGACAGTGATGTCAACAGACAGGCAGTGTAGCATAAGTGATACTAACCTCATGAGGACCAGGTCCTCTTTTTAGTTTGCGACCCGGCCTGTATGGTTAAATCTTTCCTTCAGCTAAACACACTATGAGTGTATACCTGCATTAAGGTAACAGAAGTGAATTTTTAAGTGACAAAACATTAAACAAGTTTAGATACCTGCCCTCCTTAAGATAGTCAGCAAGAAGGAGCTTTGTGCAAATTGTCAGGGGATCAGGTGATTTTGTGTATCCCCAGCCTCATCTTGTTCTTAATGAAGGATTCTTTACTCAGTGCCTTTGTAAAGATGTCAGCCAGCTGATCTTCAGTTTTGCAGAACTTCATCACTACATTTTTCTTTTCCACATTGTCCATTAGGAAATGATGCCTCACGTCTATGTGTTTTGTCCTCTTATGTTGGACAGTATTTTTGGCCATACTCATAGCACTGGTGTTATCACAAATAAGAGGAATGGTGTCAGTGAGTACACCAAAGTCTTCTAGTCGTTGCTTAATCCACAATTGATGTGCACAACAAGATGCAGCAGCCACATACTCTGCCTCTGTAGTGGACAATGCCACAGAGTTCTGCTTCTTGGTTCCCCATGAAATCAGTGATGATCCCAGAAAGTGTACCATGTCTGATGTACTATTTTGATCTACAAGAAAGTCTGCATAGTCAGCATCTGCAAAACCAATTAGATCAAGTGAATCACTTGTTGGGTAGAAGAGGACCAGGTCCTACGTTCCCTTCAGATATAGCAGAATTCTTTTGGCTGCCTTCAGATGTGACTTATTTGGTGTTGCTTGAAACCTTGCACACATCCCTACACTGAAGACTATGTCTGGCCTGCTTGCAGTGAGGTACAGGAGTGACCCGTTAATTACCCTGTACATGGTCTGATTTACCTCCACATCATCTTCATCTAAGTCAAGTTTCACAATTGTACTCATAGGAGTGTTCCAAAACCTTTGCCTCAAGTAAATTGAATTTCATGAGCAATTCTTTGATATACTTCTCTTGACATAGTGAGGTGCCTTGACACGACTGTTTGATTTGCAAACCTAGAAAGAAAGTAAGATTCCCCATCATGCTCATTTCGAATTCACTACTCATCAACTCAACAAACTCTTTGCAAAGTGAGTCTTAGGTGGCTCCAAATATGATGTCATCTACATATACCTGCACAATCAGTGACTCCTTACCTCTAGATTTTAAGAACAAGGTATTATCAATCTTACCTCTTTTGAACCCATTGGCAAGAAGGAACTTTGACAGGCGTTCATACCAAGCTTTGGGAGATTGTTTTAAGTCGTACAAAGCTTTATCCAATTTCAGCACATGATTTGGCAGTTCTGCATCTTCAAAGCCTGGAGGATGTTTGACATACACTTCTTCTTTGAAGTTCCCATTCAAGAAAGCACTCTTGACATCCATTTGAAATAGCTTAAATTCCATATGAGTGACAAAGGTTATCAAGATTTTGATTGCTTCCATTCTGGCTACAGGAGCAAAGGTCTCATCGTAGTCAATCCCTTCCTCTTGGTTGTACCCTTGCACTACATGCCTTGACTTATTTCTAGTAATGGTTCCATGCCCGTCAAGCTTGTTTCTAAAGACCCATATCGTTCCAATCACAGTTCTGTTAGGAGGTCTGGGGACCAGGTGGCAAACATTGCTCCTCTCAAACTGATAAAGTTCCTCCTGCATAGATGTTACCCAATCTGCATCTTGTAAAGCATCATTGATGTTCTTTGTTCAATAGATGACATAAAGGTTGAATAGGAAACTAGATTTATTATCCTGGATCTAGTTTGAATTCCAGAATCAAGTGGAGATGTCAGATTATCCAATGGATGTGAGGATTGATGTATCCATCCTGACTTTCTGATTGACTCCACTTCAATTTTAGCATCAGATTCAGCATCATTATCTTCATGATTTTGGAGTGGATCCTCCTGAGTAGTATCGGAGGGACCATGTACTCCTGTGAAATCAGTAGCAGTGTCCTTTGTGACCTGTTTGTTTCTAGGGTTTAGGTTGTCCTTGTGTTTCCTTTCCTTGATCAAATCCTCAATCTCATTGTCATCATTGTAATCATCACTTTTCTCAGATTCATCAAAGGTCACATGAATGCTCTCTTCAACACAGAGAGTTCTTTTGTTAAACACTCTGTAAGCTTAGCTAGTGGAGGAGTATCCCACAAACACACCTTCATCACACCTTGCATCAAATTTGCCCAGGTCATCCTTTCCATTATTTAATACACAACATTTTCCCCCAAATGGTTTAAGGGGAGCAGTAAAGGGTTTTTTGTCATTCAGCAATTCGTAAGGTGTCTTCTTGATTATAGATCAGATAAGACATCGATTTGTAACGTAGCATGTTCTGTTGACCGCTTCTGCCCAAAAGTTCATTACCAGCCCTGAGCTAATTAGCATAGTCCTTGCAATATCAACGAAGGTCTTGTTCTTTCTTTCAACCACTCTGTTCTGCTGAAGAGTTCTAGGTGCAAAAAAGTTGTGATTGATTCCATTTGCAGCGCAAAATCCTTCAAGTTGAGAATTCTCAAACTTTGTTCCATGGTCAGACCTGATGCTAGCGATTTTGCAGTTGACCTTTAGTTGAATGGCTTTGGCAAAAGTGATCAGGATTTCGACAATCTCGTCCTTTTTTCGCATAAACATATTACAGGTGTACCTGGAGAAATCATCAACAATTACAAGAATATATTTTTTACCTCCCTTGCTTTGAATTCTGAAAGGTCCACACAGATTCATATGGAGAAGTTCCAAAGGTCTGGTGGTGCTCACACCCTTCTTTGCTTTGAAAGAAGATCTTGTTTGTTTGCCTTTAGCACAGACGTCACAGACTTTGTCATTGGAGAACTTCATCTTTGGTAGTCCACGGACCAGGTCCCCTGCAACAAGCTTGTTAAGTAAAGAGGTACTTACATGACCCAGTCGTCTATGCCAAAGATTTGTATCATCAGTTTCAGCACCCAGACATAACAAGCTATCTCCTTCAATAGAATCAAGATCAGCAACATACATATTCTTGACTCTTTTTACAGACATCACAATTTTCTTAGTTACCCAGTTTGTAACCACACATCCTTCAGACATGAACTTGACTTCATTTCCCTTGTCGTAAATTTAAGACACACTTTAGAGATTAAACTTCAGACCATCCACATAGTGTGCATTGTCTATGGAATGATCTGTAGTTCTTCCTATCTTGCCAATACCAAGAATAAAACCTTTCTTTTCGCCGCCAAATGACACACCACCACCTTGGTGTGCTTCCAAAGAGAGGAAGTTTAGAATATTTCCAGTCATATGCCTTAAGTATCCACTATCCATTACCAGCATTGAATGCTCCCTCTCTTCTGCACAAGAATCACTTATTAGACTTAGGAACCCACTTCAGACGGAGTTCCCAATAACTATCAAAAGGCTTAATAAGAAACCTTTTTGTCCATGGGGCAAAGTGTTTTTCGTGAAATGGTAACGGGGACTAGGTACCTTGTGTCCTCTTTTAACATTCTTTTCTGATCTAACAAATTTCACATGCTTTTCTTTTACTTTTCTCAGAGTCTCACATTTTTCTTTCAGATGACCGTTACGACCACAATGAGTACACAAGAGATTGTCAGAGACGGACACATATTTACTATAGGGATTATAAGGAGGTTTTATCGGTCTGCAGCCTAACCCCTTTCTTTCAATTGAAGATCTGACTAGTCAAGTTAGAGAGTATTTTGGAGGAGTCTTCCACTTAAGAGAGTGGCTTAACTCTTCTTTGACCTTGCTCAGATCCTTCCTTAATTGAGAATTTGTTTCAAGAGAGGCAACTAGCTTAGACTCTGAGATTTTAAGTTTTTCTTCCAACTCTTCCTAAACAATGCTAAGCTTTCACTTACCACCCTCCGAGGTACAAGGATCCTCCTCTGTTGTCATGTTGCCAGTCTCTAGGATACCTATCCTAACACATTTCAGAAACTTGAGAGACAAGAGCTGAATTTTCATCCTCACACAAACTTATTTTTTTATTTGTCATTAAGTTTTCAGTGGTTAGTTCATCAACAGAACCAATAAGCAATGCAACAAGTTTCCTCAATTTTTTAATGGGAAGGGTATCTAGATCATCTTTAAGATAAAAAAGAGTTACCAATTTAGATCATCTTCATCATCATACTTTGCCATTAATGAGAAGATGAAGTTGAAGACATTTTCATCATCTTTAATAGCCATCATTGAAACATCTTCATGACTTGATGTATCTTCTTCTGATTCACTTGACTCATTTCCCCATACAGCCAAGGCTTTTCTCACCAGTTGACCAGCATGAGCTTTCCTCCTAGCATGGTTTGGGACCAGGTCCCTCTTGCGAGGCCTGATGTCCTGAGTTTCTTGCTTCTAGCTAGGGCAGTCCCTCATAAAGTGGCTAGGTTTGCCACATTTATGGCAAATATCGTTTGCAGTAGCAGTTCTGCTGGTCGAAGCTTTCTTTTGGAAACCCCTGTGCTTCTTTATGATCTTTTGAAATCTTCTAGTTACATACGCCATCTCAACCTCCTCCTCAGTCACATCATTTGAGATGTCTTCAAGGCAACAAATTTCTCCTTTTTCCCTTCCTTCACGATCGTACCCTATTTTTTGTTCAACTTATAGGTCTGAAGATTTTCAATCAGTTCATCCATGGGAAGAGTCATTAGATCTTTGGCTTCTGTTATGGAATCCACTTTGCTTTCCTAAGACTTGGGAAGCACCTTGAGAATCTTTCGAACTTGTTTGCTTACAGGAATAGACTCACCCAAACATCTAAGTTTGTTGGTTATGGAGGTGAATCTTGAGTTCATCTCAAAGACAGTTTCACCTTCATTCATGCAGAAGTTCTTGTACTGAGTCGTAAGCATATCGACCTTAAGACTCTTTTACCGTTGTGTTCCTTCATGGGCTATTTGAAGACAGTCCCATATCTCCTTGGCAGTCTCACAAGCAGAGATTTTATTGTATTCGTCTATTCCAATTCCACACACCAAAATCTTCTTTGCTTTGTAGTTCTTTTCTATCTTCTTCATTTCTGCTTCATTGTACTCTTTTCTTGTTTTGACAGCTGTAGTGGTGAGCTCTCCATCCTTTGACTCATTTGTAGGAATATATGGTCCATCAAGAATAATGTCCCACAGCTCAGTATCCTCAGCGTTGATGAAGTCGTGCATTCGATTTTTCCACTATCCATAGTATTGACCATTAAAGCGGGGTGGTCTGGTAGATGACTGACCTTCTTCCATATTGGATGGAGCTGTCATTCCTTCAGCATCTTTTTTTTTCTTGGTGTTAACCAAACTGAAAAGTGAAGCTCTAATACCACTTGTCGGAATATATGCATTCATCGATTTCAATGGGACCAGGTCCTCAGCACATTTACAATAACAAATAGTAAAATAAATGCTGAAAGTAAAGATTGGCAATCAACTTTACGTGAAAACCTCCTTGCTCAAAGGAGTAAAATCACGACCTGTTCTCAATAGGACTTTTCAAACTACTTCCACTAATCTTCTCCAAGCAAAAGTAAAAGCCAGTTTACACAATGAGATTAGCCTGCTAATCTCCACACTAAGCAATACCTCCTATCACTTAGTTGAGCCACAGCAGATACAACACTGCCCACTATACTAATCCTAATCGATTAATATAGACTTCAGAGTAAGAAACTAGGTTACCCTTAACCTAGTTCTTACAATGATTCACACAAGTTTGAAACGTTTCTTTCACAAGTGAAACAAATCCTACAATATAAGCACGATTACAAGCAAACAAAGTAACAGGTGGTACAGAAAGCAAATGAAGCACTTATTAGGTCCCTACTGTTTTTGAAGCTTGAAATGTCTCTCTTTGAATGAATAATGAATTTGTTATTTGAGTGTTGAATATATCAACCATGAAAAGCCATTGTCCAATGTACAAACAACTACGTCACTTCTGATTGGTGAAGTACCCTGCAACTTCACCAACTTTCTGACGCGGACAGCTTTTACAGTTGTTCAGCACTTTGACCACTGAACGAGTATTCATACTCTGCAGAGGACCAGGTCCCTGCATTTGTGAGGAGATCATCAAAACATATAGGAACATAAGCACTTATTACTAACATCAATCAACTTCCTCTGATATGGTGCCTACACCCAATAACAATAAAACATAAAAGAGTAAATTATTACATCATGTAGCATCTTCATCATGAAAGACAGTCAACATGCGGAGAACAAAACACCAATTTCCTTCCTTCTTCGTGGACCATCAAAGTGCAAAATAGCAAGGTATATACACATGAAAAAATATCTACGCGTGTGTTCCACTATGTGTGAGAAAATAGACATATACACCAATATAATGCTGAAAAACTTACCCAAGTTATATGCTCAAATGTCAAGTAACCTTTGTTGCCAAAGTTAAACTTAGTATTGCCCTCTTTGAAAATAAGCACATTCTCCAATCTTATACCAAACTTCCCATCCTCGTAGTAACCAGATTCTAGAAAACATTATCCCACAGTTAAGATCTTCAAGTGTTGAAGCTATAAAATCTTGACTAAGACTAAAATTAGGAGAAGAGAATTAAGTTATATATGAAGTTGGTAAAATAAAATATTTGCATGGATATAAAAAAATGTTTCAAGGATAAATTCACAAATGGTTTGCGCTAATTTCAACTCCCAACAAATAATAAGAAGCAATTTGTTAGATAACTAATACATGCAACTTTGCACATACAAAGGCCTATCCATCCTTGCTCAAACAGTAAGATATGCTTACCGATGACATCCACCTTCTCCATTGTAGTAATCTTTCTAGTAAGAAAAGCAACTTGGGGATTGATTACGACAACAATAGGGGCATCTATCAGCTACATCATTTTATTCTGTAAAACTTCGAGAGCAGCTTACTAAATATTGGAGCAAAGCTCCATTTATTTATGAGATGGATTAGAAAATATATAAAGCAAATAGAAAATCAGAAAAAGTTATAAAGCAAAACTTTAATTTCAGTTCGGTCAAAGACTACATAAAATCAGACTGACCATCTATGACTGTCATTGAAACTTGTAGTGGCACATTCTGAGCTGATGGTCTGAAATTAATTTGATGAGGTCCTGATAAGAAGTAGAAGGAAGTGAGTGCAACTTGTTACTTCACACTAGTACCTCCCTAGAAAATTTCAACAAGTTATTGTAACATATTGTCAACCTGCGAATGGGGAGTTTTATGTTGGACCTTCGGCTCACAAGAGTCTGAGTCTGAAGAGACATACACATTAATTATATTCATGCATTTTATAAACCCCATTTCTCACAAAAAAGACATATTTACAGCAAAATTTAGCAGCAATTTTTTTTTTTTAAAAAAAAACAGAGTTTTAATGGCAAAACAGAGTGTTTTGATTGATGTAGCTTAATTCTTAACAGCTTTTCAGAGAATTTTGGAAAAAAAACTTTCAAAAACTATTTCGAAGATCGAGATAAACTCGATCTCATTGATTATATGAGTAAATTAAGATTCCAGGAAACATAAATGACGTAGAAATTCAAGTGAAAAGAAATGGTTCTATGTATAGTTACTAAGGCATCAAAAGTTTCATATACGAAACAGCAGATAATAAAAACAGCAATAACAAAGTTGTTATACCATTTGTTACCTGTAAGCTTTTACAAGCTTGTATTTCTATCTTGATATCGAGTTTTGAGATTCATCGAACATTACCTCCTGCAAAACTTGGTGCTAATGTGGTTAGGGTTTTTAATTTGAAAGAAGCTGGAATAGATGAACAAATTTAGGTAATTCATGCTTATTCTGCTATTGCTTTTGTTGCTAGTTATCGTCATCAATTCGAAAGCTATAAGAAAAGACCCAAAAGGAAACACACTTACCAGAGAAGGCTGCTCTTGTACGGTTTGCATTTGGAATGGATTGAGGTAACAAACATGGTTAACAGTTTTCAAATGCGAAGTCAATTCTACTCGAACGAGCTTGAAAGAAATTGAAACAATGCAGTCCAAATTCAGTGCAGAAGAATGGGGACTGAATTTATTAGAAATGCAGCAAGAATAGCAAAAATGTTTGTTGCTACTATGTCGGAATTGGATAAGGAGGACTCTAATGGAAATTGAAGTCAGTGTACGGATTGAAATTTGAAGGGGTTATATTTAACTAGATTTGATTTAACAAATACACAACTTTACTAACCTAAATACTTGAAGATTTTACACACGCTAAGGAATGTAATTGCACAAATAATATATGGATGAATATTGAGCAGCTTCCTAACTTTATAGTCGAAAATGGGTGGAAGTAATAAACAATGAAGTAAAATAACTGAGTACTGAAAAAAGGACAAAAAATTAATAACTAACTAGCTAAGAGAAAATCTTATGGTAGCAACTAACAAGCTTAGTATTTCTGACTTCACTTAATTATTTCATTTGGACCTTATCATCCTCTTGATCTTACTGATAATGTGAGCTAAGTTGGAGTTCATAATTATTCAGGGTACATTCCTATGTCAAGTGAAGCTAACCTTCTTAACTAATAACCAATTTTCTATGGTTATAAAGATAAGGAGGATGCAATGAGTTTAGCTCTGTATTCCATGCCTCTGGTTTGAAGTAGAAGTGTATTCTACACTCTATTCATACCATATTCATCTATTTGATTAGTATGGATCTCAATCATACGAAAAAGATGATTTAGAGAACAGAAAATAGTCATCCCATTGGTCTAACCAAGTAGCAAACCAGCACCAACAAGACTCAAACTCAAAGCAAAAGCTACAACAGACTTGTTTTATCTTGAATTTTCCCTTTCCTGTCTTCCACTTAATAGACTTATAATAACTAACTATATAACATTTCCAAGAAAACTATCATAACACTAAAAATCTACTTAGAAAACTGTAAAACGACTTTTGGAAAATGACTAAATATGTCACAATTAGATAAAAAGAAGAAAAATAGTTATAACCAAATTTCAGTTTCTTTCAAACTGGCCATTTTTCCATTAAAAGAGTACAAGATCTAAAGCACAACAACTCACATCCACACATTAAAACAGAAACTCACATCAACTAAGAAAAAATTAAAGATGAGAACGAATCGAAGAGTCTAGAACAAACACCATTTGCAGGATATTAAACTTCAACAAGCTATAGAGAAGAAACATAATAAGTACACACACTCATCTTCTCCAATATTTGTGGCAAGTTTACCCACCAACCACCATTTATATGTATGGGCATGGGTTGTAGCAATCTGTTTGACGATTATCCGAGGTAGCACAGTAGATCAAAACACCGCCATCATAAATAAATAAAAACTAACAACATGACAAGCACCTAAGAAGAAATATAGCTAATGAAAAACAATAAATGAGCTAAATTTAAAACCGCAACAATTATTGACCTCACAGAGCTTGAAATTTGCAAAAATAAATCACTCAATGATCATTCAAAGTGACTCAGTAAACGAAAATTTAACCTCACAGAGCTTAAAATTTGCATATTAGCCTTAATTTTTGAGTAGATTGGCAAGCAAATCTTCTTGATCTATAGTCCTTTACTTCGAAAAAGTCCTCTCGAAGAGAGGCATCAGGTCCGAGAGCTTTGATCTTGGAGTTTTGGATGAGTCGTGGATGAGCATAATCTACACGGGATTTTTCAATTGTTTTCATCTCTGCTTTTGCTTGTGACTTTGTGAGAGAAGCTTAATGGGTTTGGGTAAGAGCTTTAGTGGGTTTGGCTTAGAGAGAAGGAATATGTAAAAGAATTGGTCTGAGCAGGAAGAAAAATTACTTTCCTAAAGCTTTTTATGTGTTTTTATAAATTATTATCCAAAAAAATATAAATAAGTGTAAAAGAATTCAACCATCTAAAAGATAATAAAATGCCTAAATAAATTCCAATTATTTTCCAAGGTAATAAAGTACATTGGTAAATCACTAAAAATAATTTTCAAACAATCTGAAATTTTCCTATAGATTAAAAAGGAATTTTTAAATTTTTTTTGGTCCATATACCTAGGGATTTACCTAGACATATTTTTCCTGCGGATATATTTTTCTAGATAATTTCGTAGGAACTAATTTAGTGCAAAATGACACTAACTTTAGCTGCGAAATTTGTTGGGAATATACGTTCCACATGTAATATATTCTAATATCGAGGAATTTAAGATTTTTCCAAGAAATTTCGCAAGTGTTACCTGCGATAATATTCTCCAGAAATATCCCCATGTAATTCGCACTTTTCTTATAGTGTATTTCAAATTCATATTTTCATTAAATATTTGTACACATTAATATGAAGTACATGTGCAATGCTTACTCCCAAAAACAAATATAATAATAAGTTTAGACAGGAAAAAATATAATTTATTTTCAAATATTTCATAAAATTAAAAAATAAATTCCATGCTTTAATTATTATTTTTAAAGTCAAAATTAGTATCAAAACTGATATCATTTATTATTTATAAATAAAATTAAGTATAAGACATTGAATTATAAACAATTAAAGATAAATGAAAATACTTTAATTACATTGTTTCATCGAGATTAAGAGTGAACTGAAGCTCTTTTGACCCTGATTCTACCCTCGAACTTGAACTATTTCAGCCTTGATCATGCACCAAAATTCAAGGACAGCGAAAACAATAAACGTCGGCATATTTTCAAGCATAATAGAGGTGTTTTTGGGCAGCTTTGGTTGTATCTTTTGTGACAGGAAAAAATCATCTAAAAATTGACCCCTTTGTCAATATCAAGGGTTAATAGTTATATAAAATAAACTAGGTTTCAATAGATTTCTTTTTGGCAGGATTTTTTTAATTTGAGAATTCCAAATCGAGTTAAAAAGAAATGTTTGGTGTTTGAACGTTGTGATTTTGACAGATTTGATCCTCCACTTGGTTTGACATGGATATAACATGAAAATGGAAGAAAGAAAGTTATGTCCATGACTGATGAGCCTCGTAATTTTTCTGAAAAGGGAAGAGAAGGAGAAAATGTGGCTAATTGTTCTCTTTTTGAGAAAGAGTAAAAGAATTATTTCCAAACATGGAAGAAGGAGAAAAACGTTAGGAGATTTAAGAGGCATTTAGGTCATTTTGGGTAGACTAAATGAGGGTAGAACTGGTAGTTCAAGTAATTTGGAGTCTTATGATTTTAATTTTGAATTGACCAATAAATAGGAGAGAGACACATGGCAGGGCATGTGTTGGTCATGGAAAACATAGGTAGACGTGTGGCAAGCGTGTATTTGACGTATGTTTTGGAACATTAGCGCCTTAGGCACCAACATGGTTGCTTGCGTGGCTCTTATGTGGTGGAAGGGTGTAAGAGTGTGTTGTCGAAATGGGCTTCTTCTTGGGCCATTTAATTGAGTGAATTTTAGTTAGGCTAAATAATTTTTTCTCTTCTTAAATTAGGGTTTCTAATTTAATAACTAATGCAATATATTACAGGATAATAATTTACAAAATGAAAATATAAATATTACTTTTATATTAATATAAGGGATAAGGGTTTGAAAAATACCCCAACTTTGATCGAATTTGCTGTTGCGATACTAAACTTTCATGAGGATTACATCCCTAGACTATTTAATACCGTATTTTAAACATACATATTTGCCCATGCGGACATAAAAAATAATGCAAAATTATAAATAGTAATGTGTCCACGTGGGCACATATATACCTTTAAAATACACTATTAAATAGTTCAGGGGGTAAAAAATACGGTATTAAATAGTCTAGGGAGGTAATATGTCCTTATGAAAGTTTAGTATCGCAACAGCAAATCCGACCAAAGTTGAAGTATTTTCCAGACCCTTATCCCTTAATATAATAAAATATTAATATGTACTTATAATTAATTACATAAGTACGACTTTTAAATTAAGTGTGATAAATTCATTATTTAAGAAAAAAGATATAAAAACTAAAACATAAAATTTGAAAAGATCATTTTATTATGCTATTAATTTAGAAGTTCAAAAATAATCAATTAAAAAAAGGATCAAAATTGAGTGTCAGCATCACTTACTTACAACAATTTTTAATATCTTGAAATACTTATATATTTTAATTATATTTTGGAAAAACTACACAATATAGCAAACATCAATTTATATTTAATGTATATAGCTATAATTTATTGTTTTTAAGCTATATGGATATACTTATATATTAATTAGCAAACTTAATTAAACATGAATTGTCAGATTTTATTAAAAAAGTTATATATATTTAAATAATTATTAAATTGGAAAGATATCACTACTACACACCTAATAAATGTCATATGCACGTTTTATGGTGCTATGTTCCCCATGCTTACCTTATTCAATATTTTTTCCTTTCAGTATACATGTATCTATGTCTCTTTTTATTAATTTTCCTCCAATTTCCTTCTAATTCAAGAACCTTTGCATGATTGTAGGAACGATTTTTCTGATTCATCTTTATTGGGTATTTTCTAATTGCATTTTTTTTCTCGTTTATATGAAGTTTATATTTGTATACATCTATATGTTTACTCAGTTTTCATAGGGTTTTGTTTGAAGAAGTTATTTTCACCAGCATTCAAATATATAATTTAATTACGTTAAAATTCACTTTGATACAAATGAGGTAATACATGAATACATTTCATTCTCTTGATTACACACGTATAGTTGTATTTGAATGTTGAACGGAGTGGAATACATACACATTTGAATACTTGTTATTTTATTTTGTTTTATGAATTGTCCAATTGAAAATACAAGTGCATTTGAATACATAAATATATTACATAGATTTGGAAATACAAGTGCATTTGGATACATAGATACATTACATAGATTTGAATGTATACACATACATCGCATCTATTTTTTATAGAGTGAAATACATATGTATTTGGATAATTATATGGTAGTATAGTTCATTGTCATTTTTTCTAGATTGTCCAATTGTATTGATATATTAACACAATTGTAATGAGCAATCTTAGGGACACAGTTATGCTTATGACGGAGTTCGCGTATTTAAAATCGAAACAAGCAAGATTCATTCACAATTACAATAAATCAATTTAATTAAAGAAATTTATGTGAAATACCTTTACGCTTGAACAAGTACAGTAGCGACGATGAAAATTTTGTACGATGTATCCAATTTTTTAAAAACTAATTAGAATCTAAGAGTGTATGCATTGACTAGGTAATCAATTACATGAATACATTTTCTTCTCTTGATTACACGCATATAATTGTATTTGAATGTTGAACACAGTGGAATATATAAACATTTAAATACTTGTTATTTTTTATGGATTGTCCAATTGAAAATACAAATGCATTTGGATACATAAATATATTACATAGATTTGAATGTATACGTATACAACGCACCTATTTTTTATAGAGTGAAATACATATACATTTGGATAATCATATTGTAGTATAGTTCATTGTCATTTTTTTTTAGATTGTCCAATTGTATTGATATATCAACACAATTGTATTGAGCAATCTTAAGGATACAATTATGTTTGTTGTGGATTCGCATATTTGAAATCAAAACAAACAAGATTCATTCACAATTACAATAAATCAATTTACTAAAGAAATTTATGTGAAATACCTTTACTCTTGAACAAGAACAATAATGACAATGAAAATTTGTATACGATGTATCCAATTTTTTAAAAAACTAATTGGAATCCAAGAGTATACACATTGACTATGGAATTATTAGTTGTTAATGTAATAATGAAAACTTTAGAATTTCAGGACATAATTAAAGATATTCAGTATCATATATTACCTTATTTAATGCACTATAATTCTAATTGTATCATTGTATAACTAAAACAAATAATAAAATACACAAATACAGCTAGATATTCATATCAAATATAGTATTTTTTAGTAAATAACATACTTATAGCTATTGAACTTCAATAACACTATAAATGTAGTCATTTATGTAAGTTACTCATATATTTTTGAAATCAAAATTGGTATCAGAGCTTAAAAAGGCTAAAGCTTTGATACCACTTTTCTTTTCAAATAAAATTAAGTATAGTATATTGAATTTTTAAATATAATAAACTTAGATATAGACAAGGTAATGTGACACTTCTCTTTGACTATCATTCATATTTATATTTTTTCTCTTTTTTGAATTTTTACTTTTATTTTTTCATTAATCAATTTATTTAATGATTTAAAAAATTAAATCATATTCATTACATTTACTTATATTTTATGAGTTACAAATAACTTCTCTCAATTTGTACTCTCAACGAAGTTTGGGCATCGAACGGGGTTGTACCGGTACCGTTTCAGTACCATTTTGATCTGTTTCGGTCCAATAATCCATGGAATTGAATGAGACACCGTGAATCGATACTCGAAATGCAACGAAATCACAATTTGATATCGGTGTACCGGTATCAGTTAATCTTGGTATATTTTGGTTCAATTTTGATTAATTATGTAACGACCCTAAAAACAAACTAGAGTAACTAGAGCCTTGCGTGTGTTCGTTTGTGATCATCTTGAGTGTTGATGATATTTCGTGTGGTCAAGATGCATAGTTAATGTATTTTTTAAAAAGGTATTAAAACATTTAAAGTGGTATTTTAGAATTCATTATTCATATTACTCAAAAACAAAACCAGTCTCTCCTAAAAGTTCTCTCTAGAACTCCATTAAAGGTCAAGGTCCAAAATCAAGCTAGGGTTGAAGGTTTCAAGTGTTTTCTTCGCAAAATTCATGGGATTCATGAATGTTAAGGTATGGGGATCATTTATCCTTGATTATTCTTCATTTCAAGAAGCTCAATCCAAATGATTTCAAAGTTCTTCCAAAAAACACAAAAACCCAAATTTCGATTCTAAGCATGGGTTCTTGCATTAAATAATTTTTAATGATGATTTATGTTATTATTGATGGTGGTTGATGGTTTTAAGAAAGAAAATTTCATGAACCCATGTCTTTCCAAGTTTCCTAAATTTCGCCATAAAGTGGGTATATTGATTTTGATTCAATGATAATAAAATTATGTTTAGATTGTTGTGGGCTGTTGATTTATTCCATTAACTATACCTAATTGTGTGGAATTGTTAGTGAATCGAGTAATTGGGTTCATAGCCTTGAATGAACATTTTATGAATTAATCTTCATGATGATTATTGAACTATGTTTAGATTGAATTGTATTATTGGTTTCTGTCGTTATCTACACCTATCATATGGTGAATTGTGGTAGAATTTAGTAATGGTGATTGTGGCTTTGGAGAATAGTAAGTTAACCTAACTTCATTGTTAATGTAAAGTTGATTTAGGATTGTGATAGATTGATGTGTGATCCATTTATGGTGGAGGTGATTACTTATTGAATGTATTATGGTCATGGCCTTGAAGGCATTATATGAATAATTGAGTATTACCATGATATTGTGTTGTGAATGTGATATGAAGGAGTTGAATGAGAATCTAATAAAGTAAAGGTAATCATGTTGAAAATGCAAGGGTGTTGTGATTAAAAGCATGTTCTCTTTTAATACTTATAAATGAAGATGATGGAATGTGAAGTGTCTTATATTGTTGAATGTCATCTCTTGACTTGGTAGACTTAAATGCTCTTCTTGATAAATGAAAAATTTTGTTGAATATGAATCGATAGGCTATGACATTTCTTTCATATGTAAGTGAGGAAATCTGTTTCTGAGCTGGGTAGTGTCTGGTAAACTATGCATATCTCGTTCTCTAGAACTTCATTTACAATGAATAAATATGATTTGGAAATCTAATTCGTATACTACAACTCTTATGTTTATGTAAAACTCTAATTTGGTTGTTATGGATTTGAAATATAGGACGCAACATAGGACAAGTTCTGTCCAGATTTTGAAATTAGAGATCCTGTATGGACAACTGTTAGTGTTTTTAATATATCTTTTTGTACAAAATGTATTTTTCGGTGATTCTTATTTTTTTGCAACCTTAAGAGATGTAGTTACATCTTTCATGAAAGTTATAAAGTCTAGTTTTGTCATTTTCCTTTTCAAATCGAGCTTGCAACTTGAGGTACCAGGCTGGGCAGATTCACTGTTTTGGGAGCATAGTTGTATTTGTACATGCTAGACTTACTTGCGATGATGATCCTGTTTTACGTCAACATTACTGAGCTAATAGAAGTTAGAGAAGTTATGTAATTGTATTTTTAAGGTTGTATATACTCGTGAACAAGTTGAGGACCTTGAAACGTTGGTTGGTTTATAGTCTGAACTCACAAAGTTGTGTTGGACTGTTTCTTTGCTAAAGTACTGAGGTTTGTGTATAAACTTGTACTTGTAGTCTTTTTACCTACTGGTATATCCGAAAGTTATCTTGGTACCTTGGTTACCTCTTGTCACTTTGCATTGTCGTGTTGGCATCCTTTAAGACGTTAAAGATACTCATGTAACTCGCCCACTTGTACGGACTGTTTAATCACCTGGCACTCTTGTTGGGACGTTGTCCTTCTTGTGGCTGTGACTTTGCCACTATTGGCATGCCTCTTGATTCGGATCATTTGTCATCTTGACTCTAGATTTTTAGTTCGTCTTAAAAATGGAAGTTGTCCATTTTAAGTACGAACTAGAAAGCCATTTTTAATATGGTTCTTGGTTCTCTTGATTATTGGGCTTTGACCTTTCTTGATACAGGGCTTCGGTCCTTCTTGATTCTTGGTTATACTGGGTGTGACAGTATGATGTATATATTGCGCGAGCCTTGTTATTGGATCTCTTGGGAAATGGTGCTATGAGCATTCTTGACACTTGGATCTTTAAGTGTATAACTTGTTACCCTTAAAGTGAACTCCAGTTACTTGATAGGTTCTACAACGTGTAGGTAGTAGTATGGGATGTTATTTACTCATGGTACGAGTAGGCTTTAAAGGTGCCAAAGTGAGTTCCCCAAGTCTATATGACTAAAGTGTGAAGTCCCCTAAATGCATGAATGTCTCCTAAATGATTTTAAAGAAGAATGTTGCCTTATTATCTAAATGATTTATTGAAAATAGTTTACGTTAATGAAGTGAGTTACTTAGTATGTTACCTTGAAGCATGATGGTTCTTGTCTATAGTTGCCTTGAGGAACACTTAGGTGTGTATGAAGAGGTTGTATGGGCGGTCACTCCATGTCTCACTCAAGTGTGTCTTAGGGTAACTTTAGATAAGGGTCCTTGGATGATTAAATGAGTTACTTGGAGAAAATGTTGAGGATGTCTATAATGTGGTTAATGTCTTATATGTTGGTTATGTTTGATAATATGTCTAATATGTCAAAGTTCATGAAGTTTTACTAAAATGGCATAAGGCATGACTTTCAACCAAATGTCATTTTTAGCATGTTTTTGCATGGTTTTCATACTTAGTACTTAATTGTGCTAACCCCTTTCTTTCTCTTTTGACTAAAGTGTAGGGATTTGGAGATGTTGATATTCCATGGTTGATGGATAGGTTTCTAAGGTATTTTGAAGATGAAGACTTGGTAAGTCCTGATAGATTTGAGGACAATAACCAACATGTTCCTTTATGTCTTGTAGTTTTGTTATAGTTTTGAGTAGGCTTAGCCCCAATGTTGTATTCAAGTATTAGATGATTTTGAGACATCATGTATAAAGTCTAGAAAGTCTTTCGCTTGTAATTTAATGAAAGTTTCTTCGTGCGTGAAGAAAGTTTTAAGTCCTTGTGGGTTTTAGTGCGTTTGGGATGAATGAATGCTAAGAGGCTTGTATTAGACCTTTGAGAGGTCGAGTACGCCGGTTACGACTAAGGGGTGCTCTCGAGTCGTGACAAATTATTTTTTATTAATTAATTTATGTTGACACCCAATTTCGGCCTAACATTTTCAAAATTCGTAACTTTTAAGTTTTATTTATTTAATAGTTCAAAAAAAAAAATTTATAATTTTTAATAAGTTTATCGATAACTATCTTTATTTATCAAAATTTAGAATTTTTATCAGTTAATTTTAAAATTACATTTTTACATGTCATTAGTTACGTTCATTATTTTTTTATTTTTTTTATATTCATTTTATTACATTTGTTAATATTCATTTTGATATTTTGCACAGTCTAGAAATTCATTCAAATACGGATAAAATTTGCATACATAGATTGATCGATAATTTTGGCCCGCAATCCCAAGCCCACAATTTGAGCTCATTGCATAATTATATTTCTTATTTATGTTTTGATTAGGTCAAAGAGTAGGTGGGGGGTGGGGGGGAAAGTGAAAAAGTAGGAAAAATTGGAAAGAAAAAGGGGAATAAAGGGGGAAAAGTGGGAAAAGTGAGGGAAAAAGTAGAAAGAAAAAGGGGTGAAAAGTGGTGGAATTGTTTTAAAGAAAATAATTTTCAGATTTTAAAGAGGGGGGAGGGGGGGAGGGGGTTTCTTTTGAAATTGCTCGGAGTGTTCATAATTTTTCAGTGACAAGCTCAACGAAGTTTCCCCGGAATCCGGCGCGTCCGCCACCCCTTGGCGGAAAAATCTCCAAAATTTACCCTTTTTTCCTTTCACCCTCCTTCACACAAATTCGCAAACCATTCATCCTTATCCATAGCGAAACTCCGCAGATCCAAGAAAAACCAAACATAAATCTTCACTTTTTTCTTTAGATTTACGAAGTTCCGGTCATCCCTATTCTAAACCCTTTTCATAAATGTACAGAGCTCTTCAAGAGCTATTCTTTGATATAAATTTTATATCCAAAATCCATCAAAAACATTTTTCGGCGAAATTTTCCGGCAAGCAACCACGAGCTGACTGTGAGATCGAACAACAACCAGAAACCCCAAAAAACCACTAGAAAATCCAACAACAACCAATCCCTTCCCCTCCTCCTTTTATGATTTTTTTTGTTTTGCAGGTGTTCCAATCAGTACACAATGAACGACGACCAATCAAACCAACCACTGCACGCCTACTGCTTCCACATTCACTGATTAAGTCCAGATCTGGTCGAATTCGCGAATATCTGGTGAACACGCTCCTTCTCTTTATTTATTTTTGTTTTGTATTTTCTTTTTATTACTATGTGTCTATCATATAGCATTCTTTGGGACTGTTAGTATTTTCTTATGAGCACCACTCGAAATCATCTTTGATAAATCATTGTTTGTCTTGTCTTCTTTGTTTTAGGCTATTTTTTTTTTTACTACTGTTTTGATTATTTTCTATTATTTTTGTTTGTTTGTGAATCACATTTATTAGCTACTAGTTTGTCTTCTTTTATTTATTGTAAAGTGATATACATATAATAATTAAATTATTAATTAATGGATGTTTGGTGTTGTATCTTCAATTAGGTATTATTGAGATTTAATTTTGGTCACTGTTGTTGCTTCTAAATTTCTTTTTATTTTATTATTTGTTACAAAATATAGATAAATGTTGTGGGTTAGATATTTTTTCCACAAATCTTAATATGGTACTTGATTTTGTTGTCATATTAGCTTTATTATTTACGGTCATTTGTTTCTAAGTTATATTGTTCTGGTGTATGTAGTCATGGGCTATGAGTTTGATTCTTTTTTTATGTCGATATTTTCACATTTTTAATAGTGTAATTGTCAAATATTAGCTATTTTGAAAGCATAAAATTGGCCAATGAAGAAATTATCGTCGATTTCCAAGGCCTTCCATATTAATAAGATGGGTTTTATTTTTAATTTATTATTTGAGTTATTCATTTTTATTCATATTTATTTAGTACTAACACTTTTACTAAGTGTCTTTACAGGTACACGAACCTACTTTCCATTGAAGCTATTCAAACGAAGTTCGAATTATAATTTTTATTTATTATTGTTTCTTATTATTTTTTTATTCTAATTATGTGTGTATATTACTTGTATATTTGTTTTTATCTCCTTTTCAATTTGAAAAAAAATAATAAAATGAATTCAGTTGGGACCCACAATTGTGAATTTCGAAAGATACTTAACATCTTCCTTTCGAAATAACTTGAACCCTTACCTAGAATCTAATGGTTTCGTAGACATTTAATTGGTTTCCTACTTTTTCCTAAAAATTAGGTGGCGATTCTTTCAAAATTCGTTTATTCTTGAAATTCTTTTAAAATTGACTTAATTGATTATTTTTGAGTCAACAAACACAAGGTGTGGATTTCGAAGGATACTTAACATCTTTCTTTCAGAATAACTTGAACCCCTTACCTAAAATCTAATGGTTTCGTAGACATTTAATTGGTTTCCTTTTTAGGTGGTGATTCTTTCAAAATTCGTTTATTTTTGAAATTCTTTTAAAATTGATTTAATTGATTATTTTTTAGTCAACAGACACAAGATGAGCTTCTAATGGGCCCAACACGTCTTGGGTGTTGAGTCGACTTAGTTCAAAATGGCTAAATACAACTCATATACAGTAATATATAATGAGTGTATACACAATATTTCTACTCAGGCTCTTATTATAAAATAGGACAGGTTTGAGCCAAACCCCGAATTAATCCATAGAACCTGTTAGGCTCAAAATCAGCCCAGGTGGACAGACTTCTGATTTTGGGCCTAATAGGCCCATTTTTGGGTATTTTTGACAATCTGGAAATTTTACTATTATTAAATATTTGACATATTTTTTTCTAATAATTCTAACCCTTTTATTTGATTTGGTTTAACTTAATTGAATCCCACAAAAGTGAAATCATATTTTTTATGATAGTTTATTTTAATAAAATTCATTTTATCAACTCTTATACTTTTATTGAATAACTTTAGTCAAAACTTTTTATTTATTCTTCATTTAATTTAAAATAGTTTTCATACTTTTAATTAATCAAACTGGTGTAAATTTTTATTAAAATGATTCAAATAAATCCAATTTTGTTAAAATTTTAATCACTTGTAATTAATTTCAAATATTCTAATTAGTGTCCTCCCTTTCTTAAAAATTAAAAATTGTTCTTTTAACTATTTTCTCAAAGTTAATCAAATATTGTAAATTATTATTTTTTATGTTAAATTATTTTTTTCTAAAAAAAAATAATCAAAATATATATTAACCAAGTCGTAGGATAACCGCGTATTAGCGGGCGCTTCAAATGCCTTAAAAACCTTCTTGAAGTGTAAATAAGAACCTCTTACCCATTTTCTCTATATTTTTAAAGACTTAATCTGTTAGAGTCTTTTTAAATTAAGTTTTGTTAATTTTTAAAAAAATTAAGTGGAGACTATTTCTAAGTATTTTTCCCAAATTGTATTATACTTAAAACATTTTAAAAGGTGATTTTTCTAAAGGTTAGTAAAATTACGGCATAACAGAAATGATGACTCTATTGGGGATTTAATAGGTTCTAACCATAACAGACTTAGGTTAATTATTAAGGTTTTTTGCATATGCTTACTTGCTTACTTTATTTTACATGCCCAATGTTTTATTTTTCATGCTTATGTGATATAAACTGCTTATTTGTTATTGCTTATCTAAAATGTTTATTTGTTACTGTTTTATATAAATTGTATATTTGTTACTGCTTTATAAACTGTCATTTCGTTCATACTTCCTCCAATTCTGAAAAATTCACACAATCACACGTACACGCGAGGTGTGTTTTGCGCACCCGCAAATTTCTTTCAAAATCCCCAAAGTTAGGAGAGTTGGCATATGCGCGGGGTGTCCGAATTTTTTTTCCGTGTGACCGCGTAGCCTCCTCACTTGAGTTGTCCACTCGGGAACCTTGTGTCTAGTAAGTCAAATCTTAGAAAACATAAAATAAAGCTAAGCCACTCCTCAATATAAGTCATGCATGCATATACCTTAGGTGGATTGATCCCGGGTATCGATTCCACATTTAAGAAGCCCACCTTGTGTCTGTTTGTCCCGTAGTCAGTAAAAAGACAATCATACTTATTTGTACCCTTGACACAAAATGGTCACATATTTGTATAGGACGCGTAATAATTATTTGTATGTTATGTGATATAATTGAGTTTATTTTCAATCAAAGCAGCATTTTATGTGTTTAATTAATTTTTCGTGTGATATTTTGCATTATCCATTATGAACATGAACTAACACTTTTACTTTTGAATTTTTCTTCTTTTTAAACGAGAGTTTGATTTATAACAAAATCTGGAAGTAATTGTTCGTTCGAAGTTGCAAGGGATAAGAGGACTCGCAAAATTTGAGTCTTTGTATTTCACAAGACATTAATATCCAGTCAAAAAGACAAATCTAGGGAGTCTTTGACCATGAGGTTACACTCATTTGTTTTTTGTTATTTTTTTCATGTTGGCCCTGCTTTCACACATTTCTCATATTTTTACAGGAAAACGTCCCCGACAACAGTCCGGGATGGTGATAATAATGTATAGTTCTTGGGAATCATTGGGAGTATACACAGTTTAAAGACACATCCAAAAAAGAATACAACAAGTTGTTACTATAAAAATTGAGAGACCACATCCAACAGACAGTACAAAGATCGACAGTTAAGAGGATACAATGAATCGCTCCAGATTTGTCTAAATTTTGAAATTATTTTATGCCATATTTGCACGAATTACGCGAACCTGATTCTCATCTCGATGAGATACGTAGGCAGCCCTTCTTGGGTTCGGTATTCATTCTTTTAAATTAAACATAAGTCCAAAATTTAACATTGGCCGGAAAAATCTCCAAAATTTACCATTTTTTCCTTTCACCCTCCTCTACACAAATCTCTAACCATTCATCCTTATCCATAGCCAAACTCCGTAGATCTAAGAAAAACCAAACATAAGTCTTCACTTTTTTCTTTAGATTTAAAAAATTCCAGTCGTCCCCATCCTAAACCCTTTACATAAATGTGTAGAGCTCTTCAAGGGCTATCATTTGATATAAATTTTATGTCCAAAATCCGTCAAAAATATTTTTCAGTGAAGTTTTTTGGCGAGCACCCACGAGCTGGCTATAAGATTGAAAAACAACCAGAAACCCCAAAAAACCACCAGAAAATCCAACAACAACCAATCCCTTCCTCTCCTCCTTTTATGATTTTTTTTTTTGCAAGTGTTCCAGTGAATACCCGATGAACGATGACAAATTAGACCAACCACTGCACGCCTACTGCTTCCACGATCATTGATTAAGTCCAAATCTGGCTGAATTTGCGAATTTCTGGTGAACACGCTCCTTCTCTTTGTTTATTTTTGTTTTGTTTTTTATTTTTATTACTATGTGTCTATCATATAGTATTCTTTGGGACTGTTAGTATTTTCCGGTGAGCACCACTCGAAACCATCTCCGATAAATCATTGTTTGTGTTGTCTTCTTTGTTTTTGGCTATATTTTTTTTTACTACTGTTTTGATTATTTTCTATTATTTTTGTTTGTTTGTGAATCACATTTATTAGCTACTAGTTTGTCTTTTTTTATTTATTGTAAAGTGATATACATGTAATAATTAAATTATTAATTAATGGATGTTTGGTGTTGTATCTTCAATTACGTATTGTTGGGACTTAATTTTGGTTACTGTTGTTGCTTCTAAATTTCTTTTTATTTTATTATTTGTTACAAAATATAGATAAATGTTGTGGGTTAGATATTTTTTCCACAAATCTAAATATGGTATTTGATTTTGTTGTCATATAAGTTTTATTGTTTAACGTCATTTGTTTCTAAGTTATATTGTTATGGTGTATGTAGTCATGGGCAATGAGTTTGGTTCTTTTTTTTTATGTCAATATTTTAATATTTTTAATAGTGTAATTGCCAAATATTAGTTATTTTGAAAACATAAAATTGGCCAATGAAGAAATTACCGTCGATTTCCAAGGCCTTCAATATTAATAAGACGGGTTTTATTTTTAAGTTATTATTTGAGTTATTCATTTTTATTCACATTTATTTAGTACTAACATTTTTACTAAGTGTCTTTACAGGTACACGAAGCTGATTTCCATTGAAGCTATTGTTTCTTATTTATTATTGTTTCTTATTATTGTTTTATTTTAATTATTTGTGTATATTACTTGTTTATCTTGTATATTTGTTTTTATCTTCTCTTTAATTTGAAAATAAAATAAAATAAATTGAATTCAGTCGGGACCCACAGTTGTGGATTTCGAAAGATGCTTAACACCTTCCCTTCAGAATAACTTGAACCCCTTACCTAGAATCTAATGGTTTCGTAGACATATTTAATTGGTTTCCTACTTTTTCCTAAAAATTAAGTGGCGACTCTTTCAAAATTCGTTTATTCTTGACATTCTTTTAAAATTGACTTAATTGATTGTTTTTGAGTCAACAGACACAAGGTGGGCTTCTAATGGGCCCAACACGCCTTGGGTATTGGGTCGACTTAATTCAAAATGGCTAAATACAGCTCATATACAGTAATATATACTGGCTGTATACACAATATTTCTGCTGCAGGCTCTTATTAGAAAATAGGGAAGGTTTGGGCCAAAGTCCAGATTAATCCATAGCAGCTGTTAGGCTCAAAATCAGCCCAAGCGGATAGACTTCTGATTTTGGGCCCAATAGGCCCATTTTTGGGTATTTTTGTCAATCTGAAAATTTTACTATTATTGAATATTTGACATATTTTTTTTGTCTACTAATTCTAACCCTTTTATTTGATTTGGTTTAACTTAATTGAATCCCCCAAAAGCCGAACCATATTCTTTATGTTAGTTTATTTTAGTAAAATTCATTTTATCAACTCTTATACTTTTATTGAATAACTTTAGTCAAAATTTATTCTTCATTTAATTTAAAATAGTTCACACTTTTAATTAATCAAATCGGTGTAAATTATTATTAAAATGATTCAAATAAATTATATTTTATTAAAATTTTAATCACTTGTAATTATTTTCAAATATTGTACTTAGGGTCCCACTTTTCTTAAAAATTAAAAATTGTTCTTTTAACTATTTTCGCAAAGTTAATCAAATGTTGTAAATTATTATTTTTTATGTTAAATCATTTTTTTTTTTAAATTAGTCAAAATATATATTAACCAAGTCGTAGGATAACCGCGTGTTAGCAGGCGCTTCAAATGCCTTAAAAACCTTCTTGAAGTGAAAATAAGAATCTCTTATCCATTTTTTCTAAATTTTTAAAGGCTTAATCGGTTAGAATCTTTTTAAATTAAGTTTTCTTAATTTCTTTAAAAACTTAAGTGGCGACTCTTTTTTAAGTATTTTTCTCAAATTGTATTATATTTAAAACATTTCAAAAGATGAGTTTTCTAAAGGTTAAGTAAAATTACGACATAACAATTTATATTTTATAATTTATATATAGGCTGATAGGCATATTTTTTTAAAAAGAAAAATAGGCCTGGCCGCCTCGCAGCAGCCTGCCTTTTCAGAAAAGCTGAGAAGCCTGCGCCCTATGCCCCTGCCCCTGCACCAAGCCCCCACTTTTGACCTTAGTCACTTTACCAACAACACTTTCGATTTTCATCTTCTCCAAATTCCAATCTCCAAGACTCCAACAAAATAATTTTCCAATGGTAAGAATTTTGTTCCTTAAATCTCATATTCCCCTTTTATTTCTAAAAACTATATGTACTCCCTCTCTTTATATTTTTAGTTACAGATTTACAGTAACAATTAACAAATATTAATTTCTCTCAATTTTCAATCTTTCTCAAAGTTTTAAATTTCAAATTTCAATCATATTATTTTGTAATTGTGAAGATTTGAATAATCATTTGGTGAATTTTGGAGGAGGAATCTTCTTCAAACTTCAAGTTTCGACCATCAATTTTTCAATTTTCGGTTATAATCGTTTGTTCTTTACGCAAACGTTTGGTAACTTCGTTCCACTCTCTAATCTTATATTTATTAGTTGTATTTATTATTTGTAAGTTGTTCTTATTATATTTTATTTGTTCTTTTTAAATTTCATATTTTATAATTTATAATTTTATATCATGGAGTCTTATAAAAAAGTGGTAAAAGTAAAATAGGTGTTGTAGAAGGAGTAAAAAATATGTTTACAAAAAATAATAAAGGTTCTAGTTCTTCTAAATCTAAATTTTCTCTTGTTAGAATAAATACGGATGAATTTAAGCATGTGAATGAAACTAGTTTTTCTCGTCCCACTCCCATAGAAATTAATTCGGATACTCCTATAATTCTCCATGAGGTTTATGAAAGACATTATGGTAATTATCAAGAAAATGAAGAAGTAGAAATTGATGAAGAAATAGATTTAGATGATACACCAACTAGTCCCGACCTCAATAGTACTGAAGTTCCACCTCAGGAGGACAATCCTCCGGTTGGAACTAGTCGTCCTCCTATTATTCCAACTAAGAGTAAGACCAAGGTACAACGTACTAAAAAATCAAATGTGTGAAAATTTTGTTATTTGAATGATGAAAAAACTTTTAGTATATGTAATATTTGTAAAAAACATTTTAAATATGCATCTGGTGGGAGTGGAGGTTCAACGGGGGGGATTAAAAAAACATTTGATTAAAAAACATAGTAAAGAGTGGTTTGCATATTTATCTTCTCTTGGTGTTAATGAAGATTCTAGCGTTGGAGCATCGGTTAGAGGGTCAAATATGGTTCAAGGTGAATTAAATACTTCGAACCCAAGTGGTCCTCTTACACATCGAACCTATAATAAGGATATCGTGATCGTGAAAATTTTGCTAAAATGGTTGTTGTTTGTGGTTTATCTTTTAGTTTTAGAGAATATCCGGGTTTTATTGCATATATTCATGATACATATAATCCTAGTTTTGATGGTTTATCAAGAGGCATGGTAAAAGAGATATTTTTGAATTTCAAGAAAAACATTGTCAATATTTGCGTGCCTATTTTGAAATAATGGAGTGTAGAGTTGTTACCACTGATATGAGTCATAGTCCTAATGGTTATGATTATTTAACTATTACTGCGCATTGAATTGATTATAATTGAAATTTACAAAAAAAATTATCGGTTATAAAATTTGTTAACAAAAAAAAACTGGGATGTATATTGCTATTACTGTGTTGGATATTTTAGATTTTTTTGGTCTTTGTGATAAGGTCATTACTATTACTTTAGAGAATGCTTCTGTTAATTTAAATGTTATTAATATGCTAGAACCTAGACTTTGTCCTATAATAAATATGATTTTCATGTTAGATGTGTTATTCATATATTAAATTTGGTTGTTAGTGATGGTGTGAAATTATTTGAAAATAGTTGTGAAAAAATTGATAATGCTTGTTTTTTTATTTTTAATATGCATAGTAGTAGTAGAATTAATCAATTTAAAGAGTTTTGTAATGCATGTAAACTTCCATTTAGAAAAGTTCCAAAGCATGTAAAAATTAGATGGAATTCCTTTTATGATATGCTTGAAGTTGCGTATGCATATAGATAACATATTACTATGCAATTTAATTCTCATAATGCTTATCCTGATTTAAAACTTAATGATAGTGATTGGAAAGAAGTAAATGAACTTAGAATATTTTTGAAATAATTTTATGATGCTACTAAATTTTTTTCTGGAATGTATTATCCTACTATCTTTAAAATAAACTTTAGTAAAATTACATTATAAGTTTCAAAACTATTAAAATTAAACTTAGAAAAATAAAAAAAACATTCATATTTTCGTGATTCAAAATAACTAAAAAAATTTATTATTTTTTGAAATATGTGTCGTTCCGGTCCATTCCGGTACCATCCAGGTATATAGTGGGATAGGACGGAACCGAATATTCACCCCGATAATTCCGGGCTGGTTCATCCTGGTACCGATCAACAAACCGATCAATCCGTCTCGTCCCGGTCCGGTGATTCTGATCCGATGCCCAGTCTTACTCTCAACTAAAATAACATGTCTCCTCAATTCTCTTTTACCTAATTTTTCTTATGACTTAACCAATTTATAAATAACAATTATCTATAAGGTTGTTGGATTCTCATTTCATTTTTCTTCTTTCTTTTTTTTTTATTAGTAATTATATATGTTTTTCTTTTTTTGTTTTATTCCTTTTTTTTATCGATCATATTTTAAAGAAAAAATACATAAAACTCCCCTAAATTTGACATTGCAACTTACTTTAGCATTTAAACTATATCGCATTTAAATACCCCCATTAACATATTTGAAATGGTTTTTTTCCACCCTAAGATTTTAATACCACTCTCACCTGCCATATCATAGTCACGTAAGCACCACATTATAACCATGTAAACATAACGTCATTAATTTTTATTTATTTTTTACTTATTCACCATTTTTCTTAAACATTTTTAAAATTAATTAATTTATAAATACATACCACCCCCTCCCCTCCCTTTCTTCTTCCTTGTTGTTCACCATTTCAACCTTCACCATTTAAAGAAGAAAATTCACTATAATATTCACATTAGCCTCTTCAAATCCTCCCAACGAATTTACCCCCTTGGAGAATGATTTTTTTGGCCAATTTTTTCTTGACAACTCAAATAAGAAACAAAGATTGCATAAGAAAGTTGATCGAAATTTTTTTATAAATTCTATTAGAAATGTTTGAATGTATCTAGAATTGTTTAAATGGATCTAGAAATTAAAATGGGTCAATCAAAATTTAAGAAATTTTGCATTTGCGAAATCGACATCAATAATATAGAGTGAAATCGGCATCAATAAAATGATATTGATATTGAATTTTATGGATTATTAAAGGACTAATGAAATGAAAATAATGGATAGAGGTGGCGATAAAGATGGAGGAGGAGGTGTTAGAATGGAGAAAGAGGTGTATTGAGGAAGTCAACAAAATTAAAATAATTTTTTTAAAGATATTAAAAAGGGGACCCACAACTTTCATTTACCTCTAAATAAGAAAATTTACATATTTCTTAAAGAGTTAATATATCAAGAAAATTAATTTTAAATATTAGTTATATATTGGCCAATAAAATAAGGTTATGTGTAGGAGTTTACAAAATTCAGTTTTTTTTTCACGTGCATTTAGGAGAGTACACTCACTTTCTTTGTCACGTCAGTCGTTAGAGGGGTGTTAAACGCCCATATAGTTTAAGTGCTAAAGTAAGTTGTGCTACCAAGTTTAGAATTTTTTATGTGTTTTGTCTATTTTTAATAATAATAAAAGATGATACATCTTCTTACTTTTATGAAGATCATAGACATATTTTTACGAATTTCTTCCTTCTCAGAATAGTCAAACACAACTTCGTGAAGAACAAGGAGGAAGTTTGATGGGTGATGTGCTTCTTTCGGGCTGACATGGATTCATCTACTCTCTGTAATTCATTGTTCGAACTTAGATTCTTTTTATTTGGGTTGAATCCTTGTATTCTAGACTATATTAGATGTTTTGGTACACTATTTTCATATTCGAGAAGTATTATTTCCGCAAGTTTTTCTGTTAACGATTTTATTTATGAATCTTGGCTTTAATCAATGTAATTATTTTTAGCTCTTTAGTTGGTTAAGTGTTGGCTTGGGTAATTGATTCTCCTATCGGGTTTTTTTTGTGGATACCTCTCACAACGGTTGAGATCGTTACAAGTATACCACTAGTCAATCAACTGTTTTAACCCTTTGAGACTCAATTATTAGTAGATCCATATTAGATAGACATATTATATACCTTGACAAGTTATAGAGTATCCCTCCCATCTGGGGCCATACGTTAGAGATCATAAGCTCAAATATTGTTTGTCAGTTGTAAGAAACTCTCCGATAAAGCTACAATTAACTATGTATTTGTATCATCATCATAATTTCGTGGATATGAAATCTTAGTTTTGTTCTCAGTTTAGGACTACATGAATAAATTTACTTTTATATTTTTAAGTTTAACATTGACATTCATACACTGGTTTTGAGTTACCGTTCATTTATTTCATTTTACTTTTTTATTATGTTTAGTATCATCATACATATTCTGTACATTTCATGTACCGACTGCATATTTTTTACTACAATGCATCCTTCTATAATGTAGATTTAGGTGTTCACTTTCAAACTCATGGCTAGACAACATACAATTTTCCAATGAGTAGTTAGTGAGTCCTACTTATTCGGGAACTTCATGGAGTGACTAGTAGCTAAAATTTTCATTAGGGTAATTACTTGTTTTAAGGTAGTTGGGGATCATATTCCGACAAACTTATTTCTTTTGATTCATATAATATAAGCTTTACCCAGATATTAATTGTTGAATTTCATGAACCTCTTGATCACTTTCTTCAAACATATACCGACTACATGATTTACTTAACTAAGTTTCATCTTTCACTCACTTTTCTTAAAGTGTCATATCAACTCTTTAGTAATACGCCAGTATCAAGGGTCCGCTTGGGATCATTCATGATCTCGAGTACCAATCACATGTGAGGTGTAGACTCAGATCATAACATCTCGTTAGTCATATTCACTACAACAAATTCGATTATCAGGGACAAATAATTTCGTCATTTATAAATCATATTTCGTCACTAAAAATCTTGTGAGATGAAAAATAATTCGTCAATCAGTCGTCACTAAATGTGTGTCGCTAAAAGTATACAAATACGATTTAGTGCTTCGTCGCTAAAAGTATTATTTAACTACAAAAAGAAAAATTGTCCCCAAATGCTTAAACATTTGTGATAAATTTATTTGTCGTAAAAAGTATATTTTTTTTGTAGTTAATAGTATGCTGTGTCACTAAAAAGGTTATTACTACCGACAAAATTATATCGTCGCTAATTATTTTACTTCAATCAGTGACAAAATCAATTGTCTCTAAAGATTTATGTATTTCGTAGTTGAACAAAATCTAAATTTGTCACTAATGACTATATTTTCTATAAAAAAATTATTTTGTTCTTAAATGTATTAATTAGGGATAAATTTATTATTACAAAAAATGTTAATGTTCCTATTATCTCCCAATTGAATTTTTTTAACCCCTCCCCAAGAGGGGCTCCCACATTATGCTTTCTTGGGGACTCGAACCCACAACCTTAAGGTTGAAAGTAAGGAGTTCTTACCATCCGATCAACTCTCTCTTATCTCTCATTTTATTTTATTTTTAACTTCATTCACTTCTTTCAAATTTAACTTCTCTAGAAATAATATATTATATTTTATTATTTATACACATACACAATGCATGAAATTTACCACCCACAATTCATTCAAATGTAGATTATATTTTAATCGAACTGTATATTTTTTAAAATAACTTTAAATATATTTAGTACAATTCTATCATTTAAATTTATTTATTTTTATAAATTTTATATATTATTCAGTACAATTGTAAATTTATAAAAAATTAAACTTTTTATTTTATCAAAAAATGAATAATCGATTCAATTCTATCAATAAATCAATTGTTTTGAAAAAATTATCGAAACACATAACTATAGTACTTCATCATAACATAATTGAAATCCTAGTTGGTTCATTTCTTTCATTTGTGCTTTCATTTTTTTGTTTATTGCAATTTTCACTAATGGAAAAAGTTAATAGAAATTAATGTAATTTTTCGCACCTTTGCAAAGTCTAAGTTTGTAAGTTGATGTTATCTCTGTATAGTTTCTCTACGTAAATATGTGAAATTACTATTAAATATGTACATTTTTTTAGGCATAAGCAAATAGATCGACTTAGTCTATGCAGTTTACCAATCACAAATCAATAGACATGCTCAAAAATTAGCACCAAGACTTGTGAAATTATTTTTTTTAGGACAAATTACTTAACTACACTCCTTTACTTACCTTAATATCCATTTATCCCTACTTATTTCAAAAATTTCAAAAATCCCTTATTTTACCTATGTATCCCACATGTATCCCCTGCACAACGCCAAGTATCTCGCTATGTGGAATGTATCAAAAGCTATGTATCCCATGCACAACGCTATGTATCCCGCATGTATCCCGTGCACAACGCTATGTATCCCGCTTGTGGAATGTATCAAACCAACGCTATGTATCTTGCTATGTGGAATGTATCAAACCAACACTATGTATCCCGCTATGTGAAATGTATCAAACCTAATGTATCCTGTGCACAACACTATGTATCCCGCAAACATCATTTTTAAGAGATTTTTGGTAAATAGAAAACTAGAAGGGATAGGATGTTATTTAGTACTTATAATAGGTGGTTCCTATAATTTATACTTTTTTCTATGGTCTTTATCGATGAAAGTGTATCAAATAAAAAATAAAAGTGTTAAACCAACATATATTAGTAATATAGTGGTAGAACCGTACCTCACTCACGGTACTTATAACTTGGATTGTATTTTTCAAATGATGCATTTTATAATTGTATAATTTAATAAAATTGATTAATTAAACTTTTTCGTTTTTACAAAATCAACCGAATTCGTTGGTTTTAATATTTTCCCTCGCCAATTAACGAATGGACTCTGTATATTTCTTATGAAGCACTTGTATTATTCTTTTTGTAAGTTGTCACTTGTAATTATGAACAATTGTAGCCAAAAAAATTGTATTTAGCTTTGAATTTTTTTCGTAGCAAATAGTTGAATTATTCACTACAAATTTTAAGTCGTCGCTATTTAACACCTTACATATTTTGTGACAATTTTGTGTTGTCACTAAATCACAGATTGATTAGAGACAATAAAATCTTTGTCACCAATTATTTTTAGGCAAAATTACTAAAGTACACTACATATGTTTACCTATTATCAATTAATCCCTTCTCTTTCATAAAAATCCAAAAATCCCTACTTTTCTCCATTTCCTCTTTTTCGGATACTTAATTATGAAAGAAACCAAACCCATCTTCCTCACCCCCAAAATCTCGCCTATAATCTTTCCCACTACCAAATCTGTTACCGCTTTCAAAGCAATTGGATTTTCAAACGATTCAATAGTCCCAAAGTTCAAAATAGGTATTATCTTCTTCTTCATTTTTCTTTCAAAATCAATTTTTTGTTTCAATCGATTTTGGATTATTTGTCACAATAGATCATCCGTTTTTTAATATTGGGATTTCCCAATTAATAACACCTAACAATGAACAAATTTTTGAATCTGAACACCCCAACTTGAGTGAACAGAGGTCTAAAAGCTTGTATGCAATGGCATTAATGGCGAATCGAACTTCTACTAAGAGGAAATTGAAAATGGAAGTGGGGTCATCATCTAAAGCAAAAGATGCAAAAACTAAAAAGAAAAGGGGTAGAAAGGTTGCCCCTCCCATTTCCCGACCAACACTACCCATGGTATGTCTTTCGTTTGCTTTTAATTTTAGAGATTGTTGAAAAATAAACGTATATAGTGTATATTATAATTTGTAGTTTTAACCTAAAAACACTGATTGTTTGGGTTTGAGTTTAACTTTTAAATTTGTAGATGAAAGATATGGTTGAAAAATATAGTTTTATTGTATATATTGAAATCTAGAGTCTTTTACCAGAAACACTGATGTTTTATCTAATGTTGATATTGAGTATAAATTTTATATTTGTTGATGAAACACATCGTTGAAAAATAAAGTATCTTCGTATATATTGAAATGTTGAGTTTCTACCCAAAAATACCGATATTTTATCAATTGTTGGTATTAAGGTTTCATTGTTGAAAAATAAAGTATCTTGGTATATACTGAAATGTTGAGTTTCTACCCAGAAACAAAGAATAATGTGCCAAAGACAACACCAGACGTGCAAAAGAATCAGCCATTTCAAACTCCGATTTCACAACCCCTAAAGTTTGATAATGTATCTGGTGTTCATCTTATTTACATATTTCATTCAATTTATAATGTATCTTCTTTCTGTTTGCAGCGACTGCGGAACATATGTAGCTGCTTTTGCTGAATTTCTAAGCCACGAAATCAAGGTCCCATCGATTTCTTTTCGAAGTGAATATCTTCGCTCAAGATATGCAACACTATTATGGAAATATAGTACCGACAAGGTCAATGCCGGATACGTTAGTGAGAATGATGATCCTATAAGGCTAAATGCGACTTCCATTCTATTGGCAGATGATGAATTGATTCATGTAGAGTAGTTGTTTATTGACTGACTTACCGTAAAGATGTGAAGTTTACTGTTTTGAAGATACATTAAGTGTTTTATAATATTATAAGTATTATACATGTCAATGTAGATTTTACTACAGTGAATTCGATACAAAATTTCATCTCCCATATTAAGTATATGATACAAAATTATGTATCTTAAAATGACATAATTTTATTGTTCACACAACACTGCACAATTTATATTTTATAAGATGATACTAAATATTTTTTACTTACATAAATATTAGGTATATGATACATAGGTGCCTAAAACATTTCAAATTGATACGGTTTTATCATTTCATGACAAAGTTTCAAAGATATCAAGTATCATATACACAAACTTTATACTAAAATCACTCTAACTTTTTATAAGCTTATACTTAATTTCCAGAAACCTTTTTTGTGCATGAAAACTCAAATTTTGTCCATAAATATCGAAATTTTATGTATATGATATATAATATTGGTAAAAAAATACAACTTCTGATACTCTATTATTAGTAGATACAAAATTTAGAAGAATATATTATGTATATGATATATAATTGATTCAAATGATACCTTTTTTAAATGTTGTCTCTATTAACTTTGGCACACATCACAATTATTTGGCTCTATTAATCTATGTAAAAATTATAAAAAGCACATAGTATACCAATCTAATTTTTATAATAAATTGACAATCACATAATGTTGTGAGATAGCAAAACATAACATTATTCATTTATTGCATCATAAAATAGTAACCTAAAAGTACTTTCTAAAGTATCAAATTTTAGAATTATTAGACATGAATTATAAGATAGTAACATAGATCATTATTGTTAGGCAAAATTACTAATGCGTGAATTGTGGCAGTTAATTTTTAAATCCCTTACTTAACGCATAAAACTGTTAAAATCCCTTTTTTAACGCACTTATCTGATAATTACAACTTCTTAATTAAAGTATCCGACAGCATATTAAAGTATCCGCAACACAAAAAAAAGAAGGAAATTTCGTAATTTATGAAAGAGTAGGGACAGGAAGTAATTTGTTTATTATACTATGTGCTTTATATAATTTTTACTTATTTTTATTATTACTGACGAAAATAAATGTCATAATTAAATCTAAATTTTTATAGCTAAAACTTATAATATTTAACTACAAACTCTAATTTCTCGAATTGTAACAAAATATATTTTTAGATGAAATTTTTTTGTATCCACAAATTAATAAATTTTAAGACAAAAAATATTTTGTCATGAGTTAGATACATTATTAGTGACGAAATAATGTGTCACTGATAACTTTAAATTCGTGCCTAACACTACTTAACAAATGACGTCAATTAATTTTTTGGTGGAAAACTTTAGTGGACAAAACTTTGCTACAGATTATTATGTTTCGTCACTAAAAATATGAGTCTCATATATTTAAGCACGAAAAGTAATTTTTTTCACTAAAAGCGAACAATTAGTGACAAATTTGATGTCGTAGCTACTAATTTCGTAGCTATATATCATATTTGTTGTAGTGATTTTTGATAAATGGAGGAATTAAATCATGTATACTTTGTATGTCTTGCTTCTATCCTGTTCAAGACAAGAACTGAACAAAAATCATTCTAGAAAAGATAATAATGACATTGACTGGGATATTGAAGATGAACTAAAGTAGATAGTCTTTTCCTCATCCATGACAAAATTATTAGTTACCTGTGTTGTTGGTGGTAGATGACAAATATACTTTACTTGAATCAAATTTCTCCAAATCCTTTGTGCTTTGTTTAAGTATCTAAATAGCAATTTTTTTTTTATAATTAGACCCTGATTATGAAGCTTCAAATTTATTAGTCTATCCTCTTCAAACCTTACTGATGGAATCATACTATGTATGTAGTTATTGTATTCTACCTCATTGTATAACTATTTCCCACTTGATCACTTGGATCTTATCCTCATTGTTACCTTTCCACAAAACAATTTTTTTTTTCTTCTAATTAGATCGAACTTCATGATTACCTTCCTAGGCATTGGTATATTGACATTTAGTAGGTAGGTAGAGAGTGAGCACACTATTAATTAAGATTTAAGACCATATACCTCATATTGTTAAATACCGTCATTTTGCCTTTTTCAATTACCCCTAGCCAAATCATTTGCGACTTGCAACTACTAACTAGGGGGGGTTCCCAAATAGTTGATCGTGAGAGTACTATTTAAAAAAAAAAAGTAATTCCACTAGGCATGACGTGCATAGGGCTAGTTTTTATTAATAAAGAGAAAATGATCTCAAAGAGAAAAGTAAGTAAGAGTACTTACTTGATATCCCAGGATTTGCCTGTTGATTATGTACAGTCACGGGATAGATGCAACTATTTATAAAGTTAATACCTGGTCCTGATACCATCTTAAAAATCAGTAGAATTTTTGAGTTATAAGGTTGACGTCGGGAGTATTTAAGGATCGAAAGGTGAATGAACGATAGCTTTGTACCAATTCAAATAGCTGTGGGACATTTTACGCCCTTCTCGTACTTAAAATTTTGTTTTAAAATAGTCAAAATAATTTCATAATATCCCATATAAATTCTTGCTCCAGTCTTTACATTAAGAGTACTTTATCGCAAACTCTAAACGTGAAATTGACCCCTCGTACCTTGTTTTGAAAGAAATTATTAATAAGAATGATATTTTTGAGCTATTTGAATAATTTAATGGATTTTTTCAAATAAAAAACATAACAGAAGGTAAATTGACCTATTTTAAGAATATATTTGCCCCTTTACGCCCCCCGAACCAGAATATATTTGCCCCTTTACGCCCCCCGAACCAGAGCTAAGATACACTATTTAACTAGATGTGTTTTAATACATAAATAATAATAATTCATATAACTAAAAAGAAAAACTAATAATTTGAGTGTGAAATCCACGAAGAAAAAAAAATGATAATTCAGATATATTTTTAATCATTAATAAATTATTATAATATATATGCAATCATATATATTTTAAATGTTTGTTTTCTTAAATATCAAAAACAGTCTAACTGCACCATATAAAGTGAAATACCAAAGGAAAGAACAAAAAAGCTATGTTTCAATAGAAACAACAGCTGAAAACTCTTCTTCCCTCAAAAACCTCTGTTGTCTAGCAATAAACGCCTCCACAGTACATCTGAATTCTTCACGAGTCATCTCCTTCGTCGATTTTTCACCATATCTCCCGCATGGTATCGTTGCGGACCGCCTCAATACCCTATCATCATTCTTAGGCTTGTTCATCAACTTCCCGGATTGACTCCTATACATTTTCCTTTTTACTTGTCCACTTGATGGAATAACACGCGCGTTATAATCAAGAAATTTTGAGTCATCTTTACTCGATGACTGACAAGATTTTAATAAGAACAAGATGACGACAATTCCGTTTCCAAGAAGGAAGACGAAGAGGGGATTAATGAACGTTATGTGTAGTCGTCCATTGAAATAATATCGTGCTGATGGAAGTAATGTAGAGATTATGAAAAAAAAAGTACATAGTTCAATGAAATGGAAGAGGGATGTAATTCTTTTTTTGTACCTAAGAATAACTTTATTCTTCTTTACTTTATTTTGAAGGAGTCCATTAGGAATTTTGTTGGTTTTTCATGTGTTTTTTTGGGGGGTATATATAGGCTATTAATATAGATAATCTTTTGGATAAATGGAATTGGTTAATTAATTGCAACACCACCTTTTAAAAAAATTGACTGGCCACTTACTACTATTCCCTTGACCCACACACCTTTTTTTAAGTCAATTTTTTTTAAAAAAAAATATATTTTTATATTTAATAATAATTTAATTTTAAAATGTCAATTTTATTCTTTCTAAAATAATTTATAATTATATAAATATTTTTTATTTATTTTAAATAATAATTTTCAAAGATCTTTCATTTTTTCTTAAATTTTGTACTAGGTCAAATTATACGGACTGAGGAAGTAGAAAAAAAGGGTTGTTGTCTAGTTTATTTTTTAAGTTATTCAATACTTTAGACTTATTAATTGAGATAAGTGTCAAAAACACACCTAAACTATCCAATTCTTTTTAGTTTCATACCTAAACTATTGAGAGTGTGAGTTTCATACCTAAACTATCACTTATTAGTTTGAGAAACACACATAAGTGGTGTGTGTAATGCATTCTCCCTTTTATTTGAAAAAATCTTGACACATGGCATTCCACATGGATAATATATTCCACCTTGATAAAAATTAAATAATAAATTATTAATATTAATTAAAAATTAAAGATTAAAGTATTACTATCCACGAAAAAAAAAATATTTTTAAAAAAAATTTAAATTATTTTTCTTATCCCATTCCACAACCTCCTCCCCCCCCCCCCCCCCCCCCCCCCCCCCCCCCCCCCCCCCCCCCCCCCCCCCCCCCCCCCTTCGACAATCCCCGGTCCTTTTTTTAAAAAACTTTTTTTATAAAATATCTTTTACTTCACAAAAAAAAAAAAAAAACCACCCACTTATTCCCAAAAATAATGATATTATTTTATTTTAAAAAAATAAAATTCTACCACATCCTATTTAACCCTCTACTCCTAATTTATTTATTTAACATTTTTCTCGTTTTGTGTTAGATATGTACATATATTTTTAGGAATTTTTTTTTACTTTTGTACCAAATATAACATAAATAAAACTTTTAGTTTTAAAAAGTTTTGTGGCGGCAAGTAACAAATATTTCGATAGGTATATATCTAACACAAAACGGGAAAAAATAATTGGAAGTGAAGGGTTATGTGGAGTGGATAAAATTATTATTTTTAAAAATAAAATAATATCTAAATTAGTATTTGAGGGGTGGGGAGGGGGGGGGGGGAGGAGATGAAGTAAAAAAAATTAAATACTTTTATAAAAGAAATTTAAACCAAAAAAACTTTAAAAAATTGGGTGCGGGGTGGGGTGGGGGTGTGGGGGAGGGGGTGAGAGGAAGTGATGGAGTGGGGTAAGAAAAATATTTTACATTTTATTTTATCAAAAAGATATATTTTTTTTGGGATAATAATTTTAATCTTTAATTTTAACTAATACTAATAATTTATTTAATATTTGTCAAGGTGAAATGTTTTGTCCATGTAGAGTGTGATGTGACAATTTTTTAAAATAAAAGAGAGAGTGTATTACACACACCATGATGAGAGTGATAAAAGAGAGAGGTGTGTTTCTCAAACTAATAAGTGATAGTTTAGGTATGAAACTCAAAAGGAAAAATGACAAATATACCCCCGAACTATCGTAAATGGTATGCAGATACCCTCCGTCATATTTTTGGGACATTGGTGCTCCTGCCATCCAAAAATTAGAGCATATATGCCCTTCACTCTAACGGAAGACTAAATAGGGATACACGTGGCACAATCTTATTTGTCGATCCGATATTTAATAAATGTCGAATCAATAGATAAGATTATAACACGTGTATGTACGTTAGTATAAATGGTATATATGCTCTAGTTTTTGGACGGTAGGGGCATCAATGTCCCAAAAATATGACGGAGGGTGTCTGCATACCATTTACGAAAGTTCGGGGTATATTTATCCTTTTTTCCAACTAAAAAAAAGGTATAATTTAGGTCTGTTTTTGACACTTATCTCTTATTAATTTGACTGATTGAAATTCAGGTTTATTTTTTCTTTAAAGTAAATTACTTTATTACCAAAGAGACGTTTTAAAGCAGTACACAAAGGGGTCGTTTGGTAGAGTGTATTAGGATAAATAACACATGCATTAGCACTGTGTATTACTAGTACCTTGTTTGGTACTCTTTTCCAACCTATGTATAACTAATGCTTGCATTAGTTATACACTCTATTGTGTATTACAGTGTGTATTGCTAATACCATGGATTTCTAGGTATTAGCAATGCAATGGTTTTAATGCATGCATTAGATTAACTAATGACAAAACTACCCTTTAATAATAATAATAATAATAATAATTTATTATTATTATTATTATTATTTTTGTAAAAGAATGTGGGGGTATTTTTGTAAACAAATATTTTTTTAATAGTCTTTATACAAGGCTTGCTATTTCCAATACATCAAACCAAACAATGTATAAGAAATAATGCAAGCATAACTAATGCAAGCATTACTAATGCTTGCATTACTAATACATCATATTCAGCATTATTCTTATACACTCTACCAAACGACCCTTTAAGTGACAAAACTAACAAATAAAGTCACCACTCTCATGGCACCTTTCCTACACATGCATCTACTATGTCAACATTTTAAGCTTCTTAATTAAGGATAGAAATTCAATTCAGTCATTTTTGTAGTCAAATTAGTCATCATAGAGCCTCGCATTTGCACGATTTGAATGATCATCTTCATAATTACTCTTGCCGTCATTTTCTTTTGATTAAGGATCATATGATTCCTCTCTTGCCAAAAATAATATAAACTACTTGCTAACGTCATTTTGTATACCATAGCAATTGTACTATTTCCTTTACGATGAGCAAGGGCCCATCTTTGTTAAACATATATGTCAATTATGAGATAAAGTGCTCTCTTATTAAGAAAATTTTCATTTGCATAACTCAATTTCGAGGTATTTAATTAAGTTAGAAAAATCTGACTCATTTTACCATATTTTTTTCTTTTAGGATGTAGTAGATACGAAGAACTCTTTTCTCTTTTTTATTTATTTTTATTTTATTATTATGCTTGGTTGAACAAATTTTTGACAAACATTTTCCCTAGAAAAATAAATTCTTTAAAAGTTAGAAAATGATTTCCTCAATGAAAGTAGGGAAGTAAGTTTTATAAGTGGCATTCTATGTTTATTGTATCCTCCCATCCATGCAATGTTCCGATTTTTACCATTTGACCATCCCATCCCCCTTCAATCCCGCGCCTCCACACCGGCCTCCCCTTTTTACCCTTATATTTTTTGTTTGCTTGATTACATATAAATACTCTTCAAATAACATTTTTTTACTTACTTATCAAACATTAAAAAGTAAGTAAGAAATTAATCTTTTTTCATGAAAAATATTCTCCCTTCACACCAAACACCTAAATGTTGGAATCTTTTTTTTTTTCTTACTTTTCTCTCTTGGGAAACTTTCTAATTTTTTTTTTTTTTTTTTGTTTTCACCTAGTGTCCGATATTTACATTAAAACCCGATTAAATTTGAATTTGCGTTAGGAGGACCCACATGAGGCTGAATTTGTATAAGGAAGTCTCATTAGGAATAAAAAACTCTCTAACAAGGGCGATTTCCTAACTAAAAAAACTCAAATAGAAAAACTCTGATTAAAAATAAAAAAGTGCTTGCCGAAAAACTTTCTGTTATGTCTAGAATAATGCTACTATGCTGCTTTCTATTATGAGTACCTTATCCAATGTCTTCCCTTTCATTGGACATAATTATAGTCAAAAGCAAAGTTAGAATCCATAACTATTACTACAAATTAAAGTAGCTAATAATAATTTGAACTTTGAAAAGTATCTCCAACTCGATTATTTGGATAAGAAATCATCCTAGTTGGCACTAATAATAGTACACATCATTACTTATGGACCCAAATTGTTTCGTTGAAACTAAGCAACAAAGAAAATAAAACATTAAAATTAGAAAAGAGTGGATAATCCTTCCCTACAAGCACTACGTGGTAACTTTTTCACTTTTATACTAACAATTTTATCATCATCCATGAACCACTATAAGTTATTTTCATTTGCTATGGATGCTGTTTCTCTTTATTAGGAATAATACATCCATTCCAATAATATAATTTTGAGAAAATGAAATCTCTTAATTACTTACGAATTAAATTTTTTTAAAAAAATAAGAATTTTTAAATATAAGAATAAAGATTTCTTGTAAAAATAATAATTGATATATCTCTCAATTTTGAGATTTAAATTTGGTAATATCCTTCATTATTTTTTATTTTTTATTTTTAAAATTTTTTTTTGAATTTATTATTTTTGTTATTATATATATATAAAACTCATTTTTTTGTAAAATTTATTCGGAAAAATCACCCCACATATATATTTAAGGGCCAATATTACGGATTTTAAATCTACTTTTAAAATATTATTACTTATAACATTTTAATTGCGGGTTATAACAGATCATTTTTTTTAATAAATCAATTTAATTCCATTTTATTAAATAATTAATCTTTTATAATTATATTTTAATTATTAGGTGATATAAATAAAAATCAATCATAGTTATCCATTACCCCTTTTTAGGGATTTTAATTAGTCTTTTATAATTATATTTTAATTATTAGGTGATATAAATAAAGAATCAATTATAATTATCCATTACCCCTTTTTAGGGATTTTACTTAGTCTTTTATAATTATATTTTAATTATTAGGTGATATAAATAAAAAATCAATCATAATTATCCATTACTCCTTTTTAGGGATTTTACCTTGATTCTTGTATTTTTTTTCACGTCAACCCCCACCCCCACCACCATATTTCTTCAATCGTTCTCATACGCAAAACAACACCCCACCACCCCCACATTCAAAATTTTAACATTTCTCTCTCACCTCTTCATTCACCTTTCTTAAAAATCGTAAATCATTTCTCAATCACCGTAATCAGAATTCTTCATTGTACAATCAAAAGAAAGGTCAAATCTTCTTCACAATACTAAGAAACAAGTTATTGATATGGGTTCCATTGTTATTGATGCAAAGTACCATCGTCAAAAGTACGCCACAATCATATGGCAGTATGGAAAAAACAAGAACGGTGATGACACAATTAGTGAGAATGAAGTAACTGAAATTGTTGCTAGCAAATTTGGTGAATCCCACATAGCAAAAGAACATGCTCTGGATACTATCAATTATCTTACACCAAGATCATGAAAATCAAATTTGAAATAGTTGATTGCTTCTTAGACTCTTAATTATTATAGGTTTTTTTAAATTTTTTGAATGATATATATATATATATTTGTTTTTGCTACAGTTTTTTACAACAATACAATATGCACTGTTTTACATTGTCAAATTTATTCTTTTAGTAATTTGTTTCAGTTGTATACCAACTTCATACATTTTTATTTTTAATTTGTCAAAAAGTTTTCAAGTAAAAAAATAATAAACTTAACCGATAATGCATATTTTTTTTATAACACCCCTAAACGTATCTGGCTCCTATTTATATTTTATATTTCTCAAATTTCTACTTGAATTGAAAATATATATCATAGTTTAAATGAATAATTAAAATCTAATTATATGAAAACAATCTTAATAATCATTATTAAAATAATTAATTATTTCTATATGTTTGTTCCCAAATATCCGTAGGCATCTTTTTTTATATTATAAAATAAAGATTTTATTAATTAAGTAACAATAACTCAACTCTACTACACTCTAAATCTCTTTGTGAGATTATTTAGCTACAAACCAGGGATACATATTTTATTCCTCAACTCTACTATAAATATGCTTTCTTTTTTTCTTGAAACAACCTTAATTATATTTATTTCCTGCTAAAGTCATTTTGAATACTGTTAGGACCGAAATAAGCAGGTGTAATGCGGAAGCTAGCAAAGCAAACCTCGAAAGACCACGAGTAAGAAGACAAACGAGAAACACATCAAAAGAGACAGATTTAACGTGGTTCGGTCAATCGACCTACGTCCACAAAGGAGATGAGCAATCCACTATAAATATGAGAGTACAAAATATAGAGAGAAACAACCTCAACCAATTCACTCGGAATACAAGGAGGTACACAAAATTCTCCTCCATAACCGCGACTCTCAAAACCCTAGGACTACATTGTGAATGCTAATTAAGTTAGAAGGAACAAGCCTATATTTATAAAGTCCTAAAACCTTTCCTACAAGAAAAGGACTACTCAAAATATTAAAATTTTTTCCTAAAAGGAAAACTTATTTATGGTAAGAAATCAGGGCAAATAAATCCCAACAAATACTTGAGCATTAAAAGCTTATTTCTTGTTTTGCCACTTCATACAAAGTTTACATATTTATTGCCTTAGCTTAATAAAAACACTTATATTTATAAGTGATTGATTTCGTGAGTAAAACACTGATAGTAAAGTAATTTTTGAATTAAAAATCAAAGTTGAGTGAGATTTCTGGAAAAAGAACTGACTTATTCTGAGAAAAGAACTCATAGTTAAATGGCATGTCAAAAAAAGTTCATAATTGATTGGACATATGTGATATTATCTCCTGAATAACATATGCACAAGAATAGGCAAAAAATAGGTGGTCAACGTCCTCATCAGCCTAATTATATAGTGGACAAGTTGCAAACTCTTTATCTCTACTTTACACTTAGATTATTGTTATGTTTAATTGAGAAAAAAAGGTACATTTACTATGGTTTACTTTGATTATATAGGTTTGTGTGGTTGGGAAGTGATTCGAAAGGAATCAAGTCAAGGAGGCCAAATTGAAGAAAATGACAAAAAATGTATAAATCTACAAAGTTAGGGTTTATTTTGTCATATTTTGACTTAAAAGTAAGACTTGGAAGACTTTATTTTCATCTTTGGCCATTTATCAAAGCCTTGGGAATTAGTGTTTGTTTTCAAGTTTATGAAAATTTCTTATCCTCTCATTAATTTCTTACTTTGTAGTGATATATTTGGGTTGTTGGTGTATTTTCGGATTTGAATATTGTGTTTAAAAATAAAATAATATTAAAAAAATGAAAAAAAATTATTTTTATAATAGACTAAAAAGAAAAGGAAAATAAATTAATTAAAACGAAAGGTAAAACAAAAAATTTGAACTAATTCATAAATTTCAATGCTGATTTTATACCTTTTTCCATACAAAAAATAGATGTGACTGCCAAAAGTTAGGAACATAAAATATTTTCTCTCTCTCATTTTCTAGCATATATATTTAACGTTATAACTTGAAAGATAAATAATAATGTTATAACTTATAATTATTAGTTCTATAGATGTCAATTATAAAATTTTCACTTTTTTAAGTGAAAATTTTATAATTGACATCTATAGGACTAATGATTATAAGTTATAACATTACTCTTTACCTTTCAAGTTATAACAATAAACAATTACATGTTATAACATTTTCACTTATTTAAAAAGGGATTTAAAAAAGCAATACAAATCAATTAGTTTGAAAAAATAATAATTAAAGATGGAACTTTGAGTAAAATAAATTGAAAATATTAATGATAATTAAAGGAGGCATAAAAATAGGAGAGTCATAACAAAATAAAATATTCGTTTTCCTTTTTTATCTCAAAACAGTTATTTCAAACATATTTATTTTCAAAATAATTTCAACAATTTCTCTCTCTTCTCAATATTCTCTCTCATCTAATTCGTTCAAACAACATTCTTAATCGTCACTCTCGTCTACTTTGAATTTGTTTTTGTTCAATAATCGTCATTTTCTTGTAATGAACGGTTTCTTATCAATATTGATAAAATATGGTGGTAGATGAGATCCTTCATGTTAGTGTTTTTTTTGAAATTTTTTGTGCAATTGATTGCAAAAAAACTGGACTTTTTTTTAATGTATACCGTTGTTAGTTTTTGGTATGAAACAATTTTTAGTTTTTGGTAGCTTTCTGATTTTAAAAAATTGTATAAAATTTGATTGAAATTGGTATACTAGATATGTTATACATGTATGAAATTTGATAATTTTTTTGGTACGATTTGTGATTTTGGATACTGTATATTTATAATAAATGACAATTACTAGTTAGATATGGTATACTTATTATATTCTTTTGGTATGAATCAGTGATGAAATATATATAGAAAGTGTGCAAAAAATTGGTATGAAATTTGTAAATCTGGTATGATTGAACTTTTTTTTTGGCATTATATTTGTATGGATTTGAGCATAATAAAGGAATAAATTTGGTATACTGATTATTTAATTAATGACAATTACTAGTTGGTAATGGTATAATTTTGGTATTCTTTTGTTATGAATGTTGTATGAATCAGTGATGACTTTTTGCTTGAAATAGGTATATAAAATGTAGATATACCAAGTTATGTATTGGAGCATAAATTGTTGTCGCCTTGTTAAAAAAGAACTGTAGGGATACCACAACCTGAACGTTGTAAGGGGTTTGCTGATGAAATTCAAGAGGTCTAAAGTTACGTGCAGGACATGTCGTCGGGAGGGACACAACAGGAAGACATGTCCAAATTACCCTGCAGCAAAAATGTCATAATTTATTTTGATTTTGATTTGATTGTTTAATTGTGACAAACTCATGTTTTGATTTATTTTGTCTTTTAAGCGAATGAATTATAATGTAAGAACAATTATTATGTGTACTACTTTGTCGTTTTTGTGTATTCATTATTTTTCAAATATAAAGTGAAAAACTGATTAATTCATGCTGGTATGCAATTGATAATGATCAGAATAATCAAAACAATTTTAAATATGTAAATGGTATCTATTTGGTATGCGACTAAAGTCTCACTGATATTATAAGCATGTAATTAATATTTGAATTAATGTAATTTTCAATTGTTGTGCATTTGGTGTGCAAATGGTATGCTAGTGGAAAATTTTTTTGTTGTATACTATGTGTATGAGGTAATTTACATTGTAAGATTTATTCTTTCTATATGGATACCAAGTCTATACCAATTGTATATCAAATTGTATACAAATTGGATACCAATTTAATATCATTCTTAATTTTTAATTTGGAGATCAATTAGATACAATATAAGCCAACATAAAATTATTTCATGTAATTTTAATTGGTGTCCATTTGGTTTCAAATTGATATCCCATTGCAAAAATAGAAACAAAAAGATATAATTGAGATTTCAAACCAAATTATTCAAACTAAAACTAGTTAATGTTGTATCCAATTTGTATGCATTTTGTATAAAATTGGTATCCCACTGAAAAATTGTAAGAAACAAAATGTAATTGATATTTTAACAAAATTAGTCAACCTAAAACTAGTTAATGTGTTATCCATTTGATATCCATTTGGAAAACCTAAGTGTAATAATGTATACAATTGTGGTATACTATGTTTATGAGGTGTTTTTCAAAACTAAAATCAATAAAAATCTAGCTAATGCTGATATCCAAATTTTATACACTTGGTATCCAACTTGAATTTTTTTGACAAATTAAAAATAAAAATGTATGAAGTTGGTATCCAACTGAAACAAATTACTAAAAGAATAAATTTGACAATGTAAAACATTGCATATGTATTGTTGTAAAAAACTATAGCAAAAATAAATAAATAAATATATATATATATATATATATATATATATATATCATTTAAAAATTTAAAAAATATGTAATAATTAAGAATTTGATTTTCATGGTCTTGGTGCAAGATAATTGGTAGTATCCAGAGCATGTTCTTTTGCTATGCGGGGTACACCAAATTTGCTAGCAACAGTTTCAGTTACTTCATTCTCACTAATTGTGCCATCATCGTTCTTGTGTTTTCCATACTGCCATATGATTGTGACGTACCTTTGACGATGGTACTTTGCATCAATAACAATGGAACCCATATCAAAAACTTGTTTCTTAGTATTGTGAAGAAGATTTGGCCTTTCTTTTGATTGTACAATGAAGAATTCTGATTACGATGATGGAGAAATGATTTACGATTTCTAAGGAAGGTGAATGAAGAGGTGAGAGAGAAATTTTAAAATTTTGAACGTGGGGGTGGTGGGGTGCTGTTTTGCGTGTGAGAACGATTGAAGAAATATGGTGGTGGGGGTGGGTGTCGACGTGTGCAGTAAAAAAAAATACAAAAATCAAGGTAAAATTCCTAAAAAGGGGTAATGGATAATTATGATTGATTTTTTATTTATATCACCTAATAATTAAAATATAATTATAAAAGACTAATTAAAATGCCTAAAAAGGGGTAATGGATAATTATAATTGATTCTTTATTTATATCAACTAATAATTAAAATATAATTATAAAAGACTAATTAAAATCCCTAAAAAGGGGTAAATTTATATCACCTAATAATTAAAATATAATTATAAAAGACTAATTATTTAATAAAATGGAATTAAATTAATTTATAAATAAAAGATGATCTGTTATAACCCGCAATTAAAATGTTATAAGTAATAATATTTTAAAAGTATATTAAAATCCGTAATATTGGCCCTTAAATATATATGTGGGGTGATTTTTCCTTATTTTTATTTGTGAACACGTTAAATTGATAATTAAACTAATAAGATATTTATTATCAATTTTTGATTGATCAAATTTTAATCCTTAATTAATAATTTTTAATTTAACCAATAAAAAATTCTCATATAATCATACATACACAATATTCATAAAATAGAAATAGTAGCAAAAACATAAGTACGATACATATAATGAGCACCTTGCTTTTCATTTTTGTTCATCTTAAACATTTCTGCTTTAATTATTCCCTTTTTTAATGAGCTGACTCAACACTTTCACTTTCTAATTATGGTACCTTTTCTATGTTTAAATTTCCATGTGGCAAACTTCCATGCAATTTTAGTCATTTCATAATTCCTTCGTAGCTAAGAAGTTGCTAAACCATATGTTCGTTCCAAGTTCCAACCCCTTTATTTGGGTGTTGTTTGTCTAAAAATTAGTCTCTCTCCTCAATGATAATTATTCACTATTGGCCATTAAATTATTTATTATTGATTTGACACACAAATTAAGAAGTAATAAATAATAGAATAATTTTATCAAATTACTTTTATTAAATACTTTCTATGTCTCTAATTACTTGTTCACTTTTTCTTTTTTAGTTGTCCCTAATTACTTGTTCATTTTGATAAATTTAGAAAGAACAATTTTTTTTTTACCTATTATACCCTCAATTAATTACTTTGAAAAAGGTAGAACTTTTTGAAATCTTAAGTTTTGTATTCATCCACTTCAAAATTAATAGAGGTAAAATGATAAACTCATTATGACATTAATTGTTTTTTTAATATGTGTGTCAATTCAAAAGTGGACAAATAATTAGGGACAGAGGGAGTATAAGTTATCTAAACATGAAAAATGAATAGTATTTAATAACAAAGGTAAAATAGACACTCACTATTATAAACTCAATAAATCTTGTTGGACATCCCAAATAGTATAATGAAAGTAAAAAAAGAACGAAATTAATATTAAATTCTCTTATTATATAAGAGGGAGTTTATGATGGGACATTGTGATGTCCAATCATAAACTCTCTATATAATATATAATATAATAAATCATTTTTTCTACTATATAATATATATTTATTTTTCTACTATAAGGGAGTTTATATAATATATAATAATATAATATAATAAATCATTTACAAATGACTTAAAATATTTCATATTTAAAGGATATATAATAAAATAGGTTCACTCTCAAAATTCTATCCGGGTCACATATATTGGGACAGAAAAAATAACATATATCGTTTTAAAATTACCAAAAAAATATTATAAATAATAATAATTAACAACGTAAAATATCTGAAAGACATTTTAAAATGGTTAATTTTGTAATTGTAATTTCTACTATATAATAAAAGGGAGTTTATATAATATATATTCTACTATTATATAATATCATAATAAAACCCCTTTTATTATATAGTAGAAATAAATATATATATATATATATATATATATATATATATAATA